>NC_056726.1:1024171830-1024500993 GCF_019279795.1 Protopterus annectens | reverse complement strand
GGGGGGTTTTTTATACCCTGATAGGTTTTTTTTCCTTTTGGCCCCAATTCAACCCCGGGGCCTTACATAACGGGGATTTGCCCTAACCAATTTGCCCCCCCTTTGTTTTTGGGTATGGGGGCTGCAAATAAAAGGGTTTTTGGGTACAAAAAAAAAAAAACCCCCCCCCCCCATTAACCCTTGTTCTCCCTGAAAAGCGGGGGGGCCTGGGGGGGGGTTTTGATGTCCCACTTTTTTCACTCTTGCACCTTTTGTAGTTGTGAGTCTGTCAACAGACCACTGGTGGAACACTCGTGTGACATACAAAGGTATTTGTAATCAAATGTCCGGGCTGTCTTGTACATCTATACTGCTAACATCTACAGTGATAATGGTTCATGGACATGCACACCATACTCAGCAGGGTTATAGTGTGGTGCCACCCAAAATGACTGTCATCACCACTTGTGGGTTGATATTATCCAACACCCTATCTGTATTGTATGGTCATGCTAGGCACTTGTTCAGAACTTGTGAGCATGTCATGAGCTACTGATTACTATAGCACCCATTCCACACCATTTCCCACAGGTACACTGGCTGTCCTACACTTCCCAGCTTGCTTATGGTACAACAGCTGTTGTACTCACGTAACGCACATATCCTGTGGGATATGGTTGTATATACAGCCATGTCCAACTGTCACATACCACTGCTACTGCCTGTCTATATGAGGGATATGTCGTACATGTGGCAATAGAGCAATTGTCTCAGGTACACATTCAATGCTCACCTCCCAACATACGACACTACAGCCTGTGGGGGATGCACTTCTGCAGCCGTGATGGGGGCATAGCTCTCAAGTGTACCTCATTACAAGGAACATACCTCATTTGGGGTTCTAAAAGGTGCATGTTCCTCAAGGTTCCACATTGAAAGGGTCTGTCACACATTCATTGTTGGAAATTGTTTACCTGCTAGCCATGGCTAAATAGATGGGAATCATATTAATTCATTAGAATATCTTTTTTATATGTAAAACCAGCCTATTTTAGCCATCATATGCCCTTCCTAGTTGAAGCTGTTAGTAAGCCAGTTGTAAGTGTTCCACGTTTTGCCCATTTGTCACACAGTATGAGGGCTAATGTTCCTCATTTTGGGGACAGGAGGTTGACAGCTATGGCTGGGGGTAATGCTGTCACCAACCCTGACTGCACCTGACAGTCATTTGGGGATGTGTAACATTCGCAACACACCCCACCCATCACATAGTCTCACATGATCTACACCACTGGCCACACCTACGAGGACAACTTGTGCAGTACGTCTCCATACTCAGTGTAGGCACCAGAGGTAGCCCCCATCATGGAAGACAACATTACCAGCTTATAGCCCGCAGACTCAAGTGTGCCCATCACATACAGCCAATAGGGAGTTATAACATTCACAACACACCAGTCATAGGTGACTCTGTAGGGAGTCACACTGCAGTTCCACACAGCAGGCTACACAAGGCGATAGTCACTTACATCTTGCTGTCGGGTAACTGCTTCTGCAACATAACCTATGCACCCATGCCACACCTCACCAGGTATGAGGTGACTGTCATTCTCCATGTTAGTGTGACTGCCCTGTGATGCCACTTCACAGACTACGTTTGCAGGGACATGCAATAGCTCACCAGTCTTATAGCCCTAAGGGTGTGGGCCAAGCCCTGGGGAGCATTTTGCATTTGTCCGGACATGATACCACTGTACAATGACCGACTGTGTCACTTCAACAGTTGCCTATGCTCCTATTGTCATTCCACAGGCATCTGGTATCTGTCCGCTTTGACTGACCTGGTTAAACACAATGCTGTGGCACAGATGACTTGCACCTGTCAGCCCTGGGAGTACAGCTCACATGTAAGGCTCTTGCTGCTTCTATACTGCCTGTCTTGCACAATTTCCAATAACTGTCACCGGCTGAATGGGAACTGGCAAGCATGACATGGGGTCATGTGACACAATGCTTGCATCTTCCTCTGTGACACACGCAGGCAAGGCACACCTTATAATGCACCACTCAAACATCTCTGCAGTGACTGGGACCTGCCTCTAGGCTCTGCAGAGCACACCTGCAATGACAGGTTATAGATGGACCATAACTGGACCGGCACACCCACAGCTGAGGGGTTCCCATATCCCACTATGTTGTGCACACATCCTGGCTAGTTACTTAGCACAATGCATCAGAGGTGCTCCACGTGCAACTAACTGTGTCCGGGACCACTATACACATTGTAACAAGCTTCAGAGTCAACATCATACCCCATGGTTGACATACCTTATTTCTTGGTATATTGGACAGTGGGCCTCAGACAGCTACTACTGATGTGTGACAGACACTACCCCACACTTAACTGGGATAGCCACTCATTTACCGACACATCCATGAGTCATAACCTCCGCTCTGCTGGATCAACCCATACACACCACCTCCAAGACCTACATTAACCTTGACATGAACACTACCACCATGTGACTGGTGTTACACACCTGGGGTTATCCCCACATTGCTGGATTCCAAACATATGCTAATCAACCCTGTTAGCCACATCCCGGCACCACACCCATCACAGCATAAACAGTACATGAGTACTACAACACCTACTACAGATGTCTGCTGACAGTGGTTGTTAACATCATGATACCCGTGCAGATGGACAATGCACATACAAATGTTGAGACATACCCCAGTGCACTTCATTAGCATGTACACAACTGCATGGATCATGCTATTCCACACAGAGCCATGATGGTACACACCAGATAACAGACGCCTCTCTGGTGGTCATGTTCCATGGACATATGATGTACAACAACAGGTGTAGGCTGTTGCACAGTGGTGTACATTCCCATGGGTGGGGTGGCTCACTGGTCAGCTGTGGTAGGGCCACAGGGTCCCTCATCACATACTCCGAGACTAGCTACGTAAACATGACTGTGATACATTCTGGGGTGTACCACCAGGCATTATGGTGGTATGTCAGTAGTCGATGGCAACACCCACATCTGCTGAAACATACAACAGTCACTCAGGAACATTACAGACCCAGGTTATGTTGGCAACATGCTGGAGGATGGATTCAATGCTAACATTACACCCTCTCACTCACTACAGGGCCACAATCCATACAGGAACATTGTGGTATCCCTGTGGTCACACCTACACAGTACTGACCTGCACTCTATATGTCCTGGGTCATTGGCCCCATGTCACCTTCCAACGTCCCAGGCTGTGATGTCCACCAACCTCTGAATGACATGTCTCCCCACTAGGCCACCATATTCAGTAATAGCCTTGTTTCAGACATTGTAGCCCCTGAATGGCACACAGCAGCATTTATCACACTACACACAGGTGGCACCACAATGTACGAGTGGGACTATACTCCTATACACCTGACTGGACTGTTCTGCATGGCTATGGGGCACATCATCAAGGACGTCATTCACAGAGACATTGTTGGTCTCCCGTCCATTGCTGCCACCCGGGTTGGGCTTGTTAGGGCCAGAGCATGGCCCCTACACATGGTGGACTCCTTTCATAAAGTTACCAGGGCAGTTGCTGATGGTACGGGAGTTCACACATCCTACATTGTCCTCTCATTGCCTTTCAGCACCATTCTCCTTTCTGGTATTGACAGCATACACATCCACCTGCACATCGTACCCTATGTCTCAGGATGTTATGCAATGTGGCTCATGGAAAGGACACACACAGTGAGACCAGCATACCATAGTACCTACTACATGTCAGGTACATTTGGCATACCACAGTCCTTAGTCATAGGGCCCCTCATGTTCAGTATATGCTTCCCTGTGGTACAGGCTAGCATAGGGGGACTTTCCCTGCCTAGCTTTCAAACCCCTGCATACAAAGTGCCATGATTGCTCCACCAGCTGATACTGACTCCATCCATACAGGTGTCGCTGTGACAGATACATGATATGACTATCATGGCATCAAGCTGCATGACACAAGGTGCATGAACATCACCTTTGCATTACACCATTCACCCACTGACTATTACATGGATGGCAGTCCCCTACATACATATCACATTGTACATGTTTGCAGTACACACATATGTCGCACCCACTCCTGTGGTTAATGTATTGCCACTGTGGCGTGGATATCCTTCTACGTGGCCACACCTATCTGTACTGGGTGTGTAGCTGGTACATAGGCACCCATTGTACCTCTGAACTCAAGACATCTACACACATTCAAGGGTACACCACCCCATTTAGGGTGTACCTTACACAACAGCTACAGCTTTACATACCTCAACATTAACACGCCATGACGTTTACTGAGCTCCAACAGTTTAAGTATGCGGCTGCACTACGGACACCACATCTGTACACATTTGCATACTACATATGAGGGGTGACCTCTGCTGATCAGACAGGGCCCATATCCACAACATTATTAATGGATATACTCCTCATACGCGACATAAGCAGAGGCCACTGTGAGCAACATGCTCGTGGATATGTGCACACATGCCACAATGAGTGGGATGTGCTTGTGGGTTACATTCCCAAACCAGACACTCACCATGCTTTGGAACATAAGTCCTATGTACATCACGCAGGGACACTCAGTAGCACTGTTCATGTGATACCTCCCTTGGTGGTTGGGAGACACATGTAGGCCTGGGATCACTGCAGTGGCTGTACTGTGCAGAGGTGCAGGTGACACATGGCTCTGCTGTTCACAGGACACTACCCTAGAGAGGTGCCACTAGTGTGAACACTTTTGTTGTGCTTACACATGGACTTGCCAGACTGCATAGTACCCCACTATGCACCTGTGAAGCTATTACATGTCCTTTGTGCGTGGTTACTTGGTAGCCCTTCCATTTAGATTAGCTATCATGCTATTACAATGTCCCATGCCTACAAGCCATATGTATCCCGTTATTGTACACGCCAATAGATGATACCTGTGGTATGCATGATATGCCTGTTATGCTGTGTAGAATATCTGTCATATCTACCTATAATACTATACATTACACATATTTCACATAGTATCCCATAATGCAAAGCATACTTGCACAGCGGAACCACCTTAGATATGTCATTAACGTTATATGCCTATACACATGCGTGCTGTGACAGTATATCAACATATACTATCCCCTGCTATGGCACATCCTTGTTGGACATACCCTACCACTGACGGCGGGTTGTATGGAATTGTTCTGTTTAACGCCCTCATGCAGCATCCCTTGTGGTATCTGTGCTGTGTACCTTGTGTCCCACTGCTGGACGCACAGTTTCTACAAGCGTTAGTATGCTCAGCAAGACATCACTACATAAATACCTTTCCCCACTTTATGCATTGCGGACAAGTTTAATTAATGCAAACCAGGCTATGCATACAGTAAAACTAATTAATACAGATCATGCTATACATAACCTTACATATCGGGTGTTCTACATACCTTGTTATCGTTACGGTGTTTCGTTTCTATCTCTCTCACAGTGTTTCAACTGGTATTCGGTATGAGCATATGGTTCGAATGTCTGGCAAGTCATCTTTATATACGTCGATACCTGTAACATGTGGATTCATCCCACCAATTGGTGTTCCTGAGTGACTAATTACTTGCATATCAGCTGTGCAGCTACTCCATTCACCAATTACGTGGCAACAGTGGGGTATAATTGAATTCTCCACTTGGGCATTGCCTATTTGCCCTACCTTCTGGGAGACGGTCTGTATTGTGTTTTGTTATGTGTAATTGCAACTGCTATGCATGGAGACAAGTATACTTTGGATTCATGTCCCCCGTGGATTGTGTGTGACAGGCAGAGCATTTGGTTCAACATGTGGGTGTACCTGTCATCCCAACGTCTGATAATGGAGAATTGCAAACAAAACCTGTAACATAGCTGCTTGTTCCATTATACAACGCCTGAAATTTTGCATGACGCCTTTAATTGTGTCTCTCACATGGTATGTTGAGGGTTCTGCAGATGTAATTGACTGACTGGATGTTTGTGCTGCTATTACAGTCTGTATTGCTTTAGTTTCTAGTGTGGGGGATGTCGGTGGATGTACGTAGCATATACAGGTTTGTGGGCCTTGCATTTCTACATAATCCGTATATATGTGTGTGTGGGCTCCGTCCCTAATTAGAGAGCTAACAGTTAGTAGACTTATGTTACGGGATTGTACGCTGGGCTGTTGTTAATTGGTTTCTATATCATCTGCAGGTGAGCTTGCTACTTGTATACCTCCGTAATTGCAGCGATATATCAAGGTATATGTGTAAGTGACAGCTATTCCTTGTTTTTCTGTCCCAGATATTTGCAGTCATTGTGGTTGTGTTGGTAAAAGAGCCTGTTTGCCATGGGTTGCCACCTTTTCATATGGTCATTGTTGGACACTTGCGGGACACACAGCGGTGTTTACGGCCAACACGTAGCCACGGTCAGTACACAGGTTAGCACATACTTTTATCCCCAATACATAACTATTGTTGTGTGACTTTGGCTACTTATCATATTCCATGTAACATTTACGTTTCTTACATACAGGCATAACTATTAAATACAACTATTACATTATATATGGGACATATTTATGTCCTACCATCTCAGACATTTGCCCTTTGTACTGTTTTATGTCAGGACACACCTGCCCAGGGTGGGGCTGTCCCTCCTACTGTGGGACAGGTAGTAACCGTATGCCTATGACTAGCTATATCCACACCTACCGTACTGATCTGCCTCTGACTTGGCACTAACAAACACATGTTGCGGACACACAGACACACATTACAGTCACACGGAGCTGCACATGGCACCCTCAATGCACACTTACACAGACTATGGCACTCACAAACACAGTTGAACACAGTACCTACGTGGACCGCAACACCAGCAGCAGTGACTAAATGTCCCTTCATATCATCATACTATTACTCGCGGCTGTACTGTTCCAGTACTGTGTTCTATCGGTCTTTCAGCCTCGTGGTTACGCATGTCAGTATGTTACACATTCCATGGTTGGCAGTATCCTATTTATTTGTACCTCCAAGGTGTTATGAATGTCGTTGAACTATCTATTATATTTGCAGATATCGCTAAATCCATCTATATCACCATATATCACTCTATTGCCCTTTCTATCTGTATTATATATATGCATATGTGTACATATATATATATATATATATATATATATATATATATATATATATATATATATATATATATATCTGGCGGAGAACATGACAGGCACACAGCACCACTATATGCCGTAAGGCTCATGTACTGTTCAGTTGTTGGCATTCCATGTTCCACTAGCTGATGTGTTTACAATGTTTGAGGGCTGCCTATGTAGGAGTCACAAATTGGGCCACCTATACATTACAATTTACAGGTGGTCATGTTTGTGTGCCATCCATTTTACTGTGTGTGCAGGTGGAGAGGTGTCAGTCCGTAGGGACCTACACTGTCAGAGTATGTGCTATACGTTCCCTCTTTGCCAAGGCGTAGGCATATTGGGCATGCCTCCATCTGCCTACTGGGGCTGGCACAGTGTGTTCATAGTCTGAATCCCTCTGTGCCTGTAATGGCCTTGGCAATTGCGGTGGGCTATGACGGCCTTCACCATTTTGTACCTGCTGCAGCCACTTCAGAAGGATCATATTATGTAGCATGGCACGTACTATGACGATGTGGGCACACGTGCCTGGAGAGTACTGCAAGGCTCCACCAGATGCATCCAAGCACTGGAATCGTGATTTCAGCATCCTGAACACACGCTCTATGATGATTCTGGTTTGTGCGTGTGCCTCATTATGGCGTTCTTGCATGGGTGTGTGTGCATTTCTGATGGGAGTCATCATCCACGGCTCCAGTGCATAGCCAGCATCCCCCACAAGATGGCCATGTGGGATGTCCCCCTTGACAAATACCTGATACAGCTGTGAGGCATGCCAGATATGGGA
The DNA here is from genome assembly GCF_019279795.1 of Protopterus annectens. Classification (NCBI taxonomy): domain Eukaryota; kingdom Metazoa; phylum Chordata; order Ceratodontiformes; family Protopteridae; genus Protopterus; species Protopterus annectens. The sequence continues at coordinate 1,024,492,997 of NC_056726.1, read as the reverse complement.
GTCATGGTAGCTTCCAGGGCTGTCAGCACACACATCCATGATAATGCCCTGGGCATTGCACATGACCTGGCAGTTGATGGAGTGGAATCCCTTGTGGTTTATGTAGTGCCTACCATGCTCACCGGGTGGTGACTTGATTTGTATGTGCATGCAGTCTATTGCACCCAGTACCTCCAGGTAGTGTGCCACAAGGTGGAAGTGGCGCATATTGCTGGCCAACTCCTCCTGAGTTCGGGGGAAGTATATCTGCTCATTGGCATGTGATAACATGGCATCCAGGAACTGGTGTAGTACCCTGGATGCTGATGCCTGTGAGATACCCATTATATCTCCAGTTGGCCTTTGAAAGGTACCTGTGGCCAGTATTCGCAGGCTTACACATACCTTCGTGTCCACTGGGATGGGTTCCCCTCTGTTGTTTCTAGTACTCAGGCGTGGCCAGCACAGCTCCACTATTTGCTGTAACATGTTCCTGTCCACCCTGTAACGCTCTACTATCTCCAGGTCATGTAGCCCCTGGTAGGTTACCCTTGGTCTGAACACTCTCCTTCTCCTCCGAGGCCTGCGGTGGTTGTCGGCATCATCCTCCACAACACCGTCAGTCTCTAACACATGCTGATGAATCACAGCTATGGCAGCTCCCAACATGTACATTTTAAAAGTTCCCCGTGTGTTTACACCTATGGTGCAGTATTTGGGAATACACAGGTGTGTGTTGGGTGCTTTCATACTTTATACTATTGTGCTGTGAACACCGATGATGTCATAGGGTGTGTATGTATGATCGTAGTTACAGGGTATCTTATGTGTTTTACTGCCGGAACTACTATTGTGGTGCCTTTGGTGTTGAATTACATTTGCCTGCCGTGGATTACCTCTTGACCTTCCCTTTACATTTCTGCACGTTGCACCTACCATTTTCTGGCGTGCATCCTGCAGCCTACTGTCATTTGTACTTTCCTGGACCTGGCGTGTCTTGTGTTATGTGTGCTACTGCTGGTCTGCTGTCAGTTTGCTTTGCTCTGCTGTGTCTGGTCTCCTATCTTTGCAATCCAATACCTCCCCTCCTTTCTTTGCATTCCAATGCCTCCCCTATCCTGTTTTGCAGGTTTCTGCAAGCAGACTTGTCAGCTGCCATCAATTGGCCATCGTGGGTTGATTGGTGTTGATTGCTCATTAGTACTCCAATTACCCTACTTCCGCATTTCCTTCTTTTCTTCCCATGACCTTCCTGTTTGTGCTATTGTTTGTGGCGCGTGCATCCGATTACTGGGTTTCGGGCACGTTTTCATCCCCGTACACATGCGCTTTTGGGCACCATGTGTGCTATCAGCTAAACAATTCTATACCTTCTTCCCCACACCTGTCCTGCAGCTTTGCTTAGCAATGGACAGGCCAGATTTGCATTGCACCAATGTGCTTACTGCTATGGTGGCACACCCCTCTGCTGATGTCATGTATCTCCTCTGAGCCACTCCTCGGTGTTATACAGCTGCGCCGTATGGTACAACCTTCATCCGGCGGGACATTTGCGATTCAGTATTATCTGCCTCATTTGCATGGCATTGACTACTAATTCATAGTTACCGCGCCAAACACTATCACAGGCCCTTAGCAACCTTTGCACCTTGGTTGTGGTGTTCCATGCCTACCATTGTGTATTATGCTGTAAACCTTATTTCTATTACATTGCGATGTTATGACATTTTTATATTATTTCTTTATGTTACAGCTTCCGCACACATGCCCTGCGGTTGTGCTGTGCGTTACTGTGGACATGACATTAAATGTTGTTATTTACATGTTGTGCATCTTTTCTTATGCCATTGGCTGTGTATTTCGCCATTGGCATATGTTAACGTTGTGATACCTGGGTCTGGCCCTCTTCCATAACTCCGATGTTCTGTTTGGGAAAATGTAAACCGTGTTTTTTGGTTTACATTTCCATGGGCTTACGCTACGCCTGCACCACTTCATGAATCGCTATATGCCTTCATTTGCATGGTGCGACACTGCTCATGGGGTGATTAGCATAACTAAGCTGGGGGCTGCGCAGTTCTGGCATACGCCGATAGTGCACGTGGAAATGGATCGTACCTGAATCGCTCGATGGCCATATTTGGCGTTATACCACCTACGCTATGCCTGCGCCTGGCACAAGCTTCATGAATCCCGGGGTAAGTGTTGGCAATTATGTTATCACAGACCAAATCAACTACCCTAAAACAAGACAAACTTGAGAAAGTTAAAGGTATCAGTCAAAATAGAGATAAAAAAGAGCTTTAAGATCCAAATAGTAACAGATGAAAATAATGAAATCCTGAAGGAATATATATTTTTGAAGCTGCAACAATCTGGTTCTAAATTATAAAGTTTTAAAAGTCCTAGGCATAACAAGAGCAACAAAGCCAACACTAAGACCAGGAAAGTAAAGGCATTCAGAAGAACCTCTTTTAACTCTAATGCAGCCTTGAATAAGGGGTTGCTAGTTCACCAACCAACTGCATGCTTACAACTAAAATTATGCTATGCCTACATCCAACTTTATTTAAAATACTGAATGCTTTTTATCCTGCAACAAGCTCAAGAGTTCTCTGTGTTTATTACCCACTATTACCCACTTCGTGAAGCAGTAGTGGTGAATGATGACAGTGCCGGACCATGTACAATATTATATTACATGTTAACATACTTAATGCTTGTGCATATCTTCAAACTACAATTTCCAGAATAGTGCCTGTAAGGGAAGATAGTACTTCACTTAACTATCACATAATTTTTAAAGAGAGGGTTAAGGAGGGACATCACTCTATCAAGCAGTGAGGCAATCAGGGAACACCAGTTATAGTATTCACATTATTTGCGTAAAGGTCGCAACACATCATTTTGTTCTTAGGAAGTGCCCCAATGTTTATTCAAATTACTTGTTTACATTTACCTGTTGCTTCCTTTCCTGAAAGCTGATTGTTATAGGTAACTTTAATCAATTTCTTATAAATTCCTGAAAGGACCTCTCTTCCTGTTTTGTACTCTTTTGCTTCCTAGATGCCCTATTTCCATTTATTTATACTGACTTTAGACCACCATATATTTGACTATTCCTCTAGTCCTGATTCATATTTATATTTTTCTGAGTGCATTAGATATCAATGGTAATAAAAATGATGTGCCACCTGAAATGATTAAAGCATCTTTATTCACTCCCTGTGAAATGTGAGTTATAAAAATTACAGGCATGAACGATGAACTGTTGACCGCATTAACTAGCCCTTAATTTTTAGGATGGACATCACTTATTATTCTTTGTAGACTTTTACACAACTAGCTGGTCAGCAAGGCTATTGTGCAGTGACTTGCTCTTGGATAGTTAAACTTAATTATTTATTAGTCTTGTAATTTGTATTCGATTGGAAACTGATATCCCATCTGCCTGAGTTGATGATGACTGAGGTGGATGTAAAAGATCCCATAACACTTAACTGAAAAAATAGAGAAGTTCCACAGTCCTCTTGTCAAATTTCCCCTATATGAATCCCACCAGGTTGCTGCCACTAGGCTAGTGCTTCTTTTTAGGTCCCCTCTAAAAAAAAGCACTAGTCTATTGGCAGTGGCGGCTGGTGCATTCAAATCAAAGGGGGACTGCAGGAGACAGATGAATGGGTGTGGTCAATGAGAAGGGGTGTGGCCAACTAGAAAGGGGTGGAGCTGGGCTCAAAACCACAACAACTGGAACTTTAATTAAATATGCTGCCTTGGGTGCCAAACCATCATTATGAGAGTCCAATCAAGACAAAATGAAGTGTAGAAGAAAACAAATATTTCTATGCATTAGCTACATGACAGCTTACTTAATATCTAGATGGAAACAAAAAGGTTGTAAGGAATGAAAAAATAAATTACTTTTTAAATACATTACTGGAATGCCAGTCAAAATCAAGTATATAAAAAAAACAAGCAGCACTCAACTCAAACCACTTCTCATTGCACTGCAGTTCTAGTTATAATTTATATTCAGCATTATAAAAGTACCAAGTAACATGCTGAAAGCAGCAATCTCTGTGATGCCCCCACTTGTAAAAATGTTTCTTATCCAATAAAGACCTGCTGCCTGACAACAACTATCTACTTGTTTCATGGGGAAAACATGATCTAAGTAAAAAATGAACAGCAAACAAGAAACAAGCTCAAGATAAATTGCTTAAAGGATTACTGTACAAGTTATGGACCACACATGATAGATTGGCATTCTGTTTAGTTTACAGGTAAAGCCTGCAAAGATGACTGCAAGTCTCCAACAAATGTAATGAGCTTCTGGAAATACTGTAATCTTGTCCTTTATTACAAATACTGCCATATGCATTTCAATACCTAAGGCTTATACGTTATCTAGTTATGTAAATATTCTCTGCATGGCAACAACAAAAAGGCTTTCAGTGTTGATAATTCTTTAACAGTATGCTTATTAAAGCTTACTTGCATCTTACAGTCCCAGACAAGCTTACCTGATGGTTATTAAAGCATTGCTACTTAAACACAGAGCAACAGGGCACTGAAACAACATGCATTTCTGAATAATAAGAAGCATAAATCAAAAGTATAAAATATGACAGAAAACCAGAACATTCTGCAAAATCAAGGACAGATGAAAAGCCACTGTAGTACTTGTGTCTACCTTGGATGGGGGAATACTCTGCACACTTACACTGCATAACTGCTCCTTGTCTTGCTTGGACACATCCAGAGTCACTACATGAGGGAGTGGGGTGCAACAAGTATGCCACAATTTGAAATGTCTGTGGCTGACAGTGATGGCTCTGACACATTTGTCATACCTCTCAACCTCAGAGCAAGAAATCTGGACAAAGCCATACATAGAAATGGGACAAAGGTCCAAAAATAAGGACAATTTTTAAATATTGCTCTTATAAACTTAGAAAGATAATAAAATAGTAGTAGGTCTTGCATTAGTATGAATTTTCTGAAGGGTATGAAATCTAAAACTCAAATGTCTGTCATTATTTTCTAACTTTAATCTTTAATGATTTGTCACTAATTTGCCAGAAAACCACAATTTTATGAAAAACAGACCAAAAAATGTGATGCATAAAATATAAAATAGCCACACAATACAGCTGGGAACCTGTCAAAGAAGGGAAGTGTTTTTAATATTAGTACTGTTAACTTGAGTAGCTGACAAAATAAGAGACTCTACATGCATTTCTGAAATAAAAGTAATCTATAACTCTGATCATTAAAGTTGTTTATTAATTGTAAACCCCCCACGTTTTCTTCAAAAATTGCCAATTTGGGGAGGGATTATTATGGGAAGAGCAACATTTTGACCGAAAATTGGGGACAGTTGAGAGGTTTAGATATGCCTAATTCTATAAAGCGATTTATTTGCATGTACCTCTCAACCTCTTAAAGCAGGAAATCTGGACAAGGCCAAATATATTGGGGGAACATACAAACAGTACTAAAAATTGCTCTTGTATAAACTTAGACAGTTGATAGAATAACATGTCTTGTTTTAGCATGCATTTTTTTGAAGGCTATGAAGTCTAAAACTCAATGTCTGTCATCATTTAGTGACTTCATTTCTAAATGATTTGCCAGAAAACCACAAATTTTATGAGGAAAAAGCCAAAAACAAGAAGCAAAAATCTATTAATTCTGCAAAAATCTGGACACTTGAGAGGTATAGTTCAGTCGGGGCTGCCTTTAAGTTTGCCGCCCTTCCCCCCCTCACAAAATCATGGTCGAATGGAGCCTCTCCCTGTAGCCATTCCAATGCCCGTTACTTGGCTATTTCACCCTATTTACCATAAACACTACAGTGTGCATACTGCTTTACTTCTACGATGATTTGGATTTCATTTGAAAGTTTTATTTTGAATTTTACAGGACAAACACTAATAGATATCTGCTAAATAAAGCAATGCAGTCTGACAATGAAAATCAACTTAGCATTAAAACTTATCTGCCCTTGAAACTCTTATTCATTGAAACAGCATTGAAACCCATATTCAAGGAAAATACATTTTGCCAGTGGCAGATAAAGATTAACTTTTGGCTGTTTTCAAATCATAGGCCCCTTGCACATGAAACATACATGTGTTCTTTGATACACCTTCTTGATTGTATTAAATTATATTCCTTGTATAATACAGTACAGTTGTCAGATGGCATTTTAAATTTATTGTTTTGAACATTTTTCCAGTAAACAATGAAACACAATGTATGCACCAATAATGACAAAACTTCCTAATTCAGAACATTTCCATCATAAAAGTCTACTCAAACTTCTACAATCCACCAGTATCAGTAAATATGCGCAATCTCTGAAGAAGTAAAATTCATCTAAATAATTACACATTAAAGAGATCTGTGACTAATGAAGAGTTTGCTGCTAGCAAACAACTTTCTATTTCATTGTTCCATCAACAAATAAAGTGCCTGTTGCTCTTGAGGAATAAATTGCCTATGTTACATAAAAAAATGCTAAGCTAGTAATCTTGCAATAGGGAATGGATGGCAAACTGATAACAGGTTCATAGTTACTAGGTATCTTCACCAAAAAAGACTGCAGCATCCAACCCCTTTACAACACAGTACAGTATCAACAGTGTATCTCTGTACTGTGGTAGTAGAACCCACAGCCTTCTGCATCAGAAGCAAGTACACTACCTGTTGTGCGATCAACAATGCAAGCAGGCTCACCATAAGCAACACTAAACTTTTCTTCCCCTGCAGCTCTCAGCTCCTTCTAAAATCTGCTTGACACTCAGCTGTATCTCTCAACTTTGCAGCACAAGAAATCTGGAAAAAGCCAACATTTACTGATGGGGGGGGGGGGCAAAAGCCCCAAAACCAATGACACATTTTAAACATTGCTTGTATAATCTTGGAAAGTTGCTAGAATAAAATGCTGTGTTACTACCATACATTTCACTGCCACGTCTTGAACTCAGGACCCTATGCAAAATAGTCAGAGCAACATACCACTATGCCAAATCAGCTGTTTTGTGAAAGACAGGAAGACTAAAACTTAAATGGCTATCATTTAGTGAATTCAGTTCTCACCATAGCTGTCAACCTCTTTGCATAAAACATCTGGACAAAGCCAGTTATGGGGGGGGTATACAGCCCCAAACATATTCAGTGAATTCAGTTCTCACCATAGCTCTCAACCTTAGCACAAAAAACTGGATGAAGCCAATAATGGCGGAATACAGTCTCAAAAATAGGGACAAATTTCAAATATTCATCTTATAAACATATAACATTGCTAGAATAAAAGGTGTTGTGTTACCATGTACTTTCTGAAGAATATGAAGTCTGAAATGCAAATGCCTGTCATTTTAATTTATTTAACATTTGTTAACCAGGAAAGTCTGACTTGGAATAAAAGCAAACTTTCAGCAGAGGCTCAGGGAGAAACATTCCAGACACATGTCTTTGGAACATGGGAGGACACCAGAGCACCCAGAGGAAACCCACGCAAACAAAGAAAGGACATGCAGACTCCACACAGAAAATACCCCAGCCAAGAATCAAACCAGAAAACCTCTAGCTATAAGGTAACAATGCTACCACTGCACCATTGCACCATCAACTATTTAATAAATTAAAAATCTAGGAACCAAACTACAGATTTTATGAGGAAAAGAACAGAACACATATATGAGGGAAAAATCTGCAAAGTTTTCATAAATGGTGGTTGTTAGGGAATTTAGACTTTTGCTACCTGCACTCAAGTTACAGGGTTCAAGCCTGAGGTATTATCTAACCACCACCAAGCAGCCTGAGTTCTCTCTGTCCACCAGTATATATGATCTGGGGCATTACATGCACATTTTCTGATCCAGACTTAATCTGCACACAGTATAACATCTGCAGTCTTGCACATACTCACACACACTAGCTTTCCTTGAAATAGGAATCACTGAAGTGATCCAGTGTGATTCCCTCTTTTTCCCATGTGGGGCATAAACAGAGGATGCATTTTTTTTAATATTTTCAGTTTGTGTTCAAATGTCTATTGTTTTAAGATAATGCACACACGCATACACACAATTGTGTCTATTTCCATTTATAAGTATGGTAGATCTCTTAGGCTTTTATTTAGCTTGTTTGTTGCTTGCCCATATATGGCAGTATTATTTGTTTACACAAGTACAAATCGTGACAGTTAACTTATGTGTGAGTCTAGTTTTGTCAAACTCTATCTTTCCTGCACATGTACATGCCTCCAAAAACTAGTCAACAAAAACGATGCAGGTTAAAAAAGTGTGAATAACAAAACTTGGAGTCACTAAGAAACAGTTACGAGAACATATCATTCACCAGTACAACTATACTGCCAGTAATATATATGTGCGAGTGAGAAGAACCATTAAATCCACTAATCGAATACAATATCTGCTGATATGTGAAGGTAAGGTGCATTCTTAAATCAAAACAGCAATATGTGCATTGAAAAATTATCCCTTGACATAGAAAGATTAAAAAAAAAGGAAAGACAGAATATCCATTTAAGCCACATGCACAATCCTGGCTTTACACACTACCTGAATCGTTGACACAGGCTTCTGCCACAGAATGAATTGTTTCTGCTCCTCAGATTCTGCTTTTGCCACAGTAAACTGAAGCTCCACATGGGATCCTTAATGTAAAATAAATGAATTAAGATCCTGAGAGGATCCTTGATGTAAAATTAATTCTTTCCACTCCTAGGGCACATCCTCTGCTTCTGTCACAGTAAACTGAAGCTCCTTGGAGGATCCCTGATGTTGGCGCCGGAATGTGCATCATGCACACTGCCAGTTCCTGTTTCCTAGTGCTGGAATCATATACAGACTGAAGACCATGCAGTCCAATCCCCTTCCAGTCCATGCGGTTGTAATTGCATAGACTTCTGGGGTTTCTGTGGATTGCTGCCTTCTTCCTGAATCCGGACTGGTTAAACAGCAGTCCAGATTCGTTACTAACCAGGCATGTGTGAGCTCCGGGATTTTTGTATTTTATTTTACAGCTGGGGGGGGGGTGCTGCAGTCCTGCAGTCAAATATCATGAGCCACCACTGCCTAGTGTCACTAACCTGGTCAACAAAATGTAACTACATGCATAAATAAATAAATAAATGAAATAAAACTAGGGTACGTATTTTAAGAAGCAGAGGCAGATTATGTTCATAGACCTACTCACTGATTTCTTCGGTCTGTTTGGTCTGTCAGTCAGAGATGTCTGTTGGATTCATTTGTTGTTCTCTTATTGCTGTGTATCATTCGGCACTAGATGGTATCTAGGAGGGGATTCAGAACACTTTGCATTTAGTCATAAAGGGTAGTTGTACATAAGTAAAAGGTATAAGGGCAGAATGTGATTCTGAGACTGCTGTGTACTGAGCTTCAGCAACCTGGTTTTTTTGAAAGGTGTTCACATTCAATGTCTCCAATGGCTCAATGTATGATCCAGAAAGACTCACCACTCACCTACACAGTGGGATACCTTGTGGTTCGTCCTTGTGTGCTGTAACTTCTGATGAACTGTTGAAGTTGTGCATACTGATTGTACATATGTGGGCTGTTGTTGTAACTGCCCTATCAAGCTACAGCAAAGCTGTCAATTTATATTAAAGTTTAAAATATATTGTAAAATGAAATTACCAGCCTGACCATACATAGAGCAGTTTCAGCACCCCTTCCTGCCTGATATCATTGCCATGTCAGGTCACTGAGTGCAATGGCTTATTGGGTTGGAGCAACTTGAATAAACTGTCTTGTGACATAATACAACTCACTGAATCAGATAATTAATTATTCCTGAGTGCTCTGATCTGAACCCTCAGGACCGTCTCTCTGAGCTGCTGCAGGATGTTTAATGGTGACTAAATGGGGGAACTAAAACTCTTCTTCTAAGTGTGTTTTTTTTAATCTGGCCACTAGCATGATGCACTTTTTTAATTTTTTGCTTTCAAAAGCGATTCTGATTCTTTTTCTAAAAATGAAGTCAAATTAACAGCATTCCCCTAAAATGAAAAGTGTTTGGTCTTGCTTGAAAATAGCTTGAAGGCCAAAAAGCTAGGCAAGAATAAACCTGAGTAAAACACACTAATAACAGTGTACAAATGGACACAAAGGTTAACCTCTGTCTTATAAAACACATGGATGAATATGACTGTTTAAGAGTAAACATATTCATTTCTTAGGCTGCTTATGGAAATTTGAAGTGAAACTAAAACAAGCTGAGATAGCACTATGTCCACAATACTGTCAATACACAGCATGCCAGAATAAAGATCAATGATTATTACTGCTACCTACAGCATGCCGGCATAAAGAGACTGTCACTATAGACACCAAGAAAAAAAATGTTACTTACTTCAGCTAAGCTTAATAGTCACTCACTGACACTGTCTGACTGAATGAAATTAGCATTGGAATTCCAAAAAATTCAGTTATTAGCAGTCTGAGCCCTTTCCCCTTCTGTGCGGTTACAACACCACATAGGCTTCTGGGCATCACACTGATGCCTTCGCTCATTAGTCTGAACTGCTTGTACAGCAGTCTGGATGTGGATTTACAGAAAAAAATATATATATTTTTAAAACCTGGAACTTGGTGGGCATGCACAATTTGAGTTCTGGGACTTCAGCAAGTCATTCAGACTCGTAACTAAATAAGTAGGATAAATAATTGTATTAAATGAATTTTATTTACAAGATGCTCTTTATCCTGCTTGGGGGGGGGCTGCAGTCCTGCAGTCCAATAGGATGAGCTGCCCCTACCCCTAACAAATTTGCTTGTTTTTCAATTGAATTGTACAGGTTATAGGTCACATTAAAGGTGGGAAAAGTTTTGAAATGGTTTATTGTCGTCTCATTTTTTTATATCACAATAACCTGGCATTTTAATAGGGATGTGTACAATTTTTATATCCACTGTATATAATTTTAACTTTGTTATCATCTGTTTACAAAATACATTATTTTCTCCTTTGCTGTACTTTTTTTCTCATGCTTTTAACTATGTATTCATTCTGATATGTTCACTGTGCCTGAAAATTGTCACTGTTGATCAGTGCAATACCCTGGTAAGTCCAAAAGCACAGTATCGCAAAACCAAATGCACACAACCTGCTGAAATGGTCTACCTTGACCCGAGAAGGAGTGAAAAAACACAGCTGCCTTTCCAAACAGGATTTATTCAAAAACTCCAAAACTCCAAGTAGTTACAAAAAGAATGTTAAGCGCTTTCATCTGTTATCATCAGATTTCATCAGAACCCTGATACATTCTTTAGTCATAGTTTTTATACTTAATTTGGCGCCAAATTTTCAAAACTTGATTACTATATCCTACTTAATTGACATACATGAGAGCTTAAAAATACAGTATATATAAAAATTTTTAAAAATACACTTAATATACTTAATATACTTAGTGTATAATTGTATATATACAAATCTACTAATACACAACCCTCTCTTATAAAACTTGATATACTAAATGCTTGTTGAAACATATATTGTTCCTTATAATACTCTACTAGATATTCATACAGAACCAATACTAAAATGAAATATACCTTAAATACATATTATACTATATATAGCACAACACTACAACAAAGAAATGTTGTATAACATGCTGTAGCGTAATGAAAGACCACCAATTAGGGAATTAATATTAAACTCTGTTACATTAGTACAAAGCTAGAAATGGTTTCAGACTGACATGATCATTGATACCTGGATATGTAGTTGCATCTAAATTTCAAAAAATCAGTGGTTTGGAAAGGCAGCTGTGTTTTCTTTGGACTTATCTGTTGTTACATGGCTGATATGGTTACACCGGTGACCCTTTGAGTAGGGAGGAATTCAGTTCACTTCGTAATGAGGTGAACTCGCTGCAGAGCGTAAGCAAGGCTGGAGATCAGTCTAAATTAGCGCCTAAAAACGGAAGCACCGATAAGCAAGCAGTCATGCAATTAATGCCGATAGCGTTAGTGACATTCAAATGGGCAGCAGTGTAAATCTACACTTAGAAGGGACAGCATAACCAGCATAATCTGGAAGTAGAAGAAGTAAATGTTAATCTGTCGTGAGGCAGAGTTCACCTTCATTTTAGCCTTTTTTCATACAATAGAGGAGACGAAGGGTTGGGGCTCGTCGTCCAACAACAACAGCTGAGGTTAAAAAACATTACTCTCTGGGGCTTTGGCAAAAAGGCAAAAAAAAGGTACTGTTAGTAAACATTTTTCTTTTCAAAAAAAAAAAAATAGCCGAGAAGAACCAACGTACTAAATGACTTTTAGCAGATGAATGTGAATTTTACAGAAAATATCTATGGACACTAAGCACAATTGTTTATGACCGAAAATTTATCTATTGGGAAAAAGTTAACTCAATTAAGAGTGCAAAAATTGGATAATGCCTATTTAGAAAAATGTTTGTTATTAAAAATAGTAGTTTGGTTTTAAGTATATCATACATGATGAAAATTCCCCATTCCGGCATGGTATGTTTATAATAGAAACTACATAAAATTGATAGGGATGTTGAAATGTATACGTTATCAACATGAGGACAGGAGAATTTTGAGTGGGTCCATACTAAAAAAAAGAAAAAATTTTCAAGGTGGAGGCACTACCCCGCACCCAAGAGATTTTAGATACACAACAGGTGATCTTACTGCTGAACTACATTTAGTAGGAAGTTCTGACACCTCACCAAGGGTTTACACTTTTGGGGATTTAAAGTATATAACTATACCAATGTTATATTACGGAGCATTTAGCATCATTATTTAGTAGGAAATGAATTCATCCCTATGGTTAAATTTAACCTATTTGATGTTATAAAGGAAATTAAACTTTTGCAGGGCTAAAATTAGCAATTCAATTTAATGAGGACACACCACTAAAACCAAACTAGTAAAGAAATGCAGTATACTACAACTGTGAATAATGCACAGCCTGTATGAAAAGGATGTGGTATGTAAGGAAGTCTACTTATTATATAATATGATATTATCGGTAATGGGGAATAGTTGACAATGATGAAGTGAGAATCATGAAGCCTGATAAAGGGGAGGGGGATGATAATACCATCAAAATATGTACCTTATTGATATACATAATATACTATATGAAACAGAAATTATGAAGTTGTTTCTTTAAATCAAATTAATATAGGGTATAGGCGTATTGATCTGGCCCTAGAAGAAACTTACTTACTTATTGATAAACAACTGAATTGTATGAATACTAAACCCCCTTCAGGCCTATAATATCGGGGTTCTAAAATTAAAACTTTCAAAATTGGTGTTTACTATCGCATTGATGAATCCTATTATATTGTATTCTAATGTGAGCCATATAGTAAAGGATTAGGGATTTCTTGGGAAAAAATTAACTATGTATGATGAGAGAATCTTACATTTATAACCATTGATGTGCAAGACTTATTCTCCAGTATCCCGATTAATATTATATTTTTTTAATATAGCATCATTAAGTATGGGGGGTTACATTTATAAAATTAAATTAATTATTATGTGGGGATGTGATGTCTCTGGTCTTATATTATTTTTATATTTTTGTGAATATGAATATTCAGTAGACTCAAGAACTAGTGGGGCGTCCTGTTGTTCTTTTTTTTTTTTATTTTAGTAATGTGGAGAATAAATATAAATATATTTTATTTGAGATTTTTGGACGACATGTTCATTTTATAGAATATATAAACCAAACCACTGATTTTTGAAATTTACGTATCAGCAAAGATAAGAATGAAATAGCATACTTGGACACTCTGATAATGAAAAACCCGACATTCTCCAACGACTATATACACTTAGTAGTTGCAGTCCCCTCATATATATAGGAATGTTGTGATGGACAAGGGACAATGCATATAGCTAGAATGTCATCAACTAGGAATGTATGGATAGAGAAATGGATACCTTATATAAATTATTTTTAGAGGATATACCCCAAGTAAAATGTTGGACAACACTATAACGTATGTTAAGAATCAATGGGGTAATAAATATCCACCCTTGTTGGGCATGAAACATACTTAGGTTTAATCCATATACAAATATAGTGATAGGTATTCTATGAAGTACTGGGAACTATTGAATTCATCTGTATCTATTGGACATATAGTAGGTAAACAAATTATGCACCATATATAAAACAGGCAGGAATAAATAAGAAAGGTAATTTGAAATGTGGTTCTTGCAAACCAATGTAAAACATTAACAATTACCTGCAAGAGAGGCACTGCAAACTCACAGCGGTATATATATATACATGTACAAAATGCTCGCATATTATATAGGGAAAACTGAGATCTGTATAGAATAAGGAAAAGGACCTAAAAAAATGCGAGCAGCAAACACTTGAAAAAACACACAAGAACACACTTTCTTATTTGCATATATAGATCAGGTGGATGTAGGTGACAAAGGAGGAGATTGGAGAGATATCTTGCCTGGGTAGAAAGCAAATGGCAAATTAGCCTAGATGCAACTACATATCCAGGTATCAATGAGTTTAATATTAATTCCCTAATTGTGGTCTTTCATTCACTACAAGCATGTTATACAGTGTAGTGACATTTATATCTAGTAGAGTATTATATGAACAATATATGTTTCCACAAGCATTTTAGTATATCAAGGTTTATAAGAGTAGGGTTGTGTATTAGTATGTATATATATATACAATACACTAAGTTAAGTATATTATATATATTTTATATTTTTTAAAATTTTTATATATACTGTATTTTTAAGCTAGGTCATGTGTATGTCAATTAAGTAGGATATAGTAATCAGTTTTTGAAATTTACCAAATTAAAATTAAAGAATGTATCAGGGTTCTGATGAAATCTGATGATAACAGATGAATACCCTGGTAAGTAAATTTAAATAAAATGCAATAAAAATACATACATGCATAAATAAATAGTATCCTCTGTAGGCAAGACAGCATTGCCTATTAGGTCTTTTACATGTTAAGTGTAAATATACCAAATAGCAGTGGTCTCAGAAAGGAAGTCCCTGTTTTCCTGTCTTTCCACTCAGTAACATAACTTCCCTTTTGTATTACTGGCTGTTACAGTCTCAAAAACTACATCACTGGGCATCTGTACAGCTTGTTGTTTTTTTGTCACTGTCCTGTCCCTATCATTTTTTGAGAAGTGATGAAGTTTAGACCAAAATCCTCTTGTTTTAATTATTGTCAGTTACATTAATGGAGCAGTTTCATGTTTCATTTGTAAAAGCTGGTGAAGTGATGTAGATTGGAATTGCTCAAGTCACTGGTCTTATGAAATTTCTTTATTAGCTATTATTGTTCTATAACATTTTCCTCACGGAAATGCAAAATGCACTTGTCTTTATTTGCCTGCGACTCATTTATAAACACTTCAAAGAAAAACAGTCCAGTCATTTGGCACAATCCAGAAAATATTTAGACATCAAACTACATTTTCTTACATCTTAACAAATTTATTAACTACCTAAATTAATATAATGCTTCAGATGTATAGTTCAACAATTGTCAAGCCCCCCAAATCAGCTGAACATATTTTATTTAAATGACATCTTTCCAAGTTCATGCTAATGTAACTAGACATTATTATAAGTTTCATGGTTTCCTAACACTGAAAAAAAAAAAACAAACATGCTAAAATTCATCAGGTCAGTGAGACCTGTGGTGTTTTATTTTACAAAGGCAAGAAGGCAAAAACTATACAATAATCATGTCAGCAAACATCTGAGATTATCTTTTTATAAAATCACATCCAGTGATGCCAATCATAATCTTCTCATCTAGAAGTTTAATATGCGGTGCAGACATGAATAATAAACTGTGGTAAAGCTAATGTACATTCAATTGCCTTGTAATTTTAGGAAACATAAGCATATGATAAACAGAACACTTACAGTATCAGCATCGTGTGTACTACATGACCTAGTGAGCATAATTAAGTAGGAAGTAAGAATCACACAAATACTTAAATTTCTCATTTTGCTGTGAATGATACAGACATCCAGACAATTGACAAAAAGAGGGACACATTGTCAATTCGGTCATTTGACTGTTCTATAGCCTGTTCTGCTAAAATGTTCTCTCATATCACAACTGTGAACTACAAAGAGCCAACATCAGAAAATATCATGTCACAGTCTAAAATTCATTTGTTTAGAACTTGCAAGCAGACAAGAAAAATATATTTTTTCTGTACAAGAAAACTTTGATGGCACACAGATATGTCTCTGTTTTACAGAAACATAATTATTTGTTAGCCTTTAAATATGTATTTAAAATATAAACTCTTAATTTACAGAAGTAATAAAATGTAAAATACTTACAATGTGAAATAACCAACAATATGGTTAGCAAAGACATTCTTCTTCTTCTTAGGACCCACAAGAAGGAAACGCTGAGTACCACAATTACTTTGTTCAGATGTTCAAACACAGTTTGTTAGAAAAAGGAAGAATAAGTCTAACAATTATGTCTTTAGTGACGTAACACCTTAACCTCATCATTTCTGAGATTTTACCATAAACAGAGACAGCATGACAGCTTTAGTTACTTATGTGGGTGTGAAAAAAATGCAGCTGAGAAAAGTCTGAGGAACTCTAGCTTTACCAGAGAAAGGGTTGTAGGAAAAGTTATCTATATTGTGAACCTAATAATGGACAGAAAAAAAAAGACACATATATTTAATTACCTTCTGTTTTATGAAGCTTCTATGTTATGAATTAAGTTGTATACAGTTTAATCTTGACTTTTATTACTATGCATCACATTTTATGAAACAAGAAAATATTTCTATTTTTATTTGTTGCAAAAGGCACTGAGTTTCTCCATCATACATGGTGGGCCTTAGGCAAAATGGAGCCATAGGCAAAGGAATCCATGGAGCCCCCTCACTGCATAATAGTCCCCACCATACCTATCTCAGCTGAATCCCCTTTTCCCCCCATTATGGTCTCTCCACTACATCTAGGGTACTATTTTATTTCTTTTTAATGTTCATATTTTGTCTTATTCTTCAACATGTTCTTTCTTTTCCTTTTAACACATCCCAACTTAACAGGACTGGACTGTAATAACTCTGGAGGAAATAATTTAATTAAGGTGGGAGTCTGTGGGCTGCTGGGCCCCTACAAGCCATCATGTGGTTCTAGATGCTACATGATACATTTTAAAGTTTTTGTTTTTAATATTTTGTTCCAATGCTGCCCTAAAGAAATATCACAAAAAAGGAAAGAAATCACTTTAACATTTGGTTCATAGGTTCATTGGTTGTCCATAAATGTTTCCTCCATCCTTGCATTGCATTCTAACTGACCAAGACTGCACTAACCGTAAAGAAAGTAATTAAATTTAGCAGGTAGTCTTTGAGCTACTAGGTCAGCAGAAGTCAGTGGGCTCTAGATTATCTGAGGAATATTTTAGAGCTTTTATACAGTTTTTCATTCAAAATCATGGGTAAAGAAATATATTATGTATTTCATTTTTCTTTCTTTCAAGGAATGATACGTTATATGAGGAAAGGGTAAGCTGAGAAGCAAAAAAAAAAATCATGTCAGTTTAAAAGTTGTTTAGAGTAACTGAAAACATTTTTTATTTCCTATGGAGAAATTGTCTTCATTTTATTTTCATTTTCAGAATTTTGAATTGTTAGTTTCATATGTTAAGGCTGTCCTGAGTAATTATGAAAATATAAGGAATGTTTTGTCTGCAGTTTCTTCTACCACTGGAGCAACTTTGGCTTCTCTTCTTATGTCCTCATTTCTTCATCTGTCCCATAGTGTGCATCCTACCACACATCTCAGGCACTTCATCTCCATCACCTCTAGCTTCCTCAACTGCTGTGGCTTTCCTGCCCAGGTTTCTGTATCATACAGCAGTACTGGTCACACCTCTGTCTTAGGTTTCTGTACCATACAGCAGTACTAGTCACACCTGTGTTTTGTATATGCTGTGCCTTTCCTGCCCATGTTTCTGTACCATACAGCAGTACTGGTCACACCTGTGTTTTGTATACTCTGTACCTTTCCTGCCCATGTTTCTGTACCATACAGCAGTACTGGTCACACCTGTGTTTTGTATATGCTGTGCCTTTCCTGCCCATGTTTCTGTACCATACAGCAGTACTGGTCAAACCTGTGTTTTGTATACTCTGTACCTTTCCTGCCCATGTTTCTGAACCATACAGCAGTAATGGTCGCACCTCTGTCCTAGGTTTCTGTACCATACAGCAGTACTGGTCGCACCTCTGTCCTAAGTTTCTGTACCATACAGCAGTACTGGTCGAAACTCTGTCCTAGGTTTCTGTACCATATAGCAGTACTGGTCGCACCTCTGTCCTAGGTTTCTGTACCATACAGTAGTACTGGTCACACCTCTGTCCTAGGTTTCTGTAGCATACAGCAGTACTGGCCGCACCTCTGTCCTAGGTTTCTGTACCATACAGCAGTACTGGTCGCACCTCTGTCCTAGGTTTCTGTACCATACAGCAGTGCTGGTCACACCTGTGTTTTGTATATGCTGTGCCTTTCCTGCCCATGTTTCTGTATCATACAGCAGTACTGGTCGCACCTCTGTCCTAGGTTTCTGTACCATACAGCAGTACTGGTCGCACCTCTGTCCTAGGTTTCTGTACCATACAGCAGTACTGGTCGCACCTCTGTCCTAGGTTTCTGTACCATACCGCAGTACTAGTCACACCTGCGTTTTGTATATGCTGTGCCTTTCCTGCCCATGTTTCTGTACCATACAGCAGTACTGGTCACACCTGTGTTTTGTATACTCTGTGCCTTTCCTGCCCGTGTTTCTGTACCATACAGCAGTACAGGTCACACCTGTGTTTTGTATACACTGTGCCTTTCCTGCCCATGTTTCTGTACCATACAGCAGTACTGGTCACATCTGTGTTTTGTATATGCTGTGCCTTTACTGCCCATGTTTCTGTACCATACAGTAGTACTGGTCGCACCTCTGTCCTAGGTTTCTGTACCATACAGCAGTACTGGTCGCACCTTTGTCCTAAGTTTCTGTACCATACAGCAGTACTGGTCGCAACTCTGTCCTAGGTTTCTGTACCATATAGCAGTACTGGTCGCACCTCTGTCCTAGGTTTCTGTACCATACAGTAGTACTGGTCACACCCCTGTCCTAGGTTTCTGTAGCATACAGCAGTACTGGTCGCACCTCTGTCCTAGGTTTCTGTACCATACAGCAGTACTGGTTGCACCTCTGTCCTAGGTTTCTATACCATACAGTAGTACTGGTCGCACCTCTGTCCTAGGTTTCTGTATCATACAGCAGTACTGGTCGCACCTCTGTCCTAGATCTCTGTACCATACAGCAGTACTGGTCACACCTCTGTCTTAGGTTTCTGTACCATACAGCAGTACTGGTCGCACCTCTATCCTAGGTTTCTGTACCATACAGCAGTACTGGTCGCACCTCTGTCCTAGGTTTCTGCACCATGCAGCAGTACTGGTCGTGCCTCTGCCCTAGGTTTCAGTTTCATACAGCAGTACTGGTCGCAACTCTGTACTAGGTTTCTGTACCATAGAGCAGTACTGGTCACATCTCATTCCTAGGTTTCTGTACCATACAGCAGTACTGGTCGCACCTCTGTCCTAGGTTTTTGTACCATACAGCAGTACTGGTCGCACCTCTGTCCTAGGTTTATGTACCATACTGTAGTACCGGTCACACCTCTGTCCTTGGTTTCTGTACCATACAGTAGTATTGGTCACACTTCTGTTTTGTAAACCTTACTTTTCTTGTTCTTTTGCATTTGTCTGTTATATACTGTACCTTATACTCTGTGCCAGTTGGCTGCAGCCCCTCTGATTCTAGTTTTGACATCCTCATTCAGATTTGCCTTCTCCTCAACCACCCTTTGAAAGGTCCCTACATCGGGTCAGCAATCAAGGAACCTTAATCTTCATCACTGACACCAGTGAGGGACAGTTACTAAGAGCAAAGATGGATGCATGCAGTATTTTCAGATGCACCTCCCTGCACCAAGCACAATTCCCTTAAAGACCACATAGAGAGCATGCTCCAGACCTGGGGCTGAACTCTCTTTCTCTCTCCAGGCCCACACAAAACTCCACACTGACCACTTTGGAGCACTGTGTCCCTGTTCCCAATAACTGGCACGCACACATGAATATTTGAGTTTCACACACACACAGACACACACACACACACACACACACACACACACACACACATGCACACACGCACACACACACACACACACACACACACACACACACACACACACACACACACACACACACACACACACACCTGGAAAAGCTGGCACAGATTTGCTAGTGCTTCTTTCTACCCATAGACACACACACACACCTGGAAAAGCTGGCACAGATTTACTAGTGCTTCTTTCTACCCATACTCTGAGGTGATCGCACTGCCACCAGCCAGCTACTTTAAGGCTCTTACAAAGGGTATCCAATTATACTGTGTAAAATTAGTACTAATACAAATGGTAGAATCTGACCAAAACAGCAAGGCTTTCAGGAGTGGCCATAGTGCCATTAAAATAAGCATAAGCACTCTCAAGATGTTAAAAGTATTTTCCAAAGGACCAGCCACAATGAAAGTTACAATATTTAATAATACATAATAAAACAGAAGACAGGAGAATACTGAATACAATAAACAACAGTTTCATGCACAGGGGATTTCAAAAATAATACAGTTGGATAGTTTCTCAAAGATGTAGAAAAAACACTAAACTATTCTCACTAGATATCCCTGACTGACTAAAGAATTACTTTTCCCTGACTACTTACTAAAGCAAGACAAGATGATGTGTGCTGAGTGTCATATCACAACAAAAGCCAGATGCTGTCAATGTCTGTGTGGATGTATAAGATATCTTTCCTGTCAGATTCTGTCTGTGAGGGTTCCAAAGTAATCAGCTTCTGCAGCTTCCAAAGAAACCAGCTGTTGGTTAGAGGATGACATTACCTCTGGTCACCTAACTCTCATACAATACACACACAGAGCTTTGCTAAGATCTATGGTAGCATCTGAAAGCAATAACACAATTTCACAAACTGCCCACCCTTCCAGAGCTCTCTGATTAAACACATTTGATTAGTTACAACAATACAACCTAATATACATGTATACATTCTTTCTGTCCAGCAGTACCTACTGTTGATGCTTTTTTTTAACACAAGTAACTTTACAAATATACGTTTAACTCAAGCATCTGTAGAAATCAGTATGATAGTCAAATAACATAAAATTATTTACAAAACTCCAGCTAGCTATGCTGGCATATGTACCCATGTGCTGCCCTACTTTTCTTGGCAGAGATATCATCACACACCGCCTCCCAGATAATTGAAGTTGTTAACCTCTTCCATTATTTTCTGCACTATCTCAGTTCTCAGCTTCTTCTAAACTCCACCATTTGCTGCCATTACAACTGTCTTATCTGTTCTCAGTTAAATTCCATGTGCCTTCAGTTTTGCATTCCATTCTCCTATCCTTTGCTGAAGTTCTTGCTCAGAGTCTGCATGCAATGCCACATCATCTGCATATAGCAACTTTGTTTATCTGTCCCCTCTGACCTGTTTGCTAATGTAGTCTATCACCAGTATGAACAGCAGTGGGCTTAGAGCTGAACCCTGGCACATTAGGAATCCCTCTGTGAGATCAAACACTGTTTGTACTTGAGCCATTGGGTCCTTGTACATAGACTGCACTAATTCAGCCAACATTTCTCGGACTTCAAACTGCTGCTGGACTGCTCAAATCAGCTTTCTTTGGACCTTATCATGTGCTTTCTCTAAATATAGGAATGCCCAGTTGGACCCTTTCCTCATTTCTAGAAGCTTTTCAACTATCTGTTTCACTGTGAACATTGGGTAAGTTGTACTCTATCCTGATCTGAATTCAAACTGCTCATTTGCCCATCTTACTTTCTACTACTCTGTGTATTCATTTACCAGTCACCCTTTACAGAACATTCATGCAATGCAACAAGAGTCTGACACTTCTGTACTGTCCACAGTTGTGAAAGTCCCCTTAGTTTTTCAACACAGTGGCAGCAGTATGCTTATTCTCCAGTTAGGTTCATAGGTTTATACTAGGCTATCTGCCCTAAGGCATTTATAAGCCTAGCCCAAATTTTTGTGGCTTACACCACTCCTTATATGAAAAAATACTGTGCCCATTAGTTTGTTGTGCCTCTGTCCAGCAGTGACACAGAGATGATTCCTGGGATAAACCTACAATCTCCCATCCACAGGTCAAGATTTCTCTTGAACAGAGCCAGCGAGGTGGTCTGCCTCACATGGACCGGGATTTTTATCTGGCATATGCCTTTCTCTCTACACTGCTATGATTACCCTCAGGAGCCATTTCTTCCCATCTCACCCAGCATCTTTACCACACCTGCTGTGACCTCATCTGAGCCTGCTTCTTTTCTTGACTTCGTTTACTTTACTCATCATAATCAACAACCCCCTTTTTCCCATTTTCCACATGGAGTCGGGGTGTCATGTTAACTGTCCCCATCTCTCTCTCTTGATTCAGTGCTACACTCCTGCCTTTGATGACACTCATGCCTGACTGTCACAGATCATCTCTCACACAATCAATCCACCTCTTTACTGGACACTCTCAGTTCCTCTTACCATCTTCCTGTCTGTCGCAAATCTTATTCACCAGACTGCCTTTTCCTTTTCTGCATGTGCTTGAATCTGTTATTTTTGATAATTTCTGAATTAAAGCTATTTTGGCTTCCACTCTTATGTCCTCATTTCTTCATCTGTCCCACAGTAAGCATCCTACCACCAGTCTCAGGCACTTCATTTCCATCACCTATAGCTTCCTCATCTGTTCTGCCTTTACTTCCCAGGTTTATGTGCCATACTGTAGAACGTGTTACACTACTATTTAGTGCAACTTACTTTTCAGTTTCTTTGGCATTCTTCTGTCATACACTACACCTGATACTCCATGCCATTTGGTTGGAGCCCCTTTGATTCTAGCTTTGACATCTTCATTCAGGCTTCCCTTCTCTTCAACCACCCCTCCCAGATACTTAAAGCTATTAACCTATCCCACTACCTTCCTTTCTATCTCAGTTCTCAGCTTCTTCTGATTTCCCCAGTTTGGTGCCATCACCTCTGTCTCATCTGTACTTAGTTTCATCCAATGGACCTTTGCTTTTGTATTCCATTCCTTTACTCTTTGCTGAAGTTTTTGCTCAGAGTCTGCCTGTAATGCCACATAAGCAACTTTGTTAATTAGTCCCTTGCAACCTGTTTGCTAATGTAGTCCATCATCAGTATGAACAGCAGTGGGCTCAGAGCTGAACCCTGATGTACACCCACTCCTACTGGGAAGTTGGAACTCCCTTGTGAGACTGAACACCATTCATACTTGAGTCTTTGGGTCCTTGTACATAGCCTGCACTACTTCCACCAGTGTTTATTGGACTTCAAACCACTGCAATACTGCCCAAATCAACTTTCTTGGGACCATGTCATATGCTTTCTCCAAGTCTAGGAATGCCCGGTTGGACCTTTTCCTCATTGCTAGCTTCTTGTGAAATCTGTCCCACTGCAAACACTGGGTCAGTTGTGCTGCATCTTAATCTGAACTGCTCATCTACTTTCTACTACTCTGTGTATCTGTTTTTCAATTAACTTCTCCAGAACTTTAATGCAATATGGTAGGAGTTTGATCACTCTGTACTGCCCACAGTTGTGAATGCCCCCTTTATTCTTGTACATTGGCATGAGTATGCTTATTCTCCAGTCATCTGGAATACGGCTTTCTCTCTGCACTGCTATGAGTACCCTCAAGAGCCATTTCTCCCCTATCCACCCAGCATCCTTATGATATCTGCTGTGACCTCATCTGAGCCTGCTGCTTTCCCTGACTTCATGTCCTTAGTGCTGTTCTTACTTCTTCTAGGGTGGGCTCCTCTTCTTCGATCACCGTGGGCTGTGTCTGGGGCAGTACAGAATAGTTCTGGTATCTTTGATAAGTGTAAGCAGGGGCTTGGGAGATGAAACATTTACAACAGGGGTATGGAAGATGAACAGGCTGCCTGTGTCCATTATAGACATAGATGCCAAACCAGGGTTGAGTTACATTTGAATTAGGTTAGGGAGGAACTTTGCTTCACATGGTTGGGTAGCCTGTTACAGAGAAGGGGCAGTCTCTAGGATACATACCTGTCTCTTTGTGTGGGATTGAATGACACCTCCTAATTTTCAACCATCTGCAAATTTAGTCAGCCAGAGGCCATTGACATTGGCTTTGACTTCAGACAAGTAAATGCCAAAAAGGAGCAGTCCCAGGACTGATCCCTGAAGGACTCCATTTGTGACTGGCCTCATTGTAGAGGTGAACTCCCCAATTCTAACTTCATGGGAGATAGATGCTCGGATCTATATTATGAGATTGAAATCCCATTTCAGCGAACACTATAAGACCGACATGTATAGTGCAAACTACGGTAATGGCGAACGTTCAAACTGTGAAACACAAAATATCGAAGTGTCATGGTTGGCCTGTCTGTGATATAGCTCCGTAAGGTAAGTGTGTGATAGTTATGGATGTTAGGGTTAGGGTGTGGGTTAAGGTAAGTGCATAGATAGGTAATATATGTAAGGTTTAGTGTAGGGTTTTGTTAATTGTATGTGTGTTGGTTATTTGTTTTGTTTTCATATATGTCTGTAGGGTAAGTGTGCGATAGTTACAGGCCTTAGGGTTAGGGTGCAGGTTAAGTTAAGGGCATAGATAGTAATGTATGTAAGGTTTAGTGTAGGGTTAGAAGTAGGGTTTGGTTAGTGTATGTATGTGTTTTATTTATTATGTTTGGGTACGTAGTATGTAGCAAGTGGTGGTATTGGCCGACTATGATGGTTCGAGATTTGAAAATTTGCGGTTTAGGGGGTTCAGCGTATTTGCAGTTCAGGCTATGTGTGTTTATGTTGTGGTGTTCGATGATATGGATTTTTGATAACATAATATAGACCCAGATGCTCCACACCAGACGTCACCCCCTCATTGGTCAAGTCTGACCATAAGCAAATCACCCTTGACATCCACATCCCACCCCACCCTCCAGTAAGGAAACCTTCTCCAAAGCCAACTTCATGCTACTTAAGTCTGAAGTGACAAACTTCATGACACCCATGCAGATGGGAGCTGACACCCATGCAGACGGGAGCTGAAAGTTTGACTGCTGAATCCTACACTAAGGCACTGTATGAGCACATCTACTTGTGCATGAATTGTGCCATCCCAAACAGAACCAATATGCGCTCCTCCAAAAAAAGGAAGCCAATCTGGTAGTCCCCTGCCATAAACAAACTATACAACAGAAGAAAGAAACTGTTGCAGAAAAGAGGAAAATCCCAGGATGCAAAAAACTCCCTTACCAGCCTCAGTAAGAAGCTGAGCTCCTTCATAAAATCATCCAAAGCTAGTTACAAAAATAAAATTACCAAATATTCTAAAGACAACCACAAGGCATTCTATAGTTATGTCAAGAACCTAAATGGCAATGCTCAGATATGCTCTGAGCTACAACAGAATGGCATTAAATATACTGATTGCAAGGATATTGCCAATATCCTGGAATATCGATTTAGTGCCAACTTCACCTCCCTCTCACCCCCTAAAGGGCCCACCTCAATACCAAAAGACTGCCAAATTCCAGTAATCACAGCCACACAGATAGAAACCACACTCTCCAAAGCTAAGAATACAACATCCATGGGAACAGATGACATCCCGGGCTGTGTACTACATGAAGTACAAAATGAACTGGCACCTCACCTAAGTGTCATGTATAATCAAAGCCTCATCTCAGGCTTCAAACCCACTGGGTGGCACACAGCTACAGTTATCCCACTCCACAAGGGAGGATCCACCTTGGATCCTGGGAACTACCATCTCATCTGTCTGATGAGCCTGATCTGCAAGGGCATGGCACGCATTATCATGGAACTTATAAACAAAGACATTGGCAACCTTCAAACACTGGACCCCACCCAGTTTGGGTTCGTAAAGGGCCGATCTTCTCTCCTGAACCTTATTGACTTCAAATCAGTCTCCAGAGCTGTGGATAAGGGTAAGGCGGTCCACACAGCCTATCTTGACCTCACCAAGGCCTTTGACACCATCAACCACTCTGGAATCATAGATAAACTTACTAAGCTGGGCAAAAATCCCTACATCACTTGATGGGTTGCCAACTGGCTTACTGACAGAACCCAGACTGTAAAAGTAGCCGACTCCAAATCCAGCTCCAGACAAGTGACAAGTGGAGTACCTCAGGGTTCAGTCTTGGGACTGCTCTTGCTTGGCATCTACTTTTCTGAAGTACAGGCCAACACTAAGGGACTCAGGCTAACAAAGTTCGCAGATGACTGCAAACCGGGAGCCATTATTGAATCCCCAAATCATGTGGATACTCTACAAAAGGGCCTTACAGAAACAGATGCTTGGTGCCAGAGCCATGGGCTCAAGCTTAATGACAAGAAATGTATAGTTATCCCCTTTGGGAAAAAACATGTACCCATGAATTACCACATAGGTGGCAGTATACTAAACACCAGAAGTGTGATGAGAGACTTAGGGACACAGGTGGACAGTGGTCTCACCTTCGATAACCACATCACCACAACAGTCAGGAAATCCTTCTATGTGGCACACCTCATCACTAAGGGCTTTTCAACCAGAAAAAAGAGGTCATTGTCCCACTATACTCATCCATCATTAGACAATGGTCTGTTTGGTATGTACCTCACAAGACATCTGCAACAGCTGGAAAGACCGCAGAAATAACTCACTAAAAGAATCACAGGCCTAAAGCAGATACCCTAAGCTGACCATCTAAAAAAACTCCAGCTTTACTGTATGGCATATCGTCTACTCAGAGGCGATCTCTGCTTAACATACAAGGTCATGTCAAACCCTGAGCTATTGGACATGCTCAACTTAAAGAAATCCCAATCCCTCAGAGTCACATGCTTCAGGGATCTAAACCTTGTCATCACAATGAATAAAACATGCTGGAGGGATAGGTTCCTGACCCAGAAACTCCCCATACTCTGGAATAGACTGCCCATACATGTCAAGAAAAGTGGCTCCTTGGCCCTCCTCAAAAGAACCTTGACGACTGGATGGGAGGTAGGAAATTCACCCTGGGGATCACATCAGTCGCCCTGCTAGACAGGGGTCCAGGGAAGAAAATATTGTGGGAAGAAATATCCAGGAAATTGTTATGGCTAGTCCTGTATAGGCCCTAGGGCCGATCGCCTAGTACAAACCTATGAATGTATGAACCTATTAGTCCTGTCTGTGAGCCAGATGGCTATCCACCAGATGACATAAGGGTAACCTCTTGAGTTTGCCAACAATGCCCAAGTCAGGTATTATATCATAACACTGGAGTTTGATTGCCATGAGTCTGGCACTAATTTTGATGAAATCACTCACTGCATTCTGAAGCCTCTTTCTCACCACAATTCCAACACCATTTTTAGCCTATTCTCCTCCTGAGTAGCAGACTCTGGATCACAAGCCAAGTGACTTTAATGTATTGCCCTTCTATATTGTCTCTTTGATACATAGGATGTCCAGCCTCTTTTGTACCATCATATCATTCACTTCCAATCTGTATCCTTTTAGTGAACCTACATTGAGCATAGCAAGGTATAGTTCATGTTTAGCAGGTTGACTGGTTTTATGGCCAGCTTTCGCTATACAGAACTATCCCAGATAATGCAAGCTGGACAACTGGGCATTGGCTGACCAATAGCATACTAACCCAGGGTTGCAGGACTTTATAACGGATGCACGCTGGCAAATAGTGGCACATACAAAAATATAATTGCCAAAGATTCCAAAGACAATCACAAGGCATTCTATAACTATGTCAAGAATCTAAATGGCAATGCTCAGATCTGCTCTGAGCTACAACAGAATGGCATTAAATATACTGATCCCAAGGATATTGCCAATATCCTGGCAGATCAATTCAGTGCCATCACCCCCCCTTCATCCCCTAAACGGCCCATCTCAATACAAGAAGATTGCTGAATTCCAGTAATAACGGCCACACAGGTAAAAAGCACACTCTCCAAAGCTAAGAATACAGCATCCATGGGACCAGATGACATCCCGGGCTGTGTACTATATGAACTACAAAATGAACTGGCACCTCACCTAAGTTTCATGTTTAATCATAGCCTCACCTCAGGCTTTGTGCACACTGAGTGGTGCACAGCTACAGTTATCCTACTTCACAAGTGGTGATCCACCTTGGATCCTGGGAACTACCGCCCCATCAGTCTGACGAGCCTGATCTGCAAGGCCATGGAATGTATTATCATGGAACTTATAAACAAAGACATGGGTAACCTTCAAACAATGGACCCCACCCAGTTTGGGTTTGTGAAGGGTCGATCTTTTCTCCTGAACCTGATTGGCTTCTTTGAATCAGTCTTCAGAGCCGTGGACGAGGGTAAGGCGGTCCACACAGCCTATCTGGACCTCGCCAAGGCCTTTGACACCACCCCCACTCTGGAATTATCGATAGACTTCCAAAGCTGGGAATTAATCCCTACATCACTCGATGGGTTGCCAACTGGCTTATTGACAGAACCATACTGTAAAAGTAGCTGACTCCAAATCCAGCTCCAGACAATTGACAAGTGAAGTACCTCAGGGTTCAGTCCTGGGACCGCTTTTGTTTGGCATCTACTTCTCTGAAGTACAGGCCAACACTAAGGGACTCTGGCTAACAAAGTTCACAGATGACTGCAAACTGGGAGCCATTACTGAATCCCCAAATGATGTGGATACTCTACAAAAGGGCCTTACAGAAACAGATGATTGGTGCCAGTGCCATGGGTTTAAGCTCAATGCAAGAAATGTATAGTTATCCCCTTTGGGAAAAAACATGTTCACATGAATTACCACATAGGTGGCAGTACACTAAACACTGAACGTGTGATAAGAGACTTAGGGACACAGGTGGACAGTGGTCTCAACTTTGATAACCACATCACCACAACAGTCAGGAAATCTTTCTATGTGGCACACCTCATCACTAAGGGCTTTTCATCCAGAAAAAAAGGAGGTCATTGTCACACTGTACTCATCCCTCATTAGACCCATTATAGAATACAATGCCTTGTTTGGTATGTACCTCTCAAGACATCTGCAACAACTTCAAAGGCCGCAGAAATTCTTCACTAAAAGAATCAGAGGCCTAAAGCAGATGCCCTACGCTGACCGCCTTAAAAAACTCAAGCTATACTCTGTCGCATATCGTCTATTCAGAGGTGATCTCTGCTTAACATACAAGGCCATGTCAAACCCAGAGCTGTTGGACATGCTATACTTAAAGAAATCCCAATCTCTCAGAGCCACATGCTCCAAGTATCTAAACCTTGTCATCAAAATAAACAAAACATTCTGGAGGGAATATCTTCCTGACCCAGAAACTCCCCAGACTCTGGAATAGACTGCCCATACATGTCAAGCAGAGCGCCTCTTTGGCCCTCTTCAAAAAAGAACCTTGACAATTGGATGGGAGAAAGGAAATTCACCTGGGGGATCATGTCAGCTGCCCTGCTAGACAGGGGTCCAGGGAAGTAAATAGTGTGGGAAGAAATAGCCAGGGAATTGTTATGGCTAGGCTTGTATAGGCCCTAGCGCCTATAGCCTAGTACCATCCTATGAATCTATACACCCCTCACACCTTTAGCATGAGTCCATGGTGTAGGTCAGAGTAGGCTGAGTCCTCAACTCACTTATCACTGGCATATACCTATTTCTGTTTAACAACATTATTTTACACTGTCAAGTGGATAACCCTGCCATGGCATGCAGTTTGTGATCCTTACCCTCCTATCATGAGGATACTGTGTATCACAGTAGATGTCCAAAGCAGTTGGTTTATACAACTGTTCCCCTGACATAGCACATAAAAATCTGTGCTGCTTTTCACTGCTCCATTTTTTCTCTCTCTTTTCTCTCTCTTTTTTTTTGGGGGGGGGGTGAATTTGAGATGATGGATTTTTCTTGGAGGTGGGAACAACATCACACAGACATAGGGAGAACATGTAAACTGCAAGCAGACATTGGCTAGAGGTCAGGATCAAACCTTGTACCTTGTGCATGGGAGGAGAGAACATTAACCATTATGGTAACCAACTGGTCCCTTCATACCTTCAAAGAAATGAACAATTCATCCAAAGATCAGAAAGATTAAGATCTGTCAAGATAGAAGCTGAGTCATCTGTGGACATCCAAGGTATGGAGTATCATTTCTCCCTCATTTTTGGGTTCAGGAATGAAAAATGGGAGCTGGATAGTTTGGTTTAAAATAAACTCGGATAACACTTTAGGCATAAAAGAAGGATAAGTTCTCAAATAAACCCTGTTTCTGTAAAAATTATGATATAGGGTTGACTCGCCATAAGAGCTTACAATTCAGATCCTTTTCTTGCAGAGGTCAGAGCTATTAGTAAGTCTGTCTTCCATGTTAAGAACCTTAAGTCAGCCAGGTTAGCTGGCTCACATGAAGAAAGGATTAAGTTATTTAACTCAAACTTAGGATCCAGTGGAGGGGCCACTAGGTTTCTTGGAGGCCTCTTATGCAAAACCTCTTTCAAAAACATTTTGACATAAGATTGCATTAAAAGAGGCTCCATGGGCAGACATGCTAAAATGGTTGATAAATGAAGCTTGATAGAGGAGTAAGAATGGTCAAAGGATAATAACACACAAATATTGTAAAACCAGTGAACAGCTAGCCATGGATGGATGCGGATTATGTTATTGGTATCAATTGGAAAACCTTTTCCATTTGCTAATATGTTAATTTCTAGTTGCATGCTTTCTTGCCCTTTTAGTACCTGCTGCATGTCCATAGTAAGCAGTTGTCTAAAAGGAATTAAGACTTTATTATTCGGGCAGTCAGTTCAAGTTGATTGATGCTGGTTATTATCAACACCCCTATTCTTGTGTGAGTTGTGGTAATTTCCCAACCATCTCATAGGTTCATAGGTTGGTACTAGGCTATCGGCCCTAGGGTCTATACAAGCCTAGCCATAACAATTCCCTGGATATTTCTTCCCACAATATTTACTTCCCTGGACCCCTGTCTAGCAGGGTGACTGACATGATCCCTGGGGTAAATTTCCTATCTCCCATCCAATCATCAAGGTTCCTTTTGAAGAGGACCAAGGAGGCGCTTTGCTTGACATGTATGGGAAGTCTGTTCCAGAGTATGGGGGAGTCTCTGGGTCAGGAACCTATCCCTCCAGCATGTTTTGTTCATTGTGATGACAAAGTTTAGATTCCTGGAGTGTGTGGCTCAGAGGGATTGGGATTTCTTTAAGTGGAGCATGTCCAACAGCTCAGGGTTTGACATGGCCTTGTATGTTAAGCAGAGATTGCCTCTGAGTAGACAATATGTCACATATAGTATAGCTGGAGTTTTTTAGACAGTCAGCATAGGGCATCTGCTTTAGGCCTATGATTCTTTTAGTGAGGTATTTCTGTGGCCTTTCTAGCTGTTGCAGATGTCTTGTGAGGTACATACCAAATGGGGCATTGTACTATCATTTCCAAATGAAGGGAGAATCACATTTGCCTGGTCCAGAAAGTAGTCACCACAGTGATCTTAGGGAAATTCTTTTGACTTGAAAGAAGTACCTTTGATATTACTGGAAAAGTGGAAAAGAATGCTAGAACATTCCTATCCAATGAAAAGAAAAGGTATATGACTTCCAGTCCTTCTTGCTTGGAGTCCTGGAGAAAAATATTGCCAGCTGATTGTTCAGAGAGGAGACAAAGAGTTCTACTTGAGAAACTCCTCAGAGATGGATCAAATCTTGGAAGACCTCTGATCTAGTTTCCATTTGTGAGGATCTGCCTTTGTACTACTCAGCTTGTCTGGCACACAGTTTTGCACTGTCAGAATGTAGGATGTCTGCAGAGTTGAGATTTTGTGTGAAGTTCTATCCCAAGCTAACATGGCCAGTCTGTAGAGGGGCAAGACTGGGTTTCCCCTTGCTTGTTGATGTACAACATGACTCTGGTAACATGGCCAGTCTGTAGAGGGGGTACGACCTGATTCCCCCTTGACTGTTGATGTTCCACATGACTCTGGTAACATGGCCAATCTGTAGAGGTATGACCTGGTTCCCCCTTGATTGTTGATGTTCCACATGACTCTGATAACATAGCCAGTATGTAGAGGTATGACCTTGTTCCTCCTTGCTTGTTGACGTACACATGACTCTGTAACATGGCCAGTCTGTAGAGGGGGTATAACCTGGTTCACCCTTGCTTGTTGATGTGCCACATGACTGTGGTAACATGGCCTGTCTGTAGAGGGGGTACGATCTGGTCTCCCCTTGCTTGTTGATGTACCACGTGACTGTGGTAACACAGTCAGTTTATAGAGGGGTTACCACCTAGTTCCCCCTTGCTTACTTGCTGATGAACCACATGACTCTGGGTTTTGTCTGTAAAAACTTGAAGAGGTCCCAGGGACTAAAGATGATTCAGCAAGTTGAGTTCCATGAGCAGGGAAAACATCTCTTTTATATTTATGTGCTTGTGTCTGTCTTTGGCATCCCACACACCTTGCACTTTTATCCCTCAAGAAACTGCTCTCTAAGCAATGTCTGAGAAATATATGGTGACTGACTGCTTTGGAATTGAGGTAGGATAAGGGGAGATCTGGATTTAGGGATATCTATTGTCTCCACCAATGATTTTTCTTCTGCCAGACCCCAGTAGTGGGATCTGAAAAGAATAAAGAGTGTTGGTGCTGGGACCAAAAAAGAGACTTCAGATAACACTGTATCTTTCTCATGTGGATCTTGCTAGGGGTATCATGAGAATCATAGAAGCCATGGGAGCCAAAATGTTGAGGTATTCTCTAACAGTGCCAACGACTGAGTGTAAAACCCCAGAATATATATATATATATATATATATATATATATATATATTTTTTTTTTTTTTTTTTTTTGCAGTGGAAGAAAAGGTCTTTAAACTATTGTGTCTAGTTGAGATCCCAGAAATGCAATTCATTGAGAAGGAATCAAGAAAGACTTTTGAATGTTCTCTTGGAATCCCATCTTGTCTAAAAGATCTTTCATACAACAGATACATTCTTGTCACTTTGAAAGAGACTCTGCAAAGCAAGCAAGTCATCTACATTACCTTCTCAATTAATTTCAATTTATCAACCTCTTCATCAGTCCCTCTGCAGAAAGGTGACTCTTGGGCATCTATTCTGTCACCTCTCTTCCTTCCTGTCTACATTAACAAACTCCCTTTTGACTCACCCATCCTCCATGCCTGCTCTATGCTGATGACATGATCTTATTCTGCTCCAAACATTCTGTCTCTTCTCTTGAACTCAAACTTCAGGCTGATTTTCCTGCCCTTATTCAATTGTTCAGTGATAAACAATCACTGCTAAACTCTTGTAAAGTAAAAGCGGTACTTTTAGGCACTGGGAAAAGTGCACTTCTATCTCCATGTCTCTAAAAATTCTCAGTCATCTTAATGACACTATTGACAAGTTCACTGCTTTCAAATACCTAGGGAATTGGTTATACCCCTTTTTAAATTTCTAAGTCCACCTGGACAACATATACAAAAAATTGACTGTCTCTTATTCTGGGCTAACGGGATCTCCCCTTTTCTATCCAGACACTGTAGAAATGCCGTAACTATCTCAGCTATAATATTGTCTCCCACTAACTGCTACAGCTTCTAGAACAAATGTACCCACCATTCAGTCCATTTCAAATGCCATTTGCAGATTCATCTGTCTCAACCCAAGAAAAGAACACAAACTACAAAACCACTGAAAAAAACTAACTGGCTATTAACAACAAGCTGACTTTCATCTGGCCTACCAACTATTTAAACTTATCAAGAAGGACACCTTCCCTTCTCTAGCTTTCATACTATTCAGAGTTTCACTAATGTAAACCTTCAGGCACCTTAACCACTCAAAAGCTCTCCTTCAACCTCCCCTCCCAAACTAGGCTTCACTGTAGAGGCCATTCTTTCTCAGTCCGTGGTCCCAAACTGAGAATCTTTCCCTTCTTTTTTCAAAGATCATTCCTCTTACTCCAGTTTCCATTCACAAGTAAAAGCAGCTTTCAAGACTCCAGGAAAATGCATCTGCTGTTTCCCCTGATCATATAAGATAACCTCTCCATTCCTTCCATCTACATACCTTGCTCTAACTGTATTTTGATTGTGATCCTTTCAGCATGCCAACTTTGATGTCTCTGTGTATAATGCATGCATATATTGTGTTTTTTCAATTACTCTATATATAATGTCATTTTTCTATTGCCTTTATATCCTGAAGCCAACTATGATATTTGGTTTGTATATAATATATGTAGATACTGTATTTTGTCATTCACTCTGTGTTTAATGTCATGGATCTATTATGTTTTTCCCAGACTGAGACTGAAATAGGTCCAGTAAGATCATTATCGTACCCTGGTTAACAATTTCAAACTAAAATAAACATAAAATAATAAATATGTGCAAAGTTTAATGTTCAGAGCTGATAAAAAAGTCATTTGCAATAAAATGGAAGATAAATGCTTGAAGGGATACATATCTGGGAATTAATTAACAGTGTTACCACATCACAGCTACACCAGCACTATTTACCTTCCTAGTACAAACAGCAGGACTGCTAATCACATCTGCATGCAGCACAGGCATGTAACATGATAAGGAGCCTCCCCTCAAGCCCACAGCACAAGCTCACAGCCACGTTGTGGTGATCCACCTCTAGGCCACATCTGAATACGTGATGTAGGCAAGTGTGCACATGAGAAACAGCAGTATCTGAAGTGAATGTATGTGCAGAAATCAGTAATGAGGATGTAATCAACATCAGCAGATAAATACAGAAATATATAAGCAATGGAAAGCCAAGCAATACTGGCACCTGAGGGTGGGCTGGAGTTCACAAACAGATCTCATGGAGGTGGTGAACATTAAGGTGCAAAGTAATTTGTGTAACAAAACATTACATGAAATGTTAAATCAAAAGTAATGTGTAAGACAATAAGGCCATTTAAGACAGCTTGAATTACTCATGGGAGATGAGGTATATTAAGTAATGCAGTAATAGGATGCAACAACATGCAAATTATGTAACAACAATACACCCGTATTACAACACTATGGTAATTAAAAAAGGAAGATTTTGTCCTGAGGTGGAGCAGTGCAAGACTGCAGTCCACATGCCGTTATATGCATACTGTAATGTTAAGGTGAGGCACTGCAGACTTCATAGTGCGGGGGTCATAATAACATATCAGTGAAATGTATCGCATGATGAGACACTGCAGACTTCATAGCGCAGGGGGTCATAATAACATATCAGTGAAATGTATCACATGCGTAGGTGGAAGGCAATAAAAAAAGAGTAAGGAACAGACCTCAAGGGGAAACAAATCCAAAATTGTCATACTAAAGTCCTCGTCCTCCAAACTGTCACCATAGTCACCTGTTTCCGTGGTCACCTGCCTTGAATACCACAGACAGTGCTGGACAGGGGAGCAGTTTAGCAATGCACTGGAGAATTCTTTTCGTCCAACTGATTTGTGTGGTTGGGAGAATGGCCTAATGGTTAAGGTGTTTGCCTTACACACACGAGGTGAAGGGTTTGAGTCTCACAAGGGATAATTGGCTAGGCTTAAAATGGCTCACAAGGGCAGTTAGCCTAGCACTAATCTATGAACCTATGAACTCAACAAGGGTAGATAGTGAAGGAATCATGTTGCAAGTCCCCTACAACACATTATGCATCCACATACACAAATGTAATTATATATAATTTATATATTTTTGGAAATTTGCATCATAAATAATCTGTGACAATACCTTAACAATGTTGTGTGACATTTCGACCTAATCACGTGCATAATGCACATACGTATTTGAAGTAGAGCTTTATCTGTGATATTATTTTTTGTGGGACAGGTGCCCTTTTTTCTACTTTCTGACAAAGAAAAAAGTTGGGGAAAGATGTTGTGGATACCAGAGGTAAATAAGTAGGGGGCGTTATATAGCAGGAGCAAACAAATAGTATATATCTATCAGACAGGTCTAGTGATGGAACACCATGATGGGGATAGAAATGAGTGTTCCCCCTTCTGATGTAAACATGGTGGGAATTCAGTTTTCATCCTCCAAACTGTCACCGTGGTCACCTGTTACCGTGGTCATCTGCCTTGAATACCACAGACAGTGCTGGACAGGGGAGCAGTTTAGCAATGCACTGGAGAATTCTTTACGTCCAACTGATTTGTGGAAAAAGTTCCTGTCTATGATCATCTCAACCATCCTTTCCCCTGTTGGGTGACAAAGTTCCATCTCCACTGACATTACTCTTTGTGATATTGATGTACCAGCATCTGACACAGGTGGTGCAGGTAATATAAAAGGTGTGAAAGCAATGCTGGCAGGTTTTGACCCAGAACTGCTGGGTGACTCTACTGTTGGTGTTGGCATCTATGGAGGACTGGCAGTTTTGAAAACAGAAGCAATGGGTTATAACCCTTCACATCTGTTTACCTATGCACTACCAAACAATGCCACAGAAGAACTTATGCCACAGTGGCCTGTCTAACTCATCGTGCTGGTGGTCATGATGGCGCAGTAAAGGATGTTACAACCATAAGTTCAGAGAAAAAAAAAACAGAAAGGATAGCGAGAAAGAGGTTGAAGGATAGACATTATAATATATATATATTTTTTAATGTTAAATTCACAATCATTACCTGGCTATCACATTTGACAGAAATTCCACAAGGACTATACACATTATAAAATATTTGTACAGATAAAACTGATTTTACATTGCAATTGGCCTAATGACCACAGTTATTCGATGTAGGAAATATAAAATTCTTATTATAAAACTGTGTCACTGGGAGGAATGGAACCCACAGCCCTCAGACCTTACCCGACATTAACTAGTTCTTATCTAATCACACATATATATAGGGTTTGCAGTCTCAGAATATGCATACTAAGTTAGTAACTAGTTCTTAGCTAATCATAAATGTACATAGGG
Organism: Protopterus annectens; assembly: GCF_019279795.1. Classification (NCBI taxonomy): domain Eukaryota; kingdom Metazoa; phylum Chordata; order Ceratodontiformes; family Protopteridae; genus Protopterus; species Protopterus annectens. Next base: position 1,024,455,794 of record NC_056726.1, on the reverse strand, counting down.
TTTGCAGTCTCAGAATATGCATACTAAGTTAGTTGTCTGACAAGCACTTTTGCCCTGCTTTCTACAAACTGCATTGCTTACAACTAAAAGGATCATAGGAAGTTACTAGGCTATTGGCTCTGAGGCCCTTATAAGCCGAGCCAAGAATTTTGCCCATATTTAGGCAAGTCAGCACCCAATGCCGCTATCCAGCAGGGACATGGGTGGAATCCTAGGGGTATATTTTCTGCTTCCCATCCATTTGTCCAGGTTGGGCTTAAAAGGGGTAAAAAGATACTCTGCTTGATGTGGAGAGGGAGTCTATTACACAGATGGGGGAGTCTCTGGGACACAAATTTGTCCTGCCAATAAGTCCTATTGATTTCACAGACCAAGTTGAAGCTGTGTGTGCCGGATTCTCGAGTGGAGCTTGACTGCAGATATGCAGTAGTCTCATCAAGGCAGGGTCCAAGAATGCCTTGTATGCTAGACAGAGGTCACCTCTGAGGAGTCTGTATGAAACTGAGTAGATGGATAAGGCTTAGAGGTGTTTACTAGGCTAACGACCACAAGGGCCTTTTTAAGCCTACCCATGCATCCCAAGTCTCTACCAAGTTCTGATACCCTTGGTAAGTGTAAGCATTGGCCTGAGAGATTAACCATTTACAGGTTACCTGTTTGCATTAGAGACATAGATGCCAAACCAGGGATGAATTTCCAGTTTCCCATCCAATTGAAATAATCACTCCTGCCTTGTCTCAAACCCAAGCCCCTGTCAACTATAGCATAGTGTATTAGCCCACTAGGCCACTCAATTCTCCTGGCTTTTAGCCTGTCTGTGTATGGTAGATGTTTGAGGCCCTGGATTCTCCTGGTGAGGAACCTCTGTGGTGTCTCCATCCGCTGCATGTGCTTTGCGAGGTACATGTCAAAAGGGGCATTGTACAAATAATGGGCTTTATAAGGGAAGAATACAGGTATGTTATGGCCTCCTTGTCCATGGATGAAATACCCTTACTTATGAGGTGGGCCACGTAGAAAGCTTTACGTACAGTGGAAGCAACATGGTGGTCAAAAGTCAGGTTGCTATCAACCTGGGTGCCCAAATCTCTCAGAACTGATTGCATGCTTAGACATTGTTATTAATCTGATAATTTGTGGGGATGTCACCTTCCCCAAAGGGAGTAATGATATATTTTTTGTCATTCAGCTTGAGGCCATGTTTCTGGCACCAGTCATTTGTTTGAGTGAGACCCTCTTGGAGGATGTCCACATCACTATGAGAATTGAAGACAGTGCCCAGCTTGCAGTCATCTGCAAATTTGGTCAGCCATAGCCCACTGGTCTTGGCCTGCACCTAAGAAAAGTATATTCCAAATAACAGAGGCCCCAAGACTGAACCCTGGTGTACGTCTATTGTTACGGGTCTACTGCTTGAGGTGGCATCCCTTATTTTGACTAGGTGGGTTCTATCAGTGAGCCAGTTTGCTACCCATCTGGTAACATATGGATTGGTGGCTAGTTGAGAGAGTTTATCTATTATGCCCAAGTGGGGTATACTGTTGAAGGCTTTGGCCTGGTCAAGATAGGTGGTGTGCACCAGCTTCCTCTCATCCATGGCTTTGGTGACTGTCTCAAAGAAGTCAACCAAATTTAACAGACATGGCCTCCCCTTGATGAAGCCAATTTTAGGCTAATATTGCAGTCAGTTATACTTGAAGTCATGCTTAGCCTGTGCTTCTCTGAAGTGCATTCTCTTCTGATACACGTCCTGATTTCCTTCAATCTCTGTAAGGCCCACACATAAGGAAAGAAACTAATGAAAAAGTGCTTATTGCCATGCCATGGTAGTAGTTTGTATAGGTAAAGAAGTTATACTTACAATATAGAGGTGGTGAGCTGACCTTATAATCTGCATGCAATCAGCAAAGGAGGACAGCCTTGTGGCATTTTATGTCACTGTAGTAGTGGCAACACTGTTTCCCTGTGCATGAGATGCCTAAAGAATGGGTGACACCCTTGGCCAAACCATTCCATGCCTCAGACTTGTATGGAGACCCAATATAGCCCCCCTGCAGTAGCCTGCAGCTGTAGTTCTTCATGGAGGGGTGTACAAAAATCTTCAACTCCTCCTCACTCTGTTTCTGTGCTGAAAAAATAGTACTAGCTTCACCTTAGCCAGCCATTTTTTCCCTTCAAAGATCTCAGGAAATTGGCAGGGAATTATCTCCCAAACCTGATTTTACATGCTCCATCCTGTGTGCGATGATGTTCACCCTGGAAAACTGACATGGCATGAAATGTGGCAGAAAAAGAGAACGTATGTACTATATTTGTTGTGGCTGTAGTGTCAGTTTTAAATGTAACCATGGCAGTATAACTTGTCTGTATTGATGAGCATACATGCGCTACAGTGACTCCAATTCATGTTGGTTAATAGTGACATGACAAGTCTATTTCACTTGACATTTTTCCACCTCTTGACATGTGCACAGGAGTGGGTTATAAAATTCAGGAGGTAACAGTCTTACACACATAAATGTATTTCCATAACTACTTTTGGTGTTTCTGTTTATTGAGTTTATATAATTTTTAACAGGACTACAAATTGCAATGCTTAAGGAGAAAACACATTTTCTACTCGATTGTATACAGCACATTGTAACTGAAACCCAGGAAACAAAACACATCACCTATCTAATAATATATTCAGTAGTAATGCCACAGAGGAACTGACATCAGGGCCGGCCTTAGCTGAAACGACGCCCTAGGCGAAGTACTGCTCTCGTGCCCCATAAGCCCCACCCACACCATACTTGGGGAACACCCCTATTTGAGCCACGCCCACAGACAGGGTCACTCCCGCAAAAGCCACTCCAGTTCTTTCAACGTTTAAATGCATGTTGCTAGTGTAGAGAGTTTATCTACAGTTATGAAAGACAGTATTCTGAGGTGCAACAACTCTGAGAAAGGGTGATCCATTAAAGCACAACAATTAACTGGTTCTAGTTCTGATATTAGATTCCAATATCAGTAAATGAGGTAGCAAGTAAACAAACAGAGGCAGTCAATGTATAAAGCAAACATTTTCAATCAAATTGAAGCACATGACAGGGACCCATTGTATCAAAGCAGCATGTAATAGCAGATGAACTGTTCAGCAATATAATAGACAGATTTGTAATTCTCACATAGAGCAAAGACATAGCAAGAGCAGCAGAAAATGACATATCTGCACTGGATAAGCAGTGATGCAGCTCAGTTACCTAGTGCCCTGTACATTTCCCCCAAACTGGCACACCAACACCTCAAACCTGACAAGCAAAAAAAGTCTTAGAGTTGAAGATCAAATGTTCAGACATTGCAGCAAGCTGCTTGCCACATATGTAACAAACAGCTTGCCATGCTACTTAAATCACACACTAAGCACTTTTGCACTTCAACCGTGCCCATAAATGCTGTATCAGCATTCATTTATTAAGCCCATACTGTACTCCTGCACCATTGTACCTACCAACTGCATCCCCTAACAGCTTGCAGCTGAGCAGTCACTCTTTTGTCTCACCCTAGTCATGGCTCTGATGTAAAAGAAAGGTCATTCTACACTAAGTATGTTCTCAAAGTAGGAAAACCAAAGGAACCACAGTCTCCAAAAGAATGGGCACTGGATGACATTCTTCAGTCATTTAAATAAGATCCATGTGCATGGCCAAAACAAATATACTCCTACTGCTACAGATTCACAATAGTGAATTAGTTCCCAAACCAGAAGTTGCCCATGTGTGAGGTTCACAAATGAATTGAAAGGCATAATTACATAGGAGGACAAACTGATAGCTCTGTCTAGAAAAGCCCTCCTACACTTGATTCTGCACACAGAGGGGAAAAACAACGAATAAACTACTACACTACTGAAGCTCAGACACACTGAAAAGAAAAGCCACCCCAATCTGGTCTAGCACTGCTACCCTAATGCGTTCCTTCTGTGATTGGGAAGAGGTGTATATTGTAACCTTATCCTTGTATCAAACAGTCTCACACACAGACAAACAGGCATACACAAGCTGATAAAATATCATATTACTGCACCCTACAAACTGCAAAGTATATGTTTGCATCTTTTGTGCTTTCCTGAAAAATAAATAAATAAATAAAGTTTGCTGTGATTTCAAGTAAGTAGAATAAAAAGAATTGTCACTGCAAATAATGAATGTCTTCAGAAAACATAACAGAAGTGCAGTGCAGCTTTGGAAGTTAGCAATAACCATGCCGTAATACAGGTATGACAAACATGCACACAAGTTTCACACAGACACACAAGACACAGACACACAAGACAGACACATGCACACACAAGACATAGGCAATGTACATATACTATAAAATTAGTTAATGAATGACATCTGCATTTGTTTTAATATGGTCACTCCTTCCGTACCTTTCTCCTTGCTGCCTACCATTAACTCAACTGATGTTGCTAAAAACTGCACAGACCACCAATGGCTATTGTCCATATGGCTATGCAGAAGTCTTGTAAATAACATTTAACATTATATCCTTGCATGTTTATTTCCATATTTTCATTTACAGCCCCTTGATCAACACTAGATTGTCCAATGTAGAAATGGAAATGGGAGGCAAAAAAGTTGCTGCATGATTCTGTTTTAAAAAGACAACATGCTTTTACTCCAAATTGTTGTTCTAATTTTAATGCCTTCTTACAAACATGCAAGAATGATTTCTACAAATTTTATGATACCAAAATACATGATTTTATGATCTTATCAGCTGGTGAGAGAGAAGTACTGTTTGGTCTACAGAAACAACATAATTATTGAAAGTGCCAGAAAGTGCATCTCATTTGTGACTGCGGCTAGAGTTAAGTATTTTAAAGTCACAAATTAATTACTAAATTACTTGAATTGTTATAACCCAATTTTAGGGATAGATCTCACACAAATAATACATGTGAACAACAGCAAAATTTATGAACTCAAGTAGATAGGATTTTTTTAGAAACTCAGCTGAAGAACATCACATCAAAAATGCAGCATCCCCTCATGCCTCACTACAGTATCAGTATAGAAACAAATTCAAGCAGGTTTATGTTTTTCTAAAACTATTTTTTCCCTTTAGTCAGACAATAAACTTTTTACATTTCACCAAATAAAAGAGCACTGACTTCAAAATAAACAACTAAGCTTACTCTTTTTCCAGAGTTTCTCAGCTCTTTTCTTTACTACTTTAGCAGATCATGAATAATGCAAAGATAAAAAACAGAGTGGGCAGGATTCACAAAGGCTCGCATGGAGTGTAAGAGACGTGTAACACTCCATGCAAGCCTTGTGATCCAGGAACAGCCCTAAACTCTGTGTAAGAGACCAGCTAAAATGTCTCTTACACGGACTGGGCGTGGACATGCTAAATACCTCACTTGCAGCCGAAAGGTATGCAAATGAGGTATATTAGCGATCCACGAAGCAGAAACCAGCCCGTGTAAGAGACGTTTTAGCTGCAGAAATGTACTCAGTTGACAGCTGAGTACGTTTATGCAAATTTCACAATGGAGCCATGTCAGCTCCAAATAAAGGGTGCATATGTCTCAGGCAGCATGCCAATGGCCAAATATGTGGCCATTGGCAAGGTAACCTGATGCAAAAATAATAAAAATATAATTTTTTTTCGTCGATCGCCGATGTTTAAACCCAGCGCAGCCCCGCGCAAATGGGCTGTGCTGTATAAAACATAAAAATGAAGGTTATAAACCCACAAATGTGGGTTTTATTCAATACATGGAATGACAATGCAGGGACGAGCAGACCAAAAACAACATGGCCACCATGTAGTGGTTGCTAGGGGGGGAAGCTGAGTGTAATAAATGTAACTAAGCATTAGTAGGCAATCTCATGTAAATGAGGGTTAGGATACTGATTCTCACAGTTACATAGCAAATGAGCACAGTCTGAGTAGTGTAAGAGATACATAAGGGGGAGGAATAGAGTAGGAGATATGTGACATCACAGGGGGGAATGGTAGAAAGAAATGCAGTTCATTGGAGGTCAGTGTAACATGACAGATGACAGACACAGATCAGGGAAAGAGGAGTGCCACAAGATAAGCATAGGAAAGTCAAGAAATGGAAGGTGTACACTGTTACTTATACACAGATCAGGGAAAGAGGAGTGCCACAAGATAAGTGTGGGAAAGTCAAGAAATGGAAGGTGTACACTGTTACTTACACTAAAGTTTCTTGCTGGGCATGCATGCGCATGTGTGCGCGCCATGAAGCGCGAGTGGGGCAGTGTGCACGCGTGTAAGGCAGACTGAGCATGTGAGAGCATGTTGGTAGATGTTTAGCACTGTTTGCGCTGGTGTGCACGCATGTAGGGCAGGCTGAGCATGTAGGAGGCTGTTGGCAGACTTGTAACACAGTTTCTTGCGGGTGTGCGCGCGTTTTAACCCGAATAAGTAGATTCTGAACCGTGTAAGCACGTGTGCGGGGGTGTAAGCCACTGTGAGCGTGTTTCTGCTGGTATGCACATTGCTCCCCCCTGAGGAAACAGAAAGGAAAAAGGAAGCAACAGAATTAGTAGGAAGCTAGCAAGGATTACTGCTGAAGCTAGCAGGTGAAAACAATTAGAAGCAGGCAATTACACAGGCAGAATAGTAGCCCAGCCCAGCACTTAAAACTCTGCAAACAGTAGTGCAGAATGTTTCTCTTAAGAGACACTGCAAGACAGGAGTAAGCTAATAGAAGTGAAAACTGAAAAAGCTTCACTCAGAGCAGAAATGTTAGGGGCTGCCATAGCTGTCATAATGAGACATAGGCGACTTGCTGAGGGTGGTGACAATGCAGATGGTGCCAGACAACCCACACTGAAGAGATGGAGAAGAGTGTACAGACCCAGGGTCACCTACCATGGGTTACATGAGCTGGAGATTGTAGAGCGCTATAGAGTGGACAGAGAGCTCCTGCAGCAAATAGCTGAGCTGTGCAGGCCACGCCTCACACACAGAACCAACAGAGGGGAACCCATCCCAGTGGAAACCAAGGTATGTGTTGGCCTAAAAATACTAGCAACAGGTACCTTCCAGAGACCAACTGGCGATATGATGGGGATATCACAGGCATCAGCTTCCAGGGTACTGCACCAGTTCCTGGATGCCATGTCAGCACATGTCGGTGATCATGTATATTTCCCCAATGCCCGTGAAGCATTGGCCAGCAATATGCGTCTCTTCCAGCAAATAGCGGAATACCCTGAGGTAGTGGGTGCAATAGACTGCACTCACATACGCATCAAAGCACCAGCCGTTGAGCGGGGTAGGGCCTACATTAACCGTAAGGGCTTCCCCTCCATCAACTGCCAGGTCGTGTGTGATGCTGATGCCCAGGGCATAATAATGAATGTGTGTGCTGGTTGCCCTGGAAGTTACCATGATTCCCACATCTGGCATTTGATGCAGCTGTACCAGACATTTGCCAATGGGGACATCCCACACGGACACCTAGTGGGGGATGCAGGTTATGCACTGGAGCCATGGCTGATTACACCCATCAGATACACACACACACCTGAACAGGAACACCATAATGAGGCACATGCACAAACACGTAATGTAATAGAGCATGTGTTTGGGCTGCTCAAGTCACGGTTCCGGTGTCTGGACACATCTGGTGGAGCCTTGCAGTACACACCAACTACATGTACCCAAATTGTCATGGTATGTGCTATGCTACATAATATGATCTTGTGAAAACAGCTGCAGCAGGACCAGCACAGGGCTGGGCCAAACAGCCCCCCACCATTGCCAAGGCCATCACAGGCAGAGCGTGACTCGGAGGAACAACCTGAGCCTGCCCCAGTAAGCAGAAGGAGGCGTTCCCAGTATGCCCTGGCCTTGGCAAAGAGGCAATGCATAGCACATACACTGGCTCAGTAGGAACCCTGGGAATGATACCCCCTCTGACTCACTCAAATAATAACATGGATGCCTAAACTGACATGACCTGCTGACAAACATGTACAGGGAAGTGTAATATGCGCATCCGACAGAGGCAACCCTGCAGCACCACCTGAGGCATGAATGCCATGTGTTAAGTAATGTAACACCATGTACTATATGCACACCTGAGCACCCTAACATCCACCCTCACCAAGCATGAAGCTACAAAATGATGATGGGATGATCAAGTGCAATAACTGGCTGAAGTAATGCAGTGAGTCAAAGGGGAGCCAATGTGTTTCAGGCTGGGAAGTCATGCGGTGCATGACATGATGCACCACCTGCTAGGGGTGGCGTGCACCTATCATTCCATGCCCCATGGATACTGGCAAAGGCTGTCAGTACCCACAGCATGCCCTGAATAGGTAAGTCTCAAAACACAAACCCACCTTCATAGGTACCACAAGGGATAGGAACCTAGATGTAATGCTACCCAAAGCCAGAAGTCTAAACAGCAAGATGTGTGTAGTGTAAATGCACACAGTATGGAGAATGTAGATATCAGTCCTGTAATAGAGAACTGGGTCAAGGCTCACATCAGCACCCTAACACTACCAGGTCACACCTCATACTGTGCTGTTCAGCCGCAAAACATGGAACAAGCTACAAAAGGAGGGTGACTAGCAATAAATGTCAAGGATAACCACACCCCCATGTTGGTACCACAACAAGAAGCAGCATGGATTAGCCATGGTCAATTACCAATGGCTAAAACTGCCTCCCAGTATATAGCCTGCTGCAGACTACTGTCCTAATACCAGGAACTGCACCTGGCCCATGTTGGAATACATGAATATATCAAGCCCCCAAAACAACATTATATTGCTTGAGTGAAAATACCCAGACATACACCGGGAGCATTATACTAGCACCAGCACAGACGGAGAAAAGTTCCCAGAATCCATAAACCAAAATGCCCAGGAACAACGTAGCACTCCCACAAGAGGGTAAGTATACTGGATGTGATAATCAGCAACATGTGTACTGGATGGCAAGATGAGAAGTGTATCCTTCACCGGTAAGACCAGACCATAGAGTAATCACACTGGATATACACATCCCTACCCCAGTCCCTGGCCAGAATACCACAGTGAAAAACATGTGTAAAGCATAGGTTGCAGCCCTCCAAATGATGTGGAATCCACGAAAGGCTCTGTGCAAGTGCAGAATATGGGACACACCACAGAACATGTTATACAGGCATTCCATGAACACAGCCAGGAATGCTTGGAGTATGCAATCACAAATAACAACAACACACAATGCCATACACGCAGGCATCTGGCATGCTGGACTCCAGCCATTACCAAACCATGCAAGAGAATGAGGAAGCTACCACATGATAGAGCAAACATAAAAAGGGAAGTAATCACTGACTAGTAGTATGGCAATAACATATGTCCACACATACAATCCACTAAGTCCAGCCACAACAAGTAGAATCTGTGAATCCAGAGGCAATGTGACACCTGCCCCAAGTACACAGACAACCACAACTCCCCCCAATAAATACAAATATATGTGATAGATGCAACCATGTATCCAAACCAGAGGTTGAGCTCCCCCAACTCAGTACTGTCAAAACTAGTCAGGAGGAGAAGGTAACCACATACACCACAAACCCAGTCCCACATAGACCTACCACAACTGTAAACCAAACACATAAACACAGAAAAACATTCCCAGAGGCCCTAATTACAAACACACCACACCAACAGAAGCCTCCAAAGCAGATCACAAGCAACCACAACCTCCAAACATAGCACATGCAACGCATAGTACACAAAGCTGGTGTGCCAAACAGTCACAGGCCAGAAAGAGAAACAACATGCCTGATACAGTTGTAATAGGTGTCTGTATAGGCAGACACACTGCTGTCCCACTCACCAGACTGAACAAGGGAAAGGGTAGAGTAAGCTGTCTGTAGGCTGCCACAAAATGCCACATAACACAAGTACGCAGGTCACCCCAAAGCAAGCAGAAATATGATGCACTCAATGTCCATGCTGGTGTGAATGACCTGAGATGTACCTCCCTGGTCTACATGAAGAGAGACATGGATGAGCTCTCTGAGTATGTACCCCAGGCCGGTATGACACTGGCCATGTGCAGCATCCAACCCTCACCAAGAATGATGCCACAGTACAAACAGAATGATCATGTTTAACAGCTGGCACAGTTACAGCTGTCAGTCCAAGAGGGTCTAATGTCTGTCTGCTTGAGATGTCAAGCATGACAAGCCATGCTGCTGTTCCAGGGGATGGCTTGCACCTGTTACCCCTGTGCATCTGGATACTGGATAAGGCCTTTGCCACCTCCACAGAGCCATATGTAGGCAAGGCCAAAAAGACTACCCACCACCCTAGAAAACATAAGTGATAAGAAACATAAGGGTAATGCTGACCAATGCCAGATGTGTAAACTGCAATATGCATGCCCCTGAGGCACTTCCCATTATGGAGAACATCGATGTCTGTGCAGTGACAGAAGCCTGCTGCAAGCCTAGTGATAGCATACCAGCACTACCAGGTTATACCACATATCATGCGTTATGGCCCCAACACCTGGACCAAAACATCAAAGGAGGGGGAGTGTCCATATGCAGCACAGACACCCATACGGCCAGGTAACTGACAATGCACAAAGCAGCAGAGACCACCCATGTGCACCTAAGTGTAGTCAAAACTGCTGTACAGTCTGTAGCATGTGACAGACCACACTCTCACACACAAGAACTCCACCCAGACATCCTGAAGACACTGGACAGTATGAATGTCCCACCAAATACCAGACAAGGTACACACAAATTATCACATAGGTGGCAAACCATTATGTATGCAAGGAGTAATCAGGGACCTAGGGACACAAGTCGACAGTAATCTGTCATGTGACACTCACAATGCCAATGTGGGTAGGAAGACTGTCGATATTGGACACCGTATCATGAAAGGAGTCACATCTACATCAACAGAGGTCACTGTACCACTGTACTGTTCCCTTATCAGACCCATAATCTAGTACAATGACTCATATGGGATGTACCGGACGTGACACCTGCAGCGGTTCGGAAGACCTCATAGTTACCCCACCAAGAGGATAAAGGGTGTGAAATATATGGCATATGCTGCCTGGCTGTAGACACCCCAGCTGAATGCAGTCACAGACCGCCTACACAGAGGCATTGTATGTCTGTTGTACAAGGCCATGTCCAACACAGGAGTAATGGACATGCTCCACCACAGGAAATCAAAGCCATTGGAGCTGTGAGAGTGACAGATGTCAGTCTCAACACATAATGAAATAGGATGTGCTGGAGGGACAGATACATAACCCAGAGGCTCCCCACACCCAAGGCAGAGCCCCTCACTGACACCCCTCAACAGGAATATTGCCAAGTGGATGGATGATCGTACATGTTTACTGGGGGTCTTCACTGTGTCACGACCAGACAGAGGCACAGTAAAGAATGTCATAAATGGCCATAATAGTCACATAGCAAGGGGCGGCGAAAGACACACACACTCTGGCTAGGCTTACTAATGCCCTAGGGTGGATAGCCGAGTATGAGCCCATGAACCTATGAAGATACAAATTGTACAGGACACTAAGGATAATCACAAGGCTTACTTAACTGATGGTAGGAACCATGTTGGGCATCCACAGATATGCTCCGAATCACACAGATATTACAAACAACATACCAAACACACACACATATTGCCAACATACAACCTGACAGGTGCAGTGCAAACACCCCCCCCCCCCCAGAATGCAAAATATCTATCCCAGCAGACTGCTGGTCCCCTGACATTGCAGATGCTGAGGTAACAGCCATCATCTGCAAAGCAAAACACACAGCAGCAAAGGTATGTGATGGTGTCCTGGGCTGAGGCCAACATGGACTCCAAGAATAATGGAATGCCAAATCACACTACTGCCCAATGTCAGCCTTATCACAGGATATGTTCCCAAAGAGCAGTGTACAACAACAGTGGTCCTTCACAACAAAGGTGTTGCCTGAATGGATACTGCAAACTACCACCCCAGGATCCTGACAAGCTTGGTCTGCACAGCTATGGAAAGGATCAGTATGTACCGCAGACAGAAAGCTATTGTGGACCTACTGATACTGGACCCTACACAGTGTGGCTGTCGTAACTGCAGATCCTGCCCCTAAACATGTTTGACCCATTTGAAGCAGTCATTAAGGTCATTGATGAGGGCAATGTGGTCCACACAGTGTAGCTGGACCATGCATATGCTTATAGACAATACCCTACGAGTTCAGTATGGATATGTTCACCAGCTTAAATATATACCCCTATGTCAGTAGAGGGGTTGCAAACCAGACCAAGGACAGAACTGACATGGTCAGACATGCTGCATCCATGTCAGACTACAAAGCAGATATGAGTGGCATCCCACAAGGCCTGGTCCTGCCCCCCCTGTTCTGTATATATGTCCCATAGGTATAGGCCAACATGGAAGGACTGTGACTGAACATGTATGCAGAGGAGTACAAACAGCCCACCATATCCAACCCCCAGCTGACACAAGCAACCCAAAAAAGGGCCACCTACAAACAGACAACTGGAGCCATAGCCATGTCAGCAAGCTAATTGCAGAACTGTGTATTGACAACCACCGTGGATATACAGTAAGTGCCCACAAATTACCACACAGGTGTTAACCCATTACGTACCTAACATGTAATGAGAGACCTGGGGACAAAAGGTGATAGATATCCTGCACTGGACAAACATGTGGCTGTAGTGTTCGCAGAAACATACTATATACCCACCCAAACATGAAGGTTGGCAGATGTAAATAAGGGGAGGTCACTGTGGCTCTGCAGTCATCCTCCATCAGTGTCACAATTGACTACAATAGCCCCTGTGGGATATACCTCAGCAGACACCTCCATCAACTGTAAAGTCCACAACAGTACCCCACCAGGAGTAGCAAAGGGCATGAACAGATGTCATGTGTTTCCTGAGTAAACAAACTGCAGCCCCGCACACTGCTATACTGCCCAGCTACAGGCAAGCTGTGCCTGATGTATGAAGCCATGTCCAACCTGGAATCAATGAACATGCTGCACCTTGTACAATCTGAAGGGCAGTGAGCTATGCACATGTGAGACCTGAACCAGCACTGACATACATAGGACAAGCTGTACAGAATGATCCATAACACAGAAGGCACCTCCACTCTTCAGTAAACTCCCGGTACAGGTCAGCCAGAGAGTCACCTATCGACACCCCTCAAGAGGAATCCTGATGAGTGGATGGGAGATGTTAGGCTAACCCTGGGTATCACTGTTATGTCAGAGGTAGAAGGAGGCACAGTATACTAACCATGACATATGTCATGGCTAGCTCCAGTTACAATGTGTGTCAAAGGACAAACACACCCTGTGACTAGCATCAGAAATGGCCTAGGGAACATCGCTAGTGTTTGCCAATGTCCACCCATGTTGTGGAATACACTACCAATGTTGGACGAGCCTGGTGTAGGTAGTCCATATCTGAACATAATGCAACATGGTCGTATGTGCACAACTGGCCCCTACACAGTCTGTTGTGCTCACTATGAAGATGTCAAGCAGTCATAGGACTAAAGCCCAGGATACTGTCCACCACAGTGAAAGTACTGAACCAGTACACTATACGGTACTACAGTGTTAGGTCATTACGAAAGTATGTTGACAACTGTCTGCAAAGTATCCCATGCAATCCCTGCAGGCACAGTATAATCCCTGTTGTGGCAGACACGAAGCAGTTGGCCAGTTAGTACACAACATGACACCCAACACACAACCATAAACGTGAGATATTGTTGAAGTTCACACACACCCAAATATGTGGTGGACTTCAGAGTGCAACATATGGAAAGCTCACACTGGGCATGCTCACACACTTTGATAAATGAGGCATATGTCAGACAACATGCCATGGAAAGGCTGAACTGGGCATGCTCACACACTTAGGCCATATCTCCGTTTAGCAGTTGGCCACACATATCTGGTATTTGTACGTGTCAGTCCAGGAACCAACCACAACACAGCAATCTACCCAGTGCACACAGTAAATGACTACAGAGACATAAGTGATATAGTGGATCGCCGTCATATGCAAACATCTTCCACAGATACACAAGCTGGTCATAGGAACAGGGAATGCTATGGCAATAAAGACCTGCAAACAGTAGAACAGCACAACAAATATTGTGCATCTGACAATTGAACATATGGGTGAAGAGGTCAATACTAGGCTTGTTGCCCTAGGGAATGACAGCTCAGCCAGAGTGTGCTTGGCATCTGCATCCCCAGTACAGTAGGCTACTGTGCCACTGTAAATTAGGTCACATAAGGCAACGTGTGAGGCTAGTGAGCTGTGCCTCTGTCAAGCAGGGGCACAGTGTAGATCCCAGGGTTTGAATGTGCTAAGCCACAGCCATGTTGTCGGAGTGTGCTGGAAGAGGGCTGCTGAGGATCTCTAACAGTAAGTGGCCATCAATAACAGACTGAGGGGAGCCCTATCTGCATTCTCTGGACAATTCCACTGTCAAAACTGTGTTGTGATGATTATGTGTGAATGAAGTGCCATGCCGGAACTGTTCACAGATGTCCTCCCTCTGTGGGCTACAGCTCTGCAATGTATTAGCTCACTCTGTCTGTTGGACGGCTCATATATGGCTGGTGTACACCTGACAGGTGTCTTGTTGTGGAGCAGTCAAGGGTATATGTGGGATAGCATGATCAATGCAAACCGTACACATGCTCATAGGATGCAATTGTCAAGGATTATGCTGAGTGGCCAGTATAGTCCCCCAGCATGGGTCCTCTGAAGTCGTCCACCCCAGTCTTCACAAGTGTAGAGTCTGCTTGTGCTAAATACAGTTTGTGTGCAGTGACAAACTTGCCTGGGAGTGGAGATGGGATATGGATGTCCAGGGAAAGGTGGATATGGTCAGATATCAACAATGGTGGTCTACTTCTGTTGTGGAACAGTGAGTACCCATGTTGCAGATGGACAGGTGCAATATATATTCCCCCATGTGGCTGTGGTGTGTGATTCTGCCATCACACATGGACCCACAAATTGTAGTAGCTGTAGGGTAAAGTGGTAGAGGCCTGAGTAGTTCTCACACACAATATGCCTATACCTGATGTTAACAACTGGAATGGTGTATGTGAACAACTGCATATCCCGACACTGTTCCCAGGGAAGCTAAGTGTGTGTCCTGGATGTTGGTGTGGTGTTCTGGACTTGTTGTGTTGTGTGTTACAGGTCCTGTGGTCACAAATCATGGTATAGAACATAACCTGCCAGTGCGATGTGCATATCTGACCCTGACGTATGTGGCTGCAAATGCATATATATGCTATCCCCCACCTGACATGTAGTACTACATGTACATACCTCTGTAGAAATAAAGATGTCAGCACCCTATATATACTGCAGGTGCAGAACAGATGCCCAGTAATTCAGATAGTGTGCTTTGCTAATGTGTCTCTCTCAAGTATCATAATATAGTTAGGTAGGGGTTTGAATCCTGCACAATGCTCAGTGTGTGTGAGTGTGTGAGTGGGTGAGTGGGGTTTGTGTATGTGAAAGCCTGTGTGAGGGAAATGTCCCTTTTGGCAAATGGGAAAACACACTACAGGATACACATTCCCCTTTCTAAACACTGATGATGTCAGCACCCTATAAGTACAGCAGGAGAAGGAAAACCTTCTAGTAATGTGAATAGCTCACTCCGCTAATGCGTCTGTCTCAAGTGTCATAACATAGTTAGGTAGGGGTTTGACTCCTGCAAATGCTCAGTGTGTGTGGAGGGGGTTAGGGTGTGTGCAAGTCTGTATGAAAAAAATATCCCTTTCGGCAACTAGGAGAAAACACTACAGGATGCACATTCCCCTTTCTAAACACTGATGATGTCAAATGTAACAGGGACACTATCTAGCCAATCTTCTGATTTCAACATCAACTTTATCTTCACCTATTGTATTGATTTTAAATACATTAGGGGAATTATAAATAAAAATTGGAACATCTTTCTGGAAGATACAGAGTTAGTGAAAGCAATAGGTACCGAACCTAAATTTGTATACAGGAGGGGAGTGAATTTAAAGAACCTAGTAGATAAGTCTAGTGCCAAAACAACAACAGCTAATTTTGGCATGTCTAAATGTGGTATGTGCTCTCAATGCATGCACATTATGCCAGGTAATAAAATAAGCATAAAAGGGAAAACCTATAGCATCAATGGCAAGTATAATTGTGATAGTAAGAGAGTAATTTATGTAGCACAATGCGTGAAATGTTGCGCATTCTACATAGGCAAGACAGAAAGGTCATTGAAGAAGAGAATATATGAGCATTGTTATGCTATTAGCAGAAATGATTTAAATAATGCTCTTACCAGACACTTACGTGATGAACCTGATCACTTTTTTCTTTTTTCCATCATCCAACAAATTAATTTAAGTACCAGAGGGGGTCCATGGCAACTTTGGTTGGAGGAGCAAGTGTTATTATGGCAAATTAGAACTGCGGCTTACATCCCTCCAGGATTAAATGAATATGCATCAATAAAAAGCATATTAAAAATTAAAGCATTAAATAGATGATAATAGTCATATTTGGGTTATCTTTATATAGTGTACTTGTAAATAAACAAATAAATATATTGAAAAGCCTATAGACATTTTTAGTAGGATGGTTTAATATTTAATATTTTGTATTTTTCAAAAAATGGTTTATAATTTAACATCTCATTTGAAGTAACTCTAAAAATTAGTGAAAAAATTAGTGGACTTGTTAGTTTTAGTGTTAGTTCTTGTGTTAGTCGGCCTGGCTCTATGTTACCAGATTATGATTAATTTTTAGCACTAGTATGCAGGTAAAGCATTTAACTATATATGGTTGTGGTAAATTAACACCAACAAAAATCTTTTGATTAAAAATGTTTTATATAATGTTTTATATTTGTTTTAAAATGGGGGTGAACAACATTAGAGTATTGCATACATTTCTATGCCTAAAGTATATAGTGGTAATATTTATTTAACCAATATATAAACTTTTTATATTTGTATTTTTATATTGGCATTATTTGTGTGGTTGGCTTATCTTGGGGAAATATTGCTGCTTTCTTGTATTTGTATTTGTACTTGTATTTGTTCTTGCAATTGCAATCAGGATTAATGATTCAATTATTGTTTAATTGAGTAACATTATTTAATTGAGAGATATATTTAATGAAAGCATTTTGGTTGTGGAAATTGTGTATGTCTGAGGAAGGTTGGGGTATCACCTCGACCGAAAGCGCTTATGTGAAATAAAAGTCAGTGCATCATTTTGCCTTTGCTGGATCGTTTCTGGTTTAAATTTGAGTTAAACACTGATGATGTCAGCACCCTATAAGTACAGCAGGAGAAGGGAAACCTCCCAGTAATGCGAACAGCGCGCTCTGCTAATGCGTCCGTCTCAAGTGTCATAACATAGTTAGGTAGGGGTTTGATTCCTGCCAATGCTCAGTGTGTGTGGAGGGGGTTAGTGTGTGTGCAAGTCTGCATGAAAGAAATATCCCTTTTGGCAACTAGGAGAACACAGTACAGGATGCACATTCCCCTAAACACTGATGATGTCAACACCCTATAAGTACAGCAGGAGAAGGGAAACCTTCTAGTAATGCAAATAGCGTGCTCTGCTAATGCGTCCATCTAGAGTGTCATAGCATAGTTAAGTAGGGGTTTGAATCCTGTAAATGCTCAGTGTGTGTTGAGGGGGTAGTGTGTGTGCAAGTCTGCATGAAAGAAATATCCCTTTTGGCAACTAGGAGAACACACTACAGGATGCACATTCCCCTTTCTAAACACTGATGATGTCAGCACCCTATAAGTACAGCAGGAGAAGGGAAACCTCCCAGTAATTCAAATAGCGCGCTCTGCTAATGTGTCTGTCACGAGTGTTATAACATAGTTAGGTAGGGGTTTGAATCTTGCAACTGCCCAGTGTGTGTGGAGGGGGGTTAGTGTGTGTGTGTGAGGGAGATGTCCCTGTTGGCATCTGTGAAAGCACTCTACAGGATGCACATTCCCCTATCTCAGCACGGATGATGTCAGCACCTGATACGTACAGCAGGAGAAGGGAAGCCTCCCAGTAATTTGAATAGCGCACTCTGCTAATGCATCTCTCCCGAGTGTCATAATATAGTTAGGTAGGAGTTTGAAACCTGTAAATGACATGTGTGTGCAATTCTGTATGAAAAACATGTGATTTTTTTGAAATCAGGAGATCACACTACATGATGCACATTGCCCTTTCCAAACAGTGATGATGTCAGCACCCTATACATACAGCTGGAGAAGAGACATCTACCAGTAACCAGAATAGCGAAATCCGCTACAGCGTCACTCTCAAGTGCCATAACGTATTTAGGTAGGGGTTTGAAACCTACAAGTGGGGAGTTTGTGTGTGTGCAATTCTGTATGAAAAACATGTTAGTTTTGGTAATCAGGAGATCACACTACCTGATGCACATTACCCTTTCAAAACACTGATGATGTTAGCACCCTATAAGTACAGCCAGAGAAGAGGAGCCATCTAGTAATCCGAATAGTGCGCTTTGCTAATGCGTCTCTCTCATGTGTCGTGACTTAGTTAGGTGGGGGTATGAATCCTGCAAATGGCAAGTGTGTGTGGGGGTAGTAGGGTGTGTGTAAATGCAAGTGTGAGAGAACAGATCCTTTGGGCAAATACTACAATACACCAGATGTTACATATTCCCCCAGTAAACACAGGGGATGTCACCACACTATCAGCACAGCCCAACAGGGCTAGTTGGCCAGTAATGCCAATAGTGCACTCTGCTACTGGGTCTATTACCATTGTCAGAGTACAGATAGGTATGTTTTGGTAACCCACAACTGCCACGTGTGGTTGTGTCACACATTACGACCTTGTGTGGGTCTTTGTGCATAACAATGCATGCCATTGCCTAAACCAGCAATGGCATTGCACACATGATGTATGTGTGTGACACATACACATAAATACCTGTGACCTGCAGTAGTTACCATGTCTGACACATGCCTCGAGTGGATAAATGGTATTTGCAATGCATAACAATATGACTGTGTCTTACTGTGCAGGGGCCACATGCGGTATGTGTCTATACAGTGTGGGTGTATATGGCAAAATACCTACAGCAGGGGATACACATCTGGTCTGGGCCATATAGTCTACATGTAGTCGATGTACAGGTGCTGCATGTTCCCACCTGTTGTGGGAGTGGTAACATGTCATTCCACTGCAATTCAGTGACCACATGCTGTGAACCCTTCAACTAGTGTGTTGTAGCTACAGTAATGCTCACGCACAATGTTTGGCTGGATGCAGTCCAGCTATATAAAGACAGTTCTTGAGACTGTCATATTGCCAGTGTTGTTATGGAGGATAGGTGGTTTTCCTGTGTATGGGAGGGTTGTGTGTGCCAGGCTATGAACCAGATGGCAGTCTGACACACTGTTAGCTGCACATGAATAGGCCCTGATGCTTTGTGCTGTGCCAACAACCTGGAGGTGTGTGTATCTGTGGTGCCTTAGGATACCAAGCCCCTGTCCATGTATGTTACATGTGTAGGGGATGACAGGCATGGTATGAGGCATAACCTGGCAGTGATGGGTTGCACCTGTGAGCCATGAATCAGGATTCTGGTACTGCACAGACATTGCAGTTCACCGTGCTGAGGACAGTGTCCAGTGCATGCATCTTGCGGTGTACACTGCTGGTGTTGTGTAGCAGCACTGTTAGTGTCCTAACCTGTGTGATACCCGCGGAGGTGGCCATGTAATCCGTGTCCTGCAGCATAAGGCAGTATGTGTGTATCAAGGAGCTTCGCCAATATACATCGGGCCATGGGTGTCATGTGCAAGCTGCCCCTTGCACATCATTGTGGCTTCCCTAGCATGTAAGCACACATTGACAGCCAGCGGATACCCTATGAATGACATTGGAGACTGAGCAGAATGTAGACATACAACACCCTTCCTACATATAGTGGTAGCATACCTGGTGAGGGTATGTTGGCAACCAAGATCAGGCTCATACTGGCCCATGCCACATGCTGAGAGATCCATTCTATGTTCCCTATCATGTAGTCCAGGGAGGTATGTCTCAGGTCATCCATAGTGGCATGGTCAATGACTGAGTCATATGTGTCCATGCCTCTGACTGACCTGTATGCATGTGTTTTGTGGTGGACCATAGTGCCCCTGAGGCATATCACTGTGACCTTCACCATATACAGACTGTTGAGCGGAACCCCAGTGCAGCACCCAAGACAGGTACCTGACACATCTGTAGCAGGTGTGTTGTGTAGCCCTACAGGCTGTGAGTGTGTGGCACACAGGATGTGTGTGCCATGTGTGGTATGTGCTCTGTTCCGACGTAACATATGCCTGTGTGCCAGCTGCGGAGGTGTGTGATGCTCAGGCAGGATGCTATTCTGAGTCCCCACGTATGCCCCAGTGTGTTCAGCATGCTGTCAGTGTGTGTCTATGTCTGACTTGTATTGTAATCACTGTAGTATGGCATGCCACCTGACAGGGTATGGCATTACTGGATTCAGAGAGCTCAGTCCCCAGATTGGCTATGTGGTGGCATCCCACACATGTGTTGTACATTCCTGGCCAAGGGCGATGGCTGACTGCATACATGTGGCAGCTGTGACATTGCCACATGACTCACATAAACCACAACTGGACCATAGAGGTGATTCACAGGTTACCTTTGCACGTGCTACCCTAGTAGTGTGATTGCCATGGTGAGTACCAACACATAGGGCCAATGGGGAACAACATACTGAAGGTGTGTATGTGTGGGTGTACTGCTACTGTTTCATAGCACTGGCATATATGACTGCACACGTGGGTAAATGCCAGGTAAGACATGTGCAATGTGTCACAGGCAACGTACATGCGAACAGGATGGACAGTGACGTTCTGTCATGTGTAAACTTGACATATGTATCGTACGCTATGCAGATGCCACTAGGAGTCCACAGAAGCACTGTAACTCTGCATTGTAGGTGGAAGCAGTGTTCCAGGGAACCCCAAGCAAACATGCATGCAATCATAGCTACAGTAAGCAGGACTGGAAGTAGTTCATTATACAACAAAGAAGGGGTAACACTAACAGTAAGTAACAGTGCAAATATGTAGGCACTATCAACATGTACCCAGGAATGCACAGCGCAGATGCCCATGGTAGAACTGATATTATGTCATAGTTAATTGTGATTTGGATTACATTCATACTGCACACATATCAACATGCGCAAACATCCACATTGCATAGTCGTTGTGGGCAACTTTACACCATTACTGTACATGTCCATCATTGCATATCACTACTTGCATTAGCTTCCCCCCTGTGCTACCCATGTATGTGGCTATCTGTTGACATCCTTACCACCGGTATGCAATAATGTGCAGCTGTTACACTTTGGTACGTACTATGGGTGCAGATAACAATTCAGGACATTCATATGGTTACTGCATCAGGCATGCTGGGATATACACACAGTCATATCAGCACACTGTACTGTTACCTACATGATACTACTAATACACTTCTATGTAGTCACCCTGTGCATCAGCAACGCGTTTAACTGTTCCCGCAATGATGTTGGAGATTGCAGGAGGTGGCACAGTGTCATCATATGCACAGGGTGTGAATTAGGTATGCCTGAGTCTGCCACTGATTCCACCAATTGACATGTGTGTGTATGTGTGTTGATGAGGGGCAGCAGTACAGGGTGGGGCACTGTTGGTGCAGTGTGTGTGTGTGTATGTGATCGCCCTAGGTGTTAACATTTCGTATGTGTGTATGCACGCACACAGTTCCACCTCATGGCTGCCATATACAGGGGTTTGTGGACAGCCACAGACTGCACCTGGTAGGTCATACAGATCAGTGTCTGTGGGCACAGACATGGTACCTGTGCCTGGCAGGGGTGCTACGGACCGTATCCAGTACTAAGCCAGACTGGGTACTGTCATCAGAAGCGGGAGTGTGTTGACTGGACACAGGTCCCTGTTGGGACTGTCCAGAGCCACGTGCACGTGGTCTCCTGGGGCGTTCCGATGACAGCACAGACCCAGCATTGCTGGGGCTGCTGCTGGCACTATGGGGATGTGTGCGGGCCTGTTGTCGGCCGCACCGACTGCCAGCTGCTGCTGTTGCTGGCATACGGCCACGTCGACGCTGCAACCGCCCACCATTGCCCTGGCTCATGGACATTTGGTTGTGGAACTGCTGTAATATGTCCCCACAACGTCTGTCTATGACATCGGTGAAATTACGGATAGCATCCGCGATGTCACGCATACTGTCAGTCATGGCTGTGCGACATGCTCTCAGCTCCCTCAGACCCTGTCTGGTGTACCTTTCCATACGTGACTGTGCCTGCATGACAGCCCGAAACATAGCTGAGGTTGACAGACCTCTTTGGGCACGTCTGCCAGAGGCAGTACGCACACGGATGCTCCCACGAGAACCCATGGGCAACTGTCTGTGTGGTACCATCGCAGGACCCTGCCCATGGCTGCTGTGTGGGGAAGCATGTGCCACAGACACCACATCACCCTGGTCAATGCCCACTGTATCCTGTCCATCACCTAGGGACAATGGTGACAAAGGATGTACTGGCAGGATGACTGTGCGCAATGATGGGGTTGACAGCTGTGTACTGTCAATTGGCTGACCAATGGCGGACCCTGACACACCTTCCTGTACCATTACACATATATCATCATTACCAGTACCTGTGGCACCAGATTCAGGTTCCCTGCTGCAGGACACCAGAGCAGCACCAGAACCTGTGGAAGGAAGACAGGAAACACAGTTTACAGTGTCCACACAATGTTACAAGTGATGCACTTATGCACACATGCACACATGGACACATGCACACATGCACACATGGACACAGGCACACATGCACACATGGACACAGGCACACATGCAGACATGCACACGTGGACACATGCACACAGGCACACATGCACCCATGCACACGTGGACACATGCACATGTGGGCACATGCACACATGCACACGTGGACACATGCACACATGGACACATGCACACGTGGACACATGCACACATGGACACATGCACACGTGGACACATGCACACATGGACACACGTGGTCACGTGTACACATGCACACATGCACACATGCGTGGGCACATGCACACATGCACGCATGCACACGTGGACACAGGCACACCTGCACACATGCACGCATGCACACCCCGCAGTATACACACAGAGCACTACTGAGTTACACTAGTGTTACTAGCACTATCAGGACTATTATAGGTATTGTTAAACACACTCACCAGCATGGTTGGCCTGCCTTGCTGTAACCCCAGAGGGACCTGCAGAAATGATGAGATTAATGTCAGTGGGCACAACTGTGCCATTGATACTGCATATGATACAGTGCAGTAGTACACCAGTTGCCTTTCACACATCAGCTGCTGATATTGCCAATATCACACATGCACAATTACATACTATGTTGACAGTTACATACCATGGACACACCTTACACATGCATAAACTAACAGTGTACAGAACAGTCAAGTGTACATATGGCATATTACCTGCACACTTCATGTCGTGCTGCTGTGTGGATCCAGCCTCCATCATGATGCAGGTGTATTGCTGTTTCTGTTCCGGGGCTGGAGCCACAACACTTAGGAGTAGCCCCTCCAGTCTGGTGAGGGGGGGATGTGTGGCCACCCCACTTCCTGTGGCAACCTGTTGCCTGTGGATATCCGACGCATGCTGACAGACATTTCTGAATAAATCACTGCACTGAGTTCGTACCTGCTCATATGTCCTATTATGCATGCCAATGTCATTTACCCTACAGACAAGGTTTTGCCACAGTGCAGCCCTCTCCTGCTGATTCTGACTGGTGCGGGAAAACAGTATTTCATACTCGCGCACCAGGCTCTGGTGTTCTCCTCATCTTCCTCTGCAGAGTAGGCGGGATTACGCTGATGCGCCATCTCCCTAGAAGAAAACACAAACAGGATAGCAGCAGACTATGTCAGCAATATATGGCACACATACTATACATGATACTCATGTGTAGTGATATACTACTACTCCCATATGTTGCATGTGTGTGTCTCATGGTGGATACACAAGTACATGGCCAGATATCAGTGCTCAGCCAACACATGTGCAACAATACCTGCCACATTCCACACAACATAGTAGCATGCCCCATTGGTCAGCACACTGCGACAGGTCCAATGCACAACCTCACTCTGGGGGTTCATCCCAAGGTACTGTATGTGGGACGCCATCCACTAGTGTGATGTGGACACAAGTTACTCGGCCTGGATATACATATCCCACCACCACCACCAGCACAGTAGACTACTTTGATATGTATGTGATTAGACAGTTATTCACTTGTTAGGACTGAGATGGTATCCATGCAGCACACTGGGCCAGTGGAAGCCAAAACCCACACTGCTGACCCCTTTGCAAATGCTTACCACGGACATCCCACAGATTGCATGGAACTTGCACACACATTTCTAACCCAGACCCTATGCACAAAGGTTAGGCATCCTGTCCGGTGGACCCCAGACAGAGGCAGATTGTATAACAATAGCAGGATGCTACTGCAGGACAGAGCAGATTCACATTAAGGGAAGGCATCTGTGGTCAGCACTGGTAATATGCTACGGTCTCTCATAACAATGGCCACGGCCTACTCTGGGAGGGAAATGGCCACAAACACTATGAATAACCACAAGGCCTTCTTCAGTTATGTTACACATATGGACCAAATGCCTCAGATATGCTCTGCGTTAATACACACCTACTTAACATTCACCAAACACACAGATATTGGCAACATTCTTGCAGACAGGTTTGGTGCATGTATCCCCCCTCCTTCTCCCCCACCAGTTGAAATACTTATCACAGCTGTATGTAACCTCCCTATCATCTCACATGTCCAGGTGAGGGCTGCCCTCAGCAAAGCAGAACACACAGCATCACTGTGACCTGATGGTATCCCTGGATGTGTGCTACATGCACTCCAAGATGACATACAACCGCATATAAGACTGATAATTAATCTTGGCCGCACTACAGGATATGTACCTGGACACTGGCATACAGCAACAGTGGTCCCACACCACTAAGGAGGCACCTCTACTGACCCAGGGAGCTACCACATCATATGCATAACTGGCCTGGTCTGCTAAGCTATGGAATTATTCAGTATTGGATGCATATACAGCGATATTGGGTACCTGCAGACACTTGTTCCCAGCCAGTTTGCCTTTGAGATGGGCTGATTCTGCCTTTTGAACCTGGCTGACCTTTCAAAACAGTCACTACAGCCATTGCTGAGGGCAACGCACAAACAACTGCTGCCAGGATCATGGCCTAACACTGACTGACATGTAATGTATAGTCATCCCCTTTTGGTGGAACTACGTACACACAACATATCACATGGACATACCTATAGATACAGACCTATGACACATTTGGAGGGTTCACAGTATGCAGACTATTAACCTGCTACTTTACATTACCTGTGTTTGTTGCAGCTGGTTGCGTTACCACTGCTTCTGCTTCCTGCTGCTGCTGGCACAGCTTGCTACTGTCACTGCTGACAGCTTAGACTCACAGTATGTAGCGTGTGTATTTCTTTTTTTCTCTCTGTCTCTGTCTGTCTCTCTCTGTCTGCTTTCAGACAGTGCAATGAACGTATTGCATGTGTGGAGTGTTAGTACAGGATGCTTTTGTAGGTATCTGCATAGGTCCATGTGATGGCCTCTGCACCAATTGTAAGCCAGCATTTGCTAATTGCATGCAGCCAGTTATGTACTGATTGCAGTTCTCACTGTGATTTCAGGACAGTGCTATAAAAGGGTATGTGAGATAGGCATTGCCCTTTCAGATTGTAAGGGCGGGGACCATGCTGGTATGGTGTGGACACTGTTCTGTGAGTGTAAAGGTTAGTATCTCTCTCATGATTCAGGCTGTGTTGTAGATTCACATTTCTCTATTCCTCTCTCCTGTTCCCTGTAGTAAGTGTGTATGCACAATGACACCTACAACTATATATATATATATATATATATATATATATATATATATATATATATATATATATATACATACATTTATATATGTACATTAACTGACATTATTACCTACAAGCTACCAACTAGCATGGCTGTTTCTGTTCACACACTACTATTATGGCAATCCACTAGTTTTTACAGTAATTCTAAATGACATACTTTGTGTACTACACATCCTATATTCCCTTTACATTAATCCCTACTATTACTTGTTATATTTATTTTAGCACAATGTTCTTGTATAAGAGTCATGGCTTAGTGGTAGGTCATACAGACTACTGTTTCCAAGATCCTGGGTTCGGGACTGACAGTGGAATTTTATTTTGCTTTTGAACTGACTACAGGACCTGTCAATCAGAGTGACTAAGGCACTTTTAAGCAGTTGTAACTGGGTTAGCGCTGGTTTGCGCAGAGCTCATGCATGCGCACTGGCGTTCAGCTCCGTGCACACACGCGCACACATGCTTACAACCGCTTAACAGTGCTTACTCTGGCGCACACCCGTGCTATTTTCTTTGAAAGAAATGAAAATGGGGAGACAGAAAAGTGGTAAAAAAGGGGTCACAAAGAGGGTAAGACAGTAGGGAAACAAGCTTGGGATTTGCAGGAGGGATGTAGGTAAGGCCCATAGCTGCCCATTTCTTCATCAGCAACAGCTGTGCATATGTATGTAATTTGGTGTGACATTTGAAACCTTCCACCACTGAGAGAGGTGTCAGGACAACAATAATACTTGTTGTACAGCCAATTGTAATTGATAGTTTCCATGTCCAGCAGACATGTGTGCGGAATGGGCAGCTATGTATGGGGCGTAATTTTTTGTGGGTACAGAGTGCCCCTTTTTTTTTCAGGTGAGAGTGGTATGTCAGGTGAAGGAAGTCGGTATAGCTGGGGAGGTAGGTTGGGTAGGTCAACAGACAAGACAAACAAGACGCATAGAGGAGCAGTGTATGACATGTGTGGGGGGTTACACAATTGACGGGGATGGAGGTTTGGATATCCAGAGCCCATGAGCCCACAGATGGCAACAGTGGAACTGATATCCCCACCCATAGGCAGTTGCCACTGTTCCTTCACTGCCCAGGACGGGGCTGTGCTGGGGGCTGTGTAGGCCGGGCAACAGGCATGCCCGTAAGTTGTGCCACCTGTGCCTCAAGCTGGCGTAGGGTCCCAAGAACAGAGTCCTGGATCTCCCTACGCACCACAGTCCGGACACTACAGAGGGTGAGTGGTGGTTCTCCTCTGGCCACACTTGCAGAGGGGGGAATGAGCCCCATCCCCTGCAGTGCTTCCACCCACAGGTGGCACAGGGCCACCGGTGGAGGGTCCAGACTGGGCACTAGTGCCAGGTGCACTCGCCAGCTGAGGTGGGAGAGGTGGGTCCGCTGGAACCCGCCTTCCCTGTCGTCCTATGTTTTGCATTATGTCATGACAGTTTGGGTTAGTGACATATAATACCATTCACAATTAGTTGTAACAGCATGTATTTGTATTCCCATTAACCAAACACCCAGATATTCACACCATTGAACAGCGAGCATAACACATGCATAATTTGAACAGCAATACACAGTCCAACAACATGCGATTGGCCATTTTGGAATTGTATCAGCTTCACTAAACCTGCATTGTCATGCTCCAGTTTGTATTCATTCCTATATATTTGCTATTATTGCATTTATAGGTGCTGCTGTCATGGCTTAGTGGTTCAGTACCTTGACTATGGTGTATAGTATTCTGGGTTCGAACCTGGCCAATACTTTTTATTTTTTATGACTGTCTAGACAAGCTGAGGGGTGTGTCTGTGTAAAGGCAGTTTTGATACGGCTTGCTCAATGTTGCCCGTCGGTTAGCTTGTTTGCACGGTGCGCAGCTCGCAAGCGAATGCGCTGGTTTAAGCCTCATTTGGCTATCAGCACGCATATTACGCTCAGCTCAGCTAGGGGCACATAGTTTCAGCATGTTAAACCACTGCTCATCTACGGGCACTTATTTTGCACCTGTTAAACCACTGCTCAGCTACGGGCACTCATTTTGCACCAGTTAAACCACTGCTCACCTACGGGGAGATGCACTCACCCTGTTAAACTGTAACTCAGCTATGGGCACATCTGGCATTTTTTATTGTTTTGTTACCTCACATTTCTTCAATATAAATGGGCTATTTCATTAAATTTTACATAAAATGTGATTTTATGTGTACATGTTTGTCAGGGACTTGTTTTGTGCTTATTTTGCTAAAATAAAAATTGGTGTTGTGGGGGCTCGAACCATGAATGCCTGCTCTTCAGCCAACATCTCTACTGCTACGCTATTGCTTCTTGGCTTACTTTGCATATTTAGTTCTTATATGCTTTCCCACTGACTGCTAACTGTAGCTGCTACGGGCATGCCTCTTGTAAGCAGCGCACTCACGGGCAAACATCTTTACGATTTAGAAAAAATTTATAACATGTTCATTTATATATTTTCTGTTCATAGTCTGTGGGGGCATGTGTTGTGTTTATTCACATTTCCATGGACTCTGTCATGGGTGTTTACTTTGGGCACTTTTACTCTTCTGGGGGCGTGTCCGCTTACAGGGCTTGGCCTACGGACACACCCCCTACTGTCTTACACTGACCGTGTTAGCCTTAGGTGTGATTCAGCATGCTCTCATGAATATGCAGAGCATGCTGACATCACTCCATTTAACTGCAGCGTCCGTGTAAGAGTTATAACTCTTACACGGAGGCTTCATGAATCCTGCCCAGTATGTATTCTGATTTCAAAGGTTTGCATAAACTATCCAACATATGATATAGTTATTAACATCAGTTTGTTTGCTCATTTTCATCTCTCATAGGATCTACTTTACTTTATCAAATTACCATATTACCAAACCTAAAATGATAGAGGCAAGAAGATCGAAAGTTTAGAACGATGAGAGTAAACAAGATCAGAACCTAGAAGGTCTGTATAGAAAATGATCACAACTAACACAAATTAACGTAATCGTTTTAGAGCCACTGCTGTACAGGACTTTGAAAAAATGAGTTTCAAAGGAATGGTAATTTACTGTTATTATTCCCCTGCCCCTGACTTACCTTAGCCAAGCAAAAGCAAATAAGCAGCAAGGATAATCCAGCAAGGGAGGGTCGGAGGCACAAAACAAAAATCCCAAGGCCAAAACCGCTGTTTGTGTAGCCCGCGTGCTGCAAAAAACCAGTCCAGACTGCCGATGAGTCACTCACATCCAGAGATAACAACCAGGAAGCACCGAACGTCAGGGACATCAGTGGTACGAAAGCATCACTGGTTGGATGCTGTAAATAATGCTGAACATGAGTAGCCACTCAGATTCATCACATAGATGCAGGGGGAGGGAATGGAAGAACATAGTAGGGCCTGTGCTATGTATTGTGGAAATTCGTGCTTTGTACTACGAAGTGGGGGAGGGCGCAATTGATAGCCTACAGCACGGGTGGGGGTGGCAAAAATTGGAAAACAAGTAAAGAAATGTGAACCAAGAAGTAATTCCATTAAATTGCGCCCTAGTTTGCCTATGCCTAAGGCCAGCCATGACTGACATTACTTGTATATCACATTAGTGCAACAAAAGTCTGGAAGACCAGAAAATAAATATGCTACAACATTAAGTGGATCAGAAACAATAATGCACATATGGCCTCATGTATATTATATGTTAATACATTTTGGTGCATGTCAATGACATCATTGTGTTTTATATTAAAGCATTACCCATTTCAGAGTGAAACAAATGCTCACAACATCACAATAGTTATTGCATTTGAGAGGATTTGAACCCATGCATATTCCAATCAAATAAACACAAAAAAACATTAGCCAGTTATGCTATACCACTCAGAGCTGGAGCAACGTCAAATGGGCCCTATGCAGGGTAATAAATCACCCTCGCCCCAGAGCAGCCCCTCCTGTAATCAACCCCCCCTCCCCCACAGCAGTTCCTTCCCTAGTCATTGCAGTGTTTTATTACTTGGCTATTTCTCTCCATTTACCATAAGGACTGTTCAAACCAGTCAGTGTGCATACTGCTTTCTTAATTACTTCTACAATGATTACAGATATTGCAATGAAATAGCACAAACTCTAACAGCCATTTGCTAAACACACAAAACAATCTCACAATGAAAACAGACTTAGCATGAGCAGTGAACTTCTCTGCCCTTGAAACTCACATTCATTGAAATGGCATTAAAACCCACATTCAAAGAACATGCATCTGTCCAGTGGATGATTAAGTTTTTAGGGCCATTCATAAATGTGTGTGTTCTTTGTTTCACCTTCCTGATTATATTAAATTATATTCCTTGTATAATACAACACTACTTGTTAGAATAGAATGTGTTTTAAATTTGTAGTTTTGAACATTCTTCCAGTAAGCAATGAAACAAAATGTATGAACCAATAATAACAAACCTACCCATCTCAGGAAATTTCAGCCAAATGGCCACTCAGACATCTGTCACTGCAATCCACCATCAGTCAATAAGAACAGTCTCTGCAGAAGTAAATGTCATCCAAATAATTCCACATTAAAGAGTATCTAATGAAGTGGTTGCTACTTGCAAACAGCTATACATTTCAGTGTTTCATCTACAAATTCAGTGCCTGCTGCCCTTGAAGAATTAATTGCCTATGTAACATAAAAAATTGGTAAGCTGGTAATATTGCAAAAGGGAATGACTGACAGACCAAGAAGTTCATAGTTACTAGGCATCTCACACAAAGGAGGACATTCAGGAGTGCAGAACTCCTATCCCCCCTTGAAGTGCAACAAATAATCAGCAATTGAAATGGCACTGCAATACCTGGACTCCATCTACATGGGGTAGGAGTAGAATCCACAGCCTTCTGCACCAAAGCTAATTATGCTACTAACACTGCTTTCAAATTCTACAATACAAACAGTGACTGCCATTTGCTAAGCAAAATAGTTAGTTGCACACTGAAAACAGACTTGGCATGAGCAACAGTAAACTTCTCTTCCCTTGAAATAAATAATTCCATGAAAATGCAATGAAACCCATAATTCCCTGAAAATGTACTCAAACTCAAACTCACAATTCCATCAGAATACTGGTAGTTGGTGTAGAGGATGCAGGCTGCTGTCTCCGCTGAAGCTCACAATCCTTCAGCAGTCTGGTAGTCAGTATAAAGGATTCAGACTCTTGTCCTCTGTAACCAAGTTACAGGGTCAAGCCTGATCAAGTTAATTGACTAACCTGCCTCCCCCCAACTAGGGTGTTACATACCATGACTCCATACCTCTCAAACTTTTAGCACAAAACACCTGGATAAACCCAAAAATAGTGGGGTCAAAAGCCCAAAAATAGGGACAGATTTTAAATATTGCTCTTACAGACTTAGAAAGTGTCTAAAATAGCAAGATTTGTCTTAGCATGCATTTTCTGAAGGATATGAAGTCTGAAAATCATATGTCATTATTTAGTAACTTCAATCTTCAAAACTCCAAATTTTATAAGGAATTTGCCAAAAATATGAGGCAACAATCTGGTCATTTGAGAGGTATGCATACCTGTCAACCTCTTAGTGCAAGAAATCTGGACAAATCCTAAAATAATGAGGACAGAATGGCTCAAAAATAGGGATAGATGTTAAATATTGCTCTTTCTATCTGAGAAAGTTGCTAAAGATTTGTGTCGGCATGCATTTTCTGAAGGATATAAAGTTTGAAGCTCATTATATATATATATATATATATATATATATATATATATATATATATATATATATATATATATATTACTGTAAATATATGGGTCTACTTAGTTTCGTTGAATCTCATTTCACTGAATTTCATTTCACCCCGACCACTTCACTGAAAACACAAATTACTGAAAACTCATTTCACTGAATCTCATTTCACTGAACTGCAGTTAGTATATATGGCACTGTGTAGAGTACTGTAAGACAGGTAAAAGATATATGCCCTTTTCCCCAGTGTACTGTATATATATATATATATATATATATATATATATATATATATATATATATATATATAAACTTATAAACAATACATTTTAAACAATAGACATGCATAATTACAATACCAATGCCGAACTCTCTCCAAAAGACAATATGTACTCTAACTGGGGGGTCTATGCCCCCACAAGCCCCAGTATGGGAGGTTATGCCCCACACCCCCCCTCCTGTAACTATATATACTAACTCCAGGATTTCACTACACTGGGGAAAAGGGCATATACCTTTTACTTGTCTTACAGTACTCTACACAGTGCCATTTATATTAACTGCAGTTCAGTGAAATGAGATTCAGTTAAATGAGTTTTCAGTAATTTGTGTTTTCAGTGAAGTGGTCGGGGTGAAATGAGATTCAATGAAACAAAGCAGACCCATATATTTACAGTAATATATATATATATATATATATATATATATATATATATATATATATATGAGACATGATTTTGGTTTAGTGACTTCAATTCTCTGTGAATTGCCACAAATTTTATGAGAAACAGATCAAAACTATGAGGCTTAATCTGAACACTTGAGAGGTATGTTAAAAATACCCACACACACCTACTTTCTTTCTGATCTCACATAGAAACACATGAATATACACACCTCCTCTCCCAGACAGCAACACACACACACACACACACACACACACACACACACACACACACACACACACACACACACGCACGCACACACACACACACACACACACACACACACACACACACACACACACACACACACACACACACACACACACACACACACACACACACACACACACACACACACACACACACACACACACACACACTTTCTCTCTAGTTTAAAGTACTTGCACATACACACATATTTTCTTTCTAGTTTAAATTGCTTACACACACACACACACACACACACATACTTTCTGACACAGAAACGGAACAGTTAGTTTAAATTACATACACTCACATACATGTACAAATGTACACACACACACATACACACACACACACACACACACACACACACACACACACACACACTTTCTCTCTAGTTTAAATCATACTTACACACACACACACACACACACACACACACACACAGACACCTACACATGATGCACGCACACACACACAGACACAAAGACACAGACACACACACACACACACTTACCTCTTCTCTTTATGTAACAGTGAAACAGCTAGTTTAAATTCCATGTGCAAGAGTGGAATGTGTTTACTTCTGCAGTGGCGTGCATGCCATGAACTCACAATTCTCCTTAAAGTCGAAGATGCCTCCACTGCAGTTTTAAGAAGTTTTTTTTTAATATATTATTAAAATAAATGTTTAAGCCTCCTGACAAGAGTGGCCTTTGGGCCCTTCCCCAGCCATGGGACCCTAGGTGACTGCCTATGTTGACTAGTGGTGGATCCAGCTCTAATTCCAGTTCAGTAATTAGATGATATGTGTACTGAGAAAAATTACAATATACTGCATCAGCCTGGGTTTTGTACTTGTTATGTTTATATCCCATTTATTGTTTTGTTGTATTATATTTGAGCCGTTTTAATCCTAGCCCTGATAAGGACTATATTAATGATAGTGGTGTTAGTTCGCCTCGTTAAGAGCTAATAAAGGTCGGGAAGAGTAGCTTTGATGAGCTGTTTTATTGGTTTTAGGCTTTGATAGCCCTGATAAGGCCTGTTTTTTAGGTTCATAGAGTAGTACTAGGCTAACTACCCTCATGAGTTATTTTAAGCCTAGCCAATTACCCCATGTGAGAATCAAACCCTGCATCTTGTGTTTGTAAGGTAAACACCTTAAACATTATGCCATCTTCCCACCCCTTTTAAATGATTCAGTATCCGATCTGGTGGGTTGTTACAGATCTGGGAGATTGTTTTTGTCAATAGTGCAAGCCCTGATACAGGCTATCGTGATTTGTTACAGTAGCTCTGACAGGGGCTGTTATTAACATCTCAGTGAGTGATGATGATGATGATGATGATGATGGTGATGATGATGATGATGATGATGATGATGACGACGATGATGATGATGATGGTGATGATGATGGTAATGGTGATGATGATGATGGTGATGATGGTGGTGGTGATGATGATGGTGATGATGGTGATGATGATGGTGATAATGATGATGATGATGATGATGATGATGATGTGCTCCATAGCCTTACATATCAGACACATCAGGCTAATGGGGCAATAATTCCCAGGGTCAGTAGTCGCCCCCTTTATGGAGATGGATGACTGTAGCAGAGCGCCATTCGGTAGTGAGAAAGCCTGAGGTGAGGCTATGATTGAACAGGGCACACAGATGTGCTGCCAGTTCACTTTTTAGTTCATGTAGGACACATCCAGGGATATTGTTGGGTCCTATGGAAGCTGCGTTCTTGGCCTTGGATAATGCAGCTTTAACCTGTGCTGCGGTAATGCTGGGTGCCTGGCATTCCTCCGGTTTTTGATTGGTCCTTTGGGGGGGTTGTAAAGCTGGCACTGAATTTTTCAGCCAGTATGTTGGCAATATCTGTTGGCTCAGAATAGGATGTACCATTGTGCAGTAACTCAGAGCAAACCTGGGTATTGCCATGGAGATTCTTGATATAACTATAGAAGGCTTTGTAGTAGTTTTTAGTGACTGCTGCAATTCTGCCTTCATAGCTGGCTTTAGAGGTTTTGATGAGGGATCTCAACTTTTTGCTGAGGCTAATAAGGGAGTTTTTCCAGTCTTGGGACGTCACCTTTTTCTGCAACAATTTCTTCCTTCTGTTGTAGAGTTTATTAATGGCAGGGGACCACTAGATTAGCTTCCTTTTCTTGGAGAGAGCATCTTGGTTCTGTTGGGTATGGCAAGTTCCATGCATTTATGTACGTGTTCGTACAGTGCATTGGTGTATGATTCTGCAGTCATGCATCTATTTTCCATTGATATGGATGCCATGAAATTAGCCACTTCTGTTTTTAGGAGCCCAAAGTCAGCCTTGGAGAAGTTTTTGATGGTGGATACCTTTGCGGGGGTGTAGGTGAGATGCGGATTTCCATTGGTGATTAGTTTGTGGTCGAATGTTTCCAGGGAGGAATTGACTATCGGTGTAGAGCAATGGTTGCCCATGTTTGTAATAACCAGGTCAAGGATGTTGCTTCCTTTAGTGGGCCTAAGAATAAGCTAGTCCATGGCATTGGAATTGATGAATTCCAGGAAGCGTTGGGCCAGTGTATTGGTGCATGAGTAGTTTTCCCAGTTGGTGTAGGGATAGTTGAAGTCACCTAGTATGAGACTGTTGGATTGTACCATAATAGCTTCCAGGGTGCTTAGGAATGTGGAGTGAGAGTCTTGGGACATAATTGAGGACATATTGTAGGCTACGACCTGAATCACCATCTTACCCAATGTTAGTTGTACCTGAAGTATCTCAGATATGTTATGCTGGGCTATTAGTCTGGAGGTGTGCATATCCTTTATGAATATGGCGACACCACCACGTTTAGAGCTTCAGTCCATGTTCTGGGGTCAAAAGATACAGAATGAGTTATAGCCTGGTAGTACAGGGGTGCTTTATGCGACTTTAAACCAGGTCTCAGTTACAGCACAAATGTTGATGTTCTCAATTTTGAGGAGTGCTTTGAGCAAGTGCATCTTGAGATTTAGACTTCCAGCACTGAGCAGCATGACCCTCAGATTGCATTTATTTATAGCTGTTACGGTGGTAATTTGGTCTTTGGAACATTGCCTAAAAAAGGCACTATAGGGGTGGCAAGAGCCTTATCCAGTATCCGGAAACCCAGGGGTGACAGATGCAGGCCATCTCTGGCAAAGCATCAAGGTCTGTCAATCATGGCATCCCAGGCTGACATGTACTGGATCCCTAGTATGACAACAGAAACTTAGCCAATTGTTTAAATCAATCATTTTCTGCTTGTACTGCAGTATCATTCTTGGGGATGGTAGGATGCTGCTCCGGGCTAGGGTCATACCTGCCTGGGCCACATATTCTGAGAGTTCCTCCATGTCTCCTTTCATGTAGTCCAGGGAGGTGCATCTCAGATCATTCACACCCACATGGACAATGACAGAGTCATACTTATACTTGCTGTGGAGTGACCTGAGTGCATGTGTTATGTGTCGGATTCTGGCACCTGATAGACAGCTGACTGTTACTTTCTCCTTATTCATCCTAGTGAGTGGGACATCAATGCGCCTCACTATCAAGTCACCTATGATTAGTGTATTGGGTGAGCTGTTTTGCCTTTGGGGCTTAGGTTGAGGGGGACACTGTGTAGGTGAGCTATGTGTCTTGTGGTTTGTGCTGTTTCGTGGTGGTCGAGTGTATTTCTGCCTTGGAGGTCTCTACTGTTTGGGTAGATTTCTATTGAGACCCTCCGTGAAGGTGGGTGTGTGGTTTGTGTTTTTATATGAGAGCTGTGATGGTGGGTGTTCTGGAGGGCTATGTGTTGCATGTTGTGTGGTGCAGGTGTTGACCATCTCCTCTTGACCAGCTATTCCAGTCATGGCTTGAGAATGCATGATTTTCAATCTGGATATATAAGTGCATCTCTCAATGCCGCGGTGGTGGTTCTGCAGTAGCGTTGTTGTCTCACAGTAAGATGCTGTCCGGTTTGATTCTCAGCTAGAGCATCATCTGCGTGGAGACATGCGTGAATGGGCGTACCTTCACTGAAGGTTGTGCATCAGGGCTGGTAACTCAGAATGTAAAAATCAACTACCAATCATTAGCGGACCGGAGTTCCGCTGTGGCGACCCCTAACCGGGAAAAACCAAACGATACAAACAAACAATATATAAGTGCATCTCTCACAAGTCTGAGTGTTGGAAGTTAACAGAAGAGGGTTGTCTGTGTTCATGAGGCAGTTGTTACACTATCTCAGAATGCCCAAGTTCACCAGGATAATAGGAGAAAGCACAGTGAACTGACATTTACACATGCCAGGAGGGATGGTCATTATTACTAATTCCAGGAGATGTTTCTTTACATATTCATTTTACAGGAAAAATGTCAATCAAGGTGTCTGAGTCTGTACAGAGCACTGCCAAACACTTGAGGGGAAACTAATACACTGACCCTGAAAATGTAAGGATGAAGTATTTAAGCAGATATTCTGAAGTTAGAAAGAAATCAAGCAGTACTTACTGAAAAATAAAGAATTAGCTTGGAAAGAATGATGAAAAGAGGGGAGTCGCATGAATAGATACTGCCTAGCTACTACTAATGCTGGTCATAGCACAGCTTCACTCTGTTGGGATACAATACCCCTTTGGTTCTTCTCTCACCAGAAGCAAAATGTTAGCACCAATCGCAATAACAGAAGCAGGCCACGGCCTGTTTGCTGATCCATAGTCTTGTCCTAGATGATGTGAGGGTCTGCAGGCTTGTAGCCTTTTTCTGGTAAATGCCTCAAATAGCAACCAGACCAATCAGGTACTGTAAGCACCAACACTCACTCTCCAACCAGAAAGAGTCAGGAATCAATGCACTCTGCTCTTACTCCCACCAGGATCTGAATACAAGCACAGATTCCATGCTGTCACCTATAAAGAAGTTGTTAAGCTTTCTGGTGATCATCAGTCTCCAGGAAATAATGTAACTGCACTACTCTCACCAGGAGAAAACAGAAGCACTAATCCCAAGATAACTACTGAGTGGCAGAATGTGGGTTACCCAATAACTGGTGATCTTGCAATAGATGCTTAAAGGTAAGATGAAAAAAAAGTTTATCCTAAACACTGCAGTGTGCACTAGAGGAGTTAGATGTGAAAGTAGGTAACTTATGTTGTACCTGTCTAAAAAGTTAAGTTTTAGTGGAAAGCCCCTATTTTTAAAACAGTAAGATAGATTGAAAGGGGGTGGTAACTTTTGTATTCTGGTACTATGGACTATAGTAGGATGGCCAATAAATCTAAATAGTTGAAGGGGAGGGATTTCACATAATGATAATTTTGTGCTTACTCACACCAGCCAGTAAAAGCAGAGTGGAAATGAGATATATGGTCAAATTAGCATAAGGGGCAAGCAACTAGAAAGACAGTGGTGTTTAAGAACACAACAATAACTGTGTGGGAGAGTGGGAAACCTTTCTGCCTGACTCACAAGACACAGAGCTGTAGTCTCTTTTCAAGTTCTAATATGCAGTTAAAAGCAGAATGCAATTAAAACACAGTGTAAAGAATATACAAAATAGAAAAAGGCAATAAAGCCATACAAAATACAACAAATAAAAAGCAAACTAACCTTCCCCTCACAGCAAATTGTAGCAGAGTCTGGGTGAGCATTTCCAGTAAAGCCTAATCTATCTTCTCTCATCTCCCTATACACTCCTAATAGGCCTCTCTGCAGCTCTGACCAGGACCTACTGCAAATCTACAATCCTAATTCAAAAACAGGCTGCAACCTATATAGCTTCAATCCTGCCATTTTCTGGAATAAACTGCCATTATCAATTAGGTCTGTGATGCCCATGCCCTGGCCCAGCAATCAAGGAACCTCAGTCCTCACCACTAACACCAGAGAGGACATCTCATATATGAGGAAAGGATAACAAATACACACAGTAAAGTACAATTTCCCTTAAGTGCACACAGAGATCACAGTCAGTCTGGGGCTGGTTGCTCCCTTGCTCCCCAGGTCCCCAATAAGACTTCCCACTGGCACAGCTATAGGGTCCAGATCTCAGCCTAGCTCCAGTACTCTCTCTGTCCAACCAGTGCTTCATGTCCCTGCCCAAGTAGCTGACACACATACTCTTTGAGATAAGTATTTATACAACTTTACAGACTCTCATGGGAAAGAGTGACACAGATTTTCAAGCTGTGCCCCTTTACCCAGACTATACGTTAGTACTTCCTGCCATCACCAGCTACTAATTATCAGATACCCAAAAGCCCTTAAAAGGGTGTCCAATTATTACTGTGCAATGTTATTATCCAATTGGTAAGTGTGACTAATCAGTTAAGGCTTATTAAAGTGGCCTTGTACAATAAACTGTATAAATATGCACTGTACTCTAGAGCTTACTTATCTCTACACAAACCAGTCACAGGTAAAAGGTTTTTAAAATATTTAATAATAAATACTAAAAAACACAAGACAATACTACTACACCACATTGCTATTTAAGAGTTCAGAGATCACACAGAAACTTAAAATAGATCAGTAGTACAGTTCTGACATAACAGAAAACACTTACTTAAGACAACAGGCAGTGCTGTAGGTTAGATGTCCAAGATAAAAATGCTTAACAATCTCTGGTTCTCACTGTTTAAATTGAAACTGCAGTTCTAATAAAACATTACATTTGTTTACACTTTCCTGGTTCTCAGGCCACACAGAAACTGCCTTTACATTCTTTTACACTTAGAGCAATAAAGGACATTCCACATGTAAATTCTGGTCATTAACTTTAGCCTTAAAACTCCAGACTCATCGACTCCAAATTCTAACTTCAAAGGAATAGACATAAAGTAATTTTAATTTCAAAGAACCAATAAGAAATGCTTGACTTAGTTTTCCTTAGAGCAGATGGCAATGTTGCCACATTGCTGAAACAGCATTTCTTTACATTTAAGACACAAGCCTGTATTTCACATTTATATTTACAAATGCTAGAATTATGTATCAAATTCTATTTGACTAGGCTGGCAACCTTCACCCTTCTAGGTCTATTATAAGGTCTATTAAACAACCAAACCAGTTCAAAACTGCAGCCAAAGAATATTTGAAAAGTCACTGATCCTGTCCTTGTACTCACCCTCCATGGCCTACTTCTTCACAATTAACCGTACGCTGTCTATCCTGTATCCTGACTCCTCTTTGCATTTATTATTGACTTTGTATTAACACTTTCTTGCCAGACCTGCACACTTTTCATTATTACTGTATCCAATATAATATGTGTATTTTATTTGAGATGTTTTTGAGTTATTATTTGGTCTAGAATTGTATATATATTTGAGATGTTTTTGATTTATGGTTTAAATTGATTTGCATTGATTTGAATTGTATCTCTGTGGAGCTTTTCTCCCCAGGCCTTTGCTGAAAAAGGACTATCAGCTCAGTTAGACTAACTCAGTCAACAAATGTAAAATAAATAAATGTACTTTGAACATCACATAATGATTAGTAATGTGTATAGCGTGTTGTGTAAATATGTACTGCTGTAGTATCATAATGTAGTTAGGTAGGGGTTTGAATCCTGCACTTGCCAACTGATTGTGTGTGTCTCCCTGGGGAGGGAACAAACTTTAGGGTGGGAGGGTGGCCTAATGGTTAATCTCATAAGGGATAATTGGCTAGGCTTAAAAATGACTGTCATTAACAACAGTAGTTCTTGAAAGCATTTCTTCACTACAGTTGGCGTGGTTGTAGGATATTGGCTGCAGAGTGTTTTGTTTTTGTTATTTGTGCTTTGCGCCACTCTTTCACACCAATTTTTTATTTTTTAAGTTGTTTTTGGTGTGGTGCAGTCTCCTAGACCAGTGATGGATGATAACGGACTATCTCCTGTTTTCGAGGATGAACTGGATAACCTCCCTTTCCCCTGTGGGCAACAGGTGGATGATTCAAGTGACAGAATGCTGCAATTAATCTTAAATCTTACAAATAAAGTTTCCGAGTTACAAGAAGCTGTGTTCAAGATTCAAAATCCCCCACTTCCAGTTTCTGGGGGAGCGAATGGATGTTACAACTGAGAAGCAAGGGAAACTTTAATTCAAGTTACAAACAAGGTGAACCAAGGGCTTCGATGTAACGATAACACTATAGAACCAATGGGTAACTTGAATCAAATGCTAACCAGGGCGGGCAGCCAAGGATTTAATCAGATGCATGACCGTTTGAAGGACTGGGTGAAAAACGACCATGTTTTTTTCAGGAACTGTAATGCTGAAGGGACAAACAATATTGATTCAAGGTTAGTTACCCTTGAATTTAAACTGCATAAAGTCCGGGCTTTGCAATGTGATAACGCTTACTTAAATGAATGTTTGGAAAAAAATCGGGTACCGAAAGGACTACGTGTTTTCAGGTTCCCCAATGGTATTAAGAAGGGGCAACCTGAATGTGATGAGCTTTTGCAAATGTTTGACAGACATGGAATGGAACTTATGAATTTTATCATAAGGACTAATAACAGAAGAATTGATGTGTTGTTAAAAGAAATTGATGAACTAAACAGTTTCATTTTAAACAATTCTAGTTTTGTTAAGTACAACCACAGATATAACACTATTTTTGATAGGGTTGAAAATGATGTGGGTGTTAATATTGAAAGAAAGAAAAATAAATTATTACGTGATGAATACAAATACAAGCATAACCTTGCCTATCCCCTCCCTAAAGCTTATACTGAAGGGGAAGAGTCTGTTAATAACCAACAGGGTAATGATGCTAACTCTCATAGGGCAACAGCAGGTAATAGACAAGCTAGTAATAATGACTCATATGATTCAGAATACCCCCCCCCTTAGGAGGTCAGCTAGGTTACAGGACAAGAATAAGTTTAGGGAGGATAGTAATGTTTTTTAGGGCCCCCGGGAGGGGGGAGGAGGAACAGTTACCAGAACCAAACTGGTTGGAAGAAGAACAGTTACCATTAGTTCTTGGTAATAGTGAAGATATGGAGGTTGGGGACCATGAGACTATTATTGTTAAGTATGATGGTTTGTTATTTACATACAAGGGTTTTAATAATTTCAACTATGCAGGGACTGAGATCAATAAAGAACTTTTTCATTTACTTATGAAAGGGATCAAATTTGTACCCACTACCAGGGAGAGTATTTGTGACACGTTAATTGAATTAAAGATTTTCGTGAGGAAGTTGAATTTGAAATTTCTATATAGAGATGTTCCTTGTAATAATAATAATGAGCGATTTATTACAAAGAAGAAGAGTTGTTATAATCCACCCTTACATCCATTGCTTAGTTCTTTTGAAAAGATTTGTTCCCAAGAAATTTACCAGAGTTTACGGGAACATAAATCGAAAGTTTTTAACCTAACTAAAACTGAAAAACAACTTTTGGATACCATTAGAAGTGATGTTAACTTAAGATTTATGAAACCTGATAAAGGTGGGGGGATGATAGGAAAGATTACAACAACAGAATTTTCTGTATGTTGCAGGATGAAACCAAATATGAATGTGTCTCCAGGAATGAAATAAATATTTCATATAGGAAGATCAAATTGTTACTGGAGGACTCTTTGTACCAAGGGGCTATCAATGAGGAGATTTTCAACTTCCTCAATGTAGATAACCCCACTATTCCTATTGCTTTTGGTATTGCTAAGACACATAAGGATGTGTTGGAACCTCCATACAGGTTAATTATTTCTGGTCAGAATAGCATAACATAGCCATTAGGGTTTTTTTATTGAGCGGACAGTTAGGAAAGCTTTGACCCCTATTGATCATATTTTGGTCGATTCCTGGGATTTTTTTGCAGAGGATCAAAATAGATTATTATAACAAGGAAGTTTCTTTTTCTGCAATTGACGTTGTCGACTTATTTACATCTATTCCCCATGACAAGGGACTTGAGTTATTCCATGAAGTTTTAATAGAGAAAACCAACTTGAGTAACACCATGATTAATTTTATTACTGAACTTATGGAGGTGATTCTCAAAAATAACTTTTTTAGTTTTAGTGGGGAATTTTTTCGACAAGTAAAAGGGGTGGCAATGGGAAACAGTTGTGCACCCCTATTCGCCAACCTTGTTATGTACAAGTGGGAAACTACTTTTTTCTTTAGATCTCCCTATAAGGAACAATGGTTGTTATACCTTAGGTTCCTTGATGACCTCTTCATTTTATGGAAAGAGGGTGAAGTCCATGAGAAATTTTTGGATTTTCTGAATGGAATATGTGAGTACTTCAAATTCACCGGTAATAACGGGAATTCACACATTAATTATTTGGATGTAAAAATAATGAAGGATGTAGGATCCAATTGTTTTGAATCAAGTGTGTATAGAAAACCAAAATTCTCTAACGACTACTTAGAGTTTATAAGTAGCCACCCAAACTATGTCAATAGGAACATTGTGAAAGGGCAAATGGTTCGGGTGGCTAGAATGTGTTCAAATTTGGATTTAGCCAAATATGAAATAGACCTATTGGCCAGTATGTTTAGGGCAAGGGGATACCCATCGGACTTTGTCAACAATATTAGGGACCAAGTGATAAGTGAATGGGATCTCAGATTTAAGCCATTACTTGGTGATGGGGAAGTTAACCTAACCCAAGTCCATTGTCAAAATAGGGACTTCACACAGACGATGGTGTTAACATATGGGGAAACCTCATCTGGAGTTAAAAGTATTA
Source organism: Protopterus annectens (assembly GCF_019279795.1). Taxonomy (NCBI): domain Eukaryota; kingdom Metazoa; phylum Chordata; order Ceratodontiformes; family Protopteridae; genus Protopterus; species Protopterus annectens. Next base: position 1,024,412,232 of record NC_056726.1, on the reverse strand, counting down.
TAAAAAACAACTGGATTATGTTTAAAGGGAACCCAGAACTTCTAACAGTTTTAGGGGATGAAACCTTTAAGGTCTCTTGGAAAACCAGGTCCGAAAGAAAAAAGACAATACAAAAGAGACTACTAAGTGTGGGGCCTGTGAATACTGTAAATTTGTAATAGATACCCCATCGATTGCATTGGACCCTATAACATAATAGTTTATTTTAGTGCAGGTTCTTGTACCACCACGGGCTTGGTGTATCTTGCTGTTTGTCAAACGTGTGGATTTTTTTATGTAGGGAAAACAGAAAGAAAATTGAGTAGGAGAATCTACAAACATCTTTACAGTATTTTAAGGAAGGACGAAAATAATGCCCTTTACAAACATGTTTCCCTGAACCAGGATAATTCCTTCCGGTTCGGTATTCTGGAGGTTGTTGAGAAGGGTTTTAGAGGGGGTGATTGGGCAAACCAACTGCTCAGGGCTGAAGTGAGATGGCAACTTAGGTTAAATGCTACCGTAGCACCCGGGATTAATGATCATATTAGTATTAAGCCCGAACTTAGGTATCGGGCATCTAAACTTTAACCCCCATTTTTCAACCCTTTAAGTTTCTTTAAAGCAACACATATATACAATTTTCCAAGGTTTGTCTATATATATATATATATATATATATATATTTTTTTTATATATTTTTACATGTATGATATATTTTTGTATTTATTTTGTTGTATGTACAATATTTTATGTTTTATGTCTACTATGGGACCTTTTTACAGAGTTTTTGGAGGTTTTAAAACAACTTTATCCTTTTAGAATAACATTGTCACTTTAATTTCAAGAGCTGCCGTTGTTAATGACAATCAGCTTGTAAGTATAAAAGGGCTGGTTTACAAGTTTTTAATTGTTCTGATGAAGTCTATTGATGAAAGCGCTTGACCTAAGAGTACTGTTTGTGGATTTGTGGCTTTCTGTGTTTTATTAAAACATTTCTTCACTAAAGTTGGCGTGGTTGTAGGATATTGGCTGCAGAGTGGTTTTTTTTCTGTTATTTGTGCTTTCCGCCACTCTTTCATACCACTTTTTTATGTTCTAGGCTTAAAAATGGCTCACAAGGACAGTTAGCTTAGTACCAGTCTATGAACCTATGAACCTATGATGGAGGCCATTACAGTCAGAAGTCAATACTGTATCTTGTATATTGTCCACTAACTCCTTTTGTTGATATGCATCAGTATCTGTGTGAACATAACATTTTCTGCATTGTTAATACACATGAATGTATTCAAACATGTACAGAATGAAGTGCTCTTTCTTTAAGCTTGCTTACAGACAAAATATGTTTGTAAATGAGTATATAATGTAGGTTGGACTCGAACCACTGCAAGCCAAAATCAACATCTTTGTGTGTATGCACTCATAATGCCTGATGAAGATGAACTTATCATTGCTTGTTCATACTGAGCTGAATAGAGGAGGGGCACAACCACAACTCTGTGCTGAAATTTCAGTCGAAAAAAGGCTTTAGTGCTTCCTTAAAAAAAACATAAGTTGCCTGTTTTCTTGCTTATTTTTACTTTTTATTGCTTATTCTTATCATTTATTGAACTTTTTTATTCTTTGCTGTCAACTTTTTTTACTGTATTTTATTACTATAAATGAATCTGCACTGTTATACTGCAATTGTCTGCCTTACTGGCCCTGTTCAATCATTTTAGTTACTGCTTTCACTGTTTGTAAAGGTTTTTTAGCCATTTTCACTGTTTGAAAGGTATTAACTGGAAATGTTCTCCATTTGTTAAGCATCTGTTTGTTTTGATTGTCTTGCCAAGGAGTGTATCATACAACTGATTTGTTTGCAATAAAATCATTCTCTAGAGTCTCCTTGCTCTTTTTGGTTTAAAACTTTTATTTAGTGTCTCACTGCTGTTTTTCTGCTATGGTAAATATGTCTGCAGTGTTTTCTGCCTAAAATAGTGTAGCTAGTAGCTGTAGCATACTCCGGACTCAGGGTTCTTGTTTCTGGGCTTGGCTGTTTGTTCTAAGCACATTTTCCAGGCCATCATAGATTAGAAAGGGACCTTCTGCACTCTAGTGAGAAAATCATGCTGATTGTTCCCTGGCTGGTAAAGGTTGGCTGGTCTAGGACTTGGAGTAAGGACTTCACTGTTTCTTCTGAGCTTCTTTTAAAGTTGTTTTAGGTTTTAACTTTCTGGTATTTAACCCCCACCCATGAGGGGTTTCTGCTTGTTCAGACTGAGCTGAATGAAGGAGGGGCACAGCCACAACTCTGTGCTGAGCATTTAGATGACTAGAAGCTTCTGACTTTCCTAAAACATACGTTGCCTGCTTTCTTTTTTATTTTTACAATTTATTGCATAGTCTTACCATTGATTGCACTCGTTTATTGTCTACTGCCAACTTTTCTACTGTATGTTTATTACTGTAAACGAATCTGCACTGTTGTACTGCAATTGTCTGCCTTACTGGGCCTGTTAAATCATTTTACTTACTGTTTCCACTGTTAATAAAGCTTTTGTAGCCATTTTTACTGTTTGAAAGGTAATAACTGGACATTTTCTCCATTTGTTAACTATCTGTTTGTTCTGATTTTCCTGCCAAAAAGTGTATCATACAACTTACTTGTGTCCAGTTGGAGAAAGTACACACTATACTATCCCTGACCAATCTTCCACAGATTCTGACAACCATGGACGGACAATTTCCTATGGTTTCTTCTGCTAGTCTGGTTGATATGGGCATCCTAAGACAGTGTAACAACTGCCTCATATACACAGACAACCCTCTACTACTACCAACTAGGAACACACTATGTGAGAGATGCAATTACATTAAGAACCCAGAATCCTTGTTGTCTCAATCACAAGCCACTACATCTGGCACTGAAAAGGTTGTCTGCTCAAACACCTCTGACACCACCCACACCTGTACAGCATGCTCCCAGATATGCAGAGGTTCTCAACAAAATCATACCTAAACAGAGGAGACCTCTGAGACAAAAACACATATGAACATGACAACCCACAACACCAAACACCAAACACCACACATAGTTCACACACCTGTGTCTCACAGCCTTTAAGGTCCAGCTACAAACCCAACATACTAGTCACAGGAGACTATCGTGAGACATACAGATGTGCCCCTTACCAGGCTAGACAAGGAGAAAGCCACTGTAAGTTGCTTGTCAGGTGCTAGAATCCACCATATTATGCACACACTCAAGTCTCTTAACAACAGGTACTGTTATGACTCTTTCATAGTCTATGTTGGTGTGAATTACTTGAGATGTACCTCTCTGGACTATATGGAGAGAGACATGATTGAGCTATCTGAGTATGTGTCCCAGGCAGGTATGTCCCTAGCCTTGAGCAGAATATTACCCTCACCTAAAATGATACCACAGTATAAACAAAAAATGATTGATTTCAATAATTGGCTTAGTTTTTGGTGTCATTCAAAGGGGATCCAGTTTCTGCCAGCCCGAGCAAATCTCGCTGCTTTATCAGAGACAGTTTGCACCTGGCACCAGTGGCTTTCAGCTGCTGGCAAAGGATCTTGCCTCCTTCATAGTGCCTTTTTTTTCCAAGGTCTCAAAAACAAACTTATCAACATGAAAATTGCCAGTCATAAACAAAATAAGGGTTATGCTGCTAAACCCTAGGAGCGTAAATGAAAAATTGCACAACCAGGAAGCACTTTTAACACTGGAGAATGTAGATGTTTATACAATCACTGAAACCTGGTTCAAGGACTCAGAGAATACCCTGGCCTTGCAAGGCTACAATGCCTTCCACACCTTCCGATCGCAAAACAAATGACTGAGACCCAAATGGTGCAGTGTTTCTATCTATACTAGAGATAAATTCACCTCCCGTCTAGTCAGACTGGACAGCTCCATAGAGTTACTCCAAGTTCAGATTACTGTGGGTAAGACCCCCATTTAAGTCACAGCTAGTTATAGATCCCCCTGCATGGATCATGGTGCACATGAAGCCTACTTAACAAAACTAGAGTCAATCCAAATATTGTCAAACACACTGGTTAAGGGGAATTTCAATTTTCCCACCATCAACTGGGAAACCTACTCTAGCCCTAAATTACTAGAGCAAATGCTCCTTGACTTTGTTAGCTGAAATGCCCTGGAACAAATTGTTCAAACCCCTATAACAAGAACAAACATACTAGATTTGGTTAACACTAACATGGCAAATAGATGTACTACTAAACTGTCAGACCCTCAATAGTTAAATCTGACCATAAATCAATCACCTTTGAGCTGGCCCTAACAGCAGAACTCACAAACGGTGAAGTCAGACTAAAAAACTTCACCAAGGCAAACTACACCCTCTTCGGGATAGGTATTAATGCATTCCAAGCCCCATCCCCAGCTGTAAGTGTTAACTGCTCCAAAGCTTACACTAAAGCCCTGTACAATCACTTGCATAAGTGTATAGACTTGGCTGTTCCAAACAGAATCAAAGACAGAGTCCCAAGTAACAATGAGTTGCCCTGGTGAACATCCAGCATAAACAAACTTTACAACAAATGCAAGATGTTACTGTTTAAGAAAACTAAGGTGAGGCCCCAAAAATGGAAATACACCCTTCTCAGCCTCAGCCGGCAAATAAGAACATTTCAAATCTGCTAAGGGCAACTTTGAAAAATATTTAGCAATCACAGCAAAGAAAAACCCTAAGGCCTTTTACAACTACATACATAGCCTAAAAGGTAGGAACCAAGCATGTATCAAACTTGTGACTATTGGTATCACACACACTGATCCCCAGAGATATCAAACCTGCTAGCGGACAGATTTGGCAAAAATGTCACCCTCTTATACCTTCCACACTTATCACAAACCTTGTCCTCAACCCCTCCACCCTACATATCCAAAGAGCAGGTCATTAAAGACTTCTCTAAGGCTAAAAACACAGCCTATATACGGCCAGACAGCATCTCAGGCTGTCTTGTAAACAAATTAAAACATGAACTAGCATCATCATTAAGTACCCTAGTCAACCATAACCTAACCTCAGGCTTTGTTCCTGCGGTATGGAAAACAACAGCAGTTATTCCTCTCTACAAAGGTGGCTTAGCAACAGACCCAGGGAATTAAAGCCCCATAAGTCTTACCAGCCTCATCTGTAAGGCCATGGTTTGTATCCTCATGGACCTCATAAATAAAAATGTAGGCGACCTTCAAACCCTGGATCCAACCCAATATGGCCTTGTCAAGGGCAGATCATGCCTGTTAAACCTGGTGTATTCTTTAACAATGTGACCAGGGCCATTGACAAGGGCAAATATGTGCACACAGCATACCCCGACTTGGCAAAGGCCTTCGACACAATCCCATACTCAGACATTACCAATAAACTTAGCAAACTGAATGTAAACTCCTTTGTTGTAAGATGGGTTGCCAATTGACTCACAAAACAGCCATACACTATCAAAGTGGATGACTCCACAACAACCAGCAGAACGTTCTCCAACAGGGCTCCACAAGGGTCAGTACTGGGCCACCTACTGTTTGGTATATACGTCTCCAAAGTTCAGGCCAAAACTAAGGGGCTGTGGCTGACCAAGTTTCTGGATGACTCCAGAGTGGTTGCAATCATTGAATGATGTTGGTATACTTCAGCATGGTCTTACACAGACCAAAGACTGGTGTCTTAGTCATGCTCTCAAACTGAATGCAAAGAAATGCATCATTATTACCTTTGGTAAAAGCAATGTCCCTTCACACTATCAGATTAACAACAATATTCTAAGTACCTTTGAAGTGGTAAGGGATCTGGGATCACAAATTGACTGCAACCTTAACTTTCACCACTATGTGTCTACTGTAGTAAGGAAGGCTTTCTATGTAGCACACTTGATTAGCAAAGGCATCGCCTCTAGAGCAAAGGAGGTTATAACCCCTCTATACTTGTCACTAACTGGTCCGTAATGGAGTATAAAGCACCTTTTGGCATGTACCATACAAACCATCTGCAGAAATTGGAGAGCCCTCAGAGATTTCTAACAAAGAATATCAAGGGACTCCAGCATGTGCCTTACACAGACCGACTAAAGTCCCTGTCACTGTACTTAGTGTCGTACAGACTTCTTATGGGAGACTTATGCCTGGCTTACAGAGCAATCCCTGACCCAAACCTAATGAATTTGCTGCACATCCATAAGTCAAACGGGAATAAAGCTACCCATTCCAGGGAACTAAATATGGCCTGCAACTTCAACAGAACATGCTGGAGGGACATATTTGTTTCTCAGTGACTTCCGCATCTTTGGAATACACTGCCAATTCATGTGAAGCAGAGCACCTGTATAACACTGTTCAAAAGTAACCTAGAAAAGTGGATGGGGCACCATAATTCTTACCAGGGATAGCACCCACAACCCTCCTGGACATCGGCAGTCATTACTAATTATAATCCTAGGTATTAACTAGACTATTTATTGTATTACATTAGGATGAAATGGCTAGGCTTGAAATGACCTCCAGATCAATAGCCTAGTAACCTCCTATGATCCTATGTGTACAGTGGCAAAAGAAAACATTAAAATAATGGAATTCCATATATGGGTTCACACCTGTACCTAATGCATTGTAATGGAGTACACACATAATTCAACAAATTGAGACATTAAGGTAGTTATGGGGAAAGGAATTTTCTTGCATCACTTTTTTCTGTGTCCACTATGCTAACTGACATGCAGAGGCCATGGCTATTTGTGCAAACAAAGTCTTTGCACATGTGTAGGGATTTTCTGATTTTTCCTAAGGGACATCAATAATCAGCAAATATGCTGTTTAGCTATTGCACAGTGTTTGAATATGAACACACATTTTTCTGTTTCCAATAATTCTTTTGCGGCTATGTGTCTAGTTTATTTTTACAATATGTGCTAATTGACAAAGGATGCGACTGTGAATAATTATCTGATGTGTGTGATAAAGGAGTTTTATTTCAAGGACATGTATGAACACAAGATTGTCATTAATGTGTGCTCACTAACATTGCATTAGCCATGTAAATATGTGTATTGAAAATTACAGTTGTGGAAAAAATATATCTCATGCGTGACAGCTTATCACTTTTTAAAAAGTAAGATGAAGATAGATAATATATTTTAATTATAAATTGTATGTGTCTTTTTGTCTTTATATATATGTGTGTATATATATATATATATATATATATATATATTATATATATATATAAAAATAATAGATATATTATTTTTGGTTTATTTTAGCAAAGGGTGTTATTTTGTTTTATCATTATTAATATGTGAAGTTTTTTAATTTGCATTTGACTTACATGATTAAAGAGCTATTATTGACATGTTTCCTGTGATCCAGAGTTTCAAGGTTTAATTTCCTTAGCATTGACTGTGTGACTCTGAGCAAATAACTTATCCAGACCGTGCTCTTTTACTGTGTGTAAAACTGGTCTATGAAGATCACAGCTCTTCCCAAGAATACAAACATAAATAAATAAACTATAATGGAAATGTTAAGTATTACTTTTTGTGTATTTTTTAATTTGGTAGGGATTGAAATGAGGTTGTACTTTATATTGCTATGTTCATTGTGTTATACCTGTACAGTCCTTTTTCCTATATAAATATATAGAAAGATACCAAGACAGGGACACATATTTTTTTTACATTTTTTGGGGGAGGAGTAGGGGGATGCCCTGAAAATTATTATTTTTTTTTAGTCCTATTCCTTTAGCAGGTAGTTTATTACTACGATGTTGATAGGGTTTGTTTATCAGGGTATGTATTATATTTTATGAGACTGCAGTAACTGTAGTTAAATGCATCTTCTGCAGTATTTGCCCAGTCTCACTGTGTTGCATAAGCAACACACTGTTTTATTTTTCCTGTTCTAATATATTTTGCTTTTTTGTAATTTGCCATGCTGTATGTAATTGATAAATAACCTCATTCAATCTGGATGTATTTTTTGTGGCACTTAGCCACAGTACATGTAAGGAGATGCTGATATCTATCATTATGTGATGATGAATGCATATTTGTTTATATGCCTTAATTATGAAGCTGTTTACAGCATTAGCAACTAGAACTGAGTTATTATTTTGGGCAATCAGCTGTGGGGAGTGTTGCAGAATACAGGGTTTGGGGTTAGTGAGTGGGGATGTGGTTTAAGAATAGAGAGGGATTTTTTTTTTTAGGATTAGGTATCATGAAGTATAATTGAGTCTTAGGGACTGGGAAGGGAGTTTTAGAGTTAGGTAGTGATCTGGGAATTTAGGCTTAGGGAAGGGTGGGAGCTTGAAGTGTCTTTTAGTGTTAGTACTCGACTGGGGAATTTAGGTTTAGTGAGTCAGTTTGGAGTTTAAGGTTCAGAGAGTTATTGGGGATTTTAGTGGTATGGAGGGTGAATGGAGGATTTGAGACCAATGAGTTTAATTGGGAACTGTGTCATACTTTTAGCTGTAGGGGTTTCTGTTTACTGAGCATACAATATTAAAAAAGGAAGTAAAAGAAAAAGAAAGAAAAGAGTCTATTTGGGTATATGCATGCATGTTTGTGTTTGCATGCATGCTTGTAAGAGAGAAGAAGACAGAGACAGGGCATAAGTGAGAGAGAAATAGGGACATAGCACAGAATTCAGTATGTAGTCCAATCGCATGGATTCATAAAACATTGTAATTATTGACTGATTTTAGTCCTGAGTGATTTATCAAATATTTTTTTCATTCCATGTGGCACAGTGCAGCAATATATGGTAAAATTAGTGACAGTAAAGAGGTAATTGGAAGGGAAACTGTAATGCCTTTCATTTCATAATTTTGTTATCATTCTTTTGTTCACAATGAGACATCTGAGGTGAATTCATTCTACAAGTAAGTGTGTGTGTGTGTGTGTGTGTGTGTGTGTGTGTGTGAGAGATTTTCTGTTTATATGCATGAGTCTATCTATGTTTACAAATCTGTTTTTATGTACATATGAATCTGTCTGAATATGTGCGTGTGTGGATGTGCATATGCTTGTGAGTATGCATATATGTGTATGTGTGTTAGATACTTATGTAACTTACATATTTGATGTAAAATACTTATAGCAACAAACATTACATACTGCAGGAAGTCAAAATTGTTAGGCAAAATAAATATTTTACATCAAAAATATGAAAGAAAGTACACCGCAATAAATTAAAAACAGTTTTTCAGGATGCTCATTATTTAAGAGCGATAATGCCTTCCAAGGAGTGGCCATTTCAGGGAGTAATGACCTATGGGATCTGGTCTCACAATACACCCCTTAGTAGTCTTTTGTCCCCAAATAACACCCACACGTTTGGGAATTATTGGTTAAATACCATGTCTCATTACCTTTCCATTTATATTTTACTATTATTTATGACCATACATTTTAAAATTGAAATGTAGTTGTGGAGGTAGTGATTTAATGTTTTAACTTTATTTTTTCTTCATGGCACCAAAGCCTTTAAGACAACATGAAAGTAAAGTACCTTCTTAATCTTTTCAAAGAACCATAGCAATGATGAATTGATTTTCGTGTGATCTGTAAAATATGCAAGATTAGAGGCCAGTACACTTATAGTATAGCGGTCCAGGCTTGGATTGCAGTCTGGCACTCCCTCACCAAATTTTGGCTGGCATTAGCCCATGTCCGGACAACACACCCCTCAAAAAAATGTAGAAATCTTAGAAGCATGTAGTAGTGAAATGTATATATGTAAAAATAGGTAAAAGGGATACAAGAATAATTTGGTGTGGTATTATACATCATGCAATATTACAGTTAAACAGTAGAAATAAGTCATCATAAAAGCAATAAAGAAATACTGTGGATGCAACAAATAGTAATGAGATGCAGCAGGACTTGGTCGTCAGTATGATGTTATAATTCCTTGATATCTGTGGTAGCTTTTTGACCTTTCATCAAACAGACTATAGATTTCATGCTAGCTTTGTAAGCTTTTACCAGACTATATTTCATGATAATTTTGTAAGCTTTCACCAAACATACTAATATATTTTATGCTAGCTTTGTAAGTCTTCACTAACAAGATCATTCTATTTCTTCTAAGTTTAACAAATCACTGTGGCTGGTCATTCACATGACAGAAATGTATTGCATGCAGACTCCTTCCACTGACATTTGCAACCAGGAGGGTGGCAATCACAAGAAAACAGGTGATTTTGCTAAATAAGTAATAAATGAGATGGAGGAACATATATTTCAACAACCATTTGTTGAGATGGCCTCTTTTCTGAATATGTTTCTGTTTGCCAGTGTGTTCCCATCTTGAAGCTCAGCAAAAGTATTGAACAAGAAATTGGCCCTAATTATCTTAGATATCAAGAGAGCTTTTGATTCTATAGATTTGAACTATTTGTTTAAATCTTGAGAAGTATTTGCATTTTCAGACCAATTTATTGGAATATAAAAAAAAAAGCTGTATAGAGACTCTAAAACATGTTAAACTTGGATCTCACATTTATCAAGGATTCACTTTAAACAACATGCAAGGGTATCCCTTGTCCCCTCTAATATTTGCATTAGTTATCAAACCCTTAGTTAGTCATATAAGAAGCAATGAAAAAAATTATGGATTTTCAATTAACAATGACCGTTAATCTAAAATGCAGTTTTTTGCAGATGATATTTCACTAATTATAGGAGATGCAAATTATTCTGTTGAAGAAATAAATGAGGAAACTGAAAAAAGTTGCAAGAAGCATATCTGCTGAAATTTAATAATAATAAAACTTAAACCTTAGAGATAATTCAACTACTAGATACTAAGTTTAGAGATAAATGTAATTGGGAAGGAAAAGAACTAAAATATTTGGGAATAAAAATTTGTCAAGATGCAAGATTAGTAAAAATAATTTTGAAAAAAATAATTGAAAAATTGTTACTTCTTATTAAAAATGTAAAGATTTTTTTTTTTTATGTTGAGGATAGGTTAGTACTTATTGATTGTATTACCAAAGATTATACACACACACACACACACACACACACACACACACACATATATATATATATATATATATATATATATATATATATATATTGCACTCATATCTTTAATACTTGACAAAAAAAACTTTTAAAGAAAATGGAAAAAATGTTAAGTTCTTTCTTATGGTATCTTAAAAGACCAAGAATTGCTTATATAAATCATATAAGATTATGGTATAATTATGGTATTAGCTTCCCAGATATAGAATAGGTTCATAGATTAGGTTCATAGATTAGTACTAGGCTAATTGCCCTTGCGAGCCATTTTAAGCCTAGCCAATTATCCCCTGTGAAATTCAAACCCTGCACCTTGTGCTTGTAAGGCAAACACCTTAACCATTAGGCCACCCTCCCAACCCCAGAATCATATCATATTGCTGCAAATTTTAATTCAATTATACTCTGGAGAGACACAATCTACATTAGTGTATAAAAAACCATCCAAGAGCAGATTATACTAAATTCTTATAAGCTTATCAAATACAATAAACTAGAATATGTAACAATCCTTTCATCAAGTTAATAAAATTTAGCTTAGACGGAAATTCATTTTAGCCTTTAGACTCTGCATATATGAAATCAGGTCTGAAAACATTTAACAAATATGTTTTTAGAAATCCATTAATATCAAAATGGAAAATGTTGTGCTTTCCAAATGCACACACCTTTAGATTTAAGAAAACTCAAAACTATGTTAAAATGAATTTATTCAAATGAATGGATTCATATTATGGTCTGGCTGCTTTGAAGAAAGAAAAGCTAAGTTGACAGAATATTTAATGGAAAATGATAATTGGGATGACTCTATTAACCAGTTAATAGTATCTATCAGTAAGACATTAAATGAATCTGTAGATAATATGAGTGAAGAGGAACAACCACAATTCCCATATTATACTAATGAATTAATGCTATCATTGAAGGTAAATTGACCTACACAGGAAGCTTATCCAAGTTATATAAGTTAATTATAAATAATAATAAAAATTTGTGATGCAAAATTTTGTAACTTTTAGATAGTAGTGTATACATGACTCAATAGATGGTAAGAATAAAACTTTGTTACTTAACTCAGTTAGTCAAACTTCTTCATTTTATACTAGAAACTTTTTATGTGGAAATATATACATTGAGTGCTTATTACTCTCTATAAATTCTCTATATTTAGCAAAATAACTTATTCAAATTGGTGGAGTTGTAGTAAACTTGCAAAAGCTGGTTGGATATGAATGTTTATGGACTGTGAAAAATTAAAGGTATACTGGGAAGAGATAAGTATGTTTTTTAAGAGGGTATGGTCTGATAATTGTTCTTTAATTAGATCAATAATATTAATGAACATTCCCCTTCTTTTATCTGTAAAAGCCGAGCAACAAACTATCTTCTGGAGTCTGCTGACACGAGCTAGATAAGTTATTACAAAAATTGTAAACTGAACTCAGTTCCTACATTCAAAGAATTTTTAAATTTAACAGCAATACTATGCAAAACTGAAAAAGATCAGAATAAGATCTATAAATCTTATTAAGGCTTTTAGGGGTTGGGATAGCCTTGAAATGTTGCTACTGAAATACCAAGACTCTTAATGTGTAAACTGTATAAGATTACCTTGATGATGCAATGTATACCTAACACTGTATAACAGTATGTGATGTTGAATTTCTTCATTTCTGTATACATTATGTAAATATGTTAAATCAATAAACTTTTTCTTTAAAAAAGCAAAACACACATACAGCATTAATAAACATGGTACTATAGCTAGAATAATTGGCTAAAATAATTTAATAAATTTACAACCTTCATCTTTCAGAATGCTTGTGAATAGGGACTTAATGTTCAAAGTAAACACAAAAGTCTAAGTGGTCCAAAAGGTGTAATTTGTCTTTTAAATAGGAATCCATCTCTCTCTTGAATTAAGAGATTAAAAATGTGATTTAAAAATATAGAAATCCCTTTAGTAACACACCCTGGGTCAGAAATAGTTGGCCTAAAGGGGAGAGTGAACTTTGCATATCCCAAATAACATGCCTAATGGAAGAAAATTGACTTAAAAAATCTAACAAAGTAGAATTAACGTACCCCTGATATAGTAAATCTTCTAAAATATGTGGTGCAGAGGTTCTCTGGTTCGATTCACGGCTGGGGTGCTTTCTGTGTGGAGTCTGCATGTCCTCCCTGCATTTGTGTGGGTTTTCTCCAGGTGCTCCAGGTTCCTCCTATGTTACAAAGACATGCTTTTCAAGCCTTTCTCCCTGGGCCTCTGCTGAAAATTGGCTTTGTTCCAAGTCAGACTTTCCCAGTTAACAAATGTAAAAAAAATATATATACATATCAAATATATTTAAATTCTGTTTAAGTGGATAACATATTCTCAACAGCAGCAATATAATCGCTCTGATACATGATAACAAGGCCAGCCCTATTTTCAGCCTTTATAAACTTTAGTTGTTGTCTTCTTAATTCTTGAGTATTTCTCCTATCATCAGACTCAACATTATAAAATTTGTAGAGATAGTGACATTGCTTTAACAAATGCTGATAATGTCCTTTTCAGAGGGCCCATAAAATATTTGCACTATCATAACTAATGATGGATTATATACAGGTGGCTTCTTAAACCTACCATTATATTAAATATCATTTCCCTCAAATAAATAACTTGGATTTAACTTGCATACAAACAATTTTAAAATTTGCAATGGCCTGTGTAACACTGACTCTATGGCTGAGTATAAAATAAAAGATAAGAGAAATATACATAATCATCATTCAGTAAAGTATTCAGTATTGTAACTAAAAACAAAGTCTTTCTTCCATGAGCAGGATGCAACACTGTCAGAAAAGCTCAACAATTCTAAATTATTTGAAATTGTTGATAAATGGCATTCCCTGCCCCATGATATACCACACCGTCCATCAGAAAATCCCTTGAATGGGTCAATCATGGATAAAACTGGGCCATCAGATTTCCCTGTGTTGCAGTCCTGTCACAGAGTGTGGTGATTCTCATAATGTGGCAATGGTTTGCCAGCAATGCAACATTGCAGTTTTTGTCATCATATGGGCAAATTGAAAGTAAGGTAAGTCACTTATTACGAACTTACATTTACATGTTTACTTAGTGAAATATGTACAGCTGTAACACTAACTTGCATTTTTTTTTCATGTCATATGCCATGCTAATGATGTACGGAACTAGTCTAAGGCTAACTTCCTACTATTATGTGATAACCTGTGAAAGTTTTAAGCCCCCATAAACCCTGAGAACACTGCTGCCTATAAGTACCTTTTCATAGAAACCATGTACAAGCTTCTTAATAGCTATATTTCTATAGCTGTACCCATCCAGAATAAGCACAGGATTAACTCAAAAAAGAAGCCACCCTGATGGAATCACAACATCAGTAGATTCTATAAAAAAGGAAAAAAAATCATGGCAAAAATTAGGAGGTATAGCACCCAACAGAATAAAAGCACAATTATCAAACTAAACAAACAACTCAGAGTACAAATATAGTGTACCCAACCAAAAGATGAGGTGAATTTGACCTCTCAGGCCAAAGAACTCCACAAAGCATTCATTAGTTATGCCTGCAACCTCAAAAGCAATACACAATTGTGTGCAGAGTTTATTGTTAATGGAGCCATCTATATTTAGCCAAAATATATAGCTACCTACTACCAGATAAATTCACCTCTAACTTTATCCTCTGCAACTTCTCTTCAGAAAATACAATCAAATATAACCCTCCCTAGTATCTCTAGGGAGAGGTCCTCTATGCTAAGTCTAAGGCCAAGAACACTGCATTGATGGCCATAGACAATGGGCCAGATTCACGAAGCCTCCATGTAAGAGTTATAACTCTTACACGGAGGCTGCAGTTAAACGGTGTGATGTCAGCATGTCATGCATATGCATGAGGTGCATGAGGCATGCTGAATCACACTGTAACTCTTACACGGTCCATGTAAGACAGTAGGGGCGTATCTGTAGGCTAAGCCCTGCAAACAGACACGCCCCCGGAAGTCTAGAATGGCTGAAAGTAAACAGCCACGAGAGAGGCCATGTAAATGTGAATAAATACACTACACAACACATGCCCCACAGACCATCAGTGTATAAAGTGAACAGATGTTATAAAATGAAATTAAAACCTGTTATATTTTTTTTAAACCCCGTTAATGTGTGCTACTGTGTGCTTGTGGGTGTGCTACTAGCGCAATTGCAGTTAGCAAGCAGTGGAGAAGGATATGAGAACTAAATATGCAAAGTAAGCCAAGAAGAAATAGCTTAGCGGTAGAGTTGCTGGCTTAAGAGTAGGCAGGCAGGGTTCGAGCCCACACAACAACCTTTTTTTTTTTTTTTTTTTTTTGTAAATAAGCACTAAAAAGGCCCCTGACAGTATTGTACAAATGTAAAAGTATACCCTTTTGTAAAATGGAATGAAATGGAGCATATATTTTGAAGTAACACAATAATAAAAATAATTAGAAATGTACTGATAGCTAAGCTGCTGTGAGACAGAGTGCCCGTAGCTGAGTAGTGTTTAAAAAGCTGCAAACTGCATGCCCGTTACTAAGCACTGGTTTAACAGTCTGAAACTGTTTGCAACTAGCTGTGCTTAGCTTAACATGTGTGTCAGTAGCCAATTAAGGTTTATCCCAGCGCACACTGTTTGCGCGCCGCTCCCACAAGCTAACTGCCAGTGCGCATGCGTTAGCTCCGTGCAAACGAGCGCAGACCTGCTTTTAAGTGCTTAAAAGTGCTTATGGCATGTTTGATTAACAGGTCCTCAACTCATTTCTGTCATGAAAAGTAAAAATCAGTGGTCAGATTCGAACCCAGGATACCATGCACTAGAGTCAAGGTAATAAACCACTAAGCCATGACAGCAATACCTAGAAATGCAGAAATAGCATATATATGGGATAAAATCCAGAATGGAGCATGATAAAGCATTTTCAGTGAAGTAGATACAATTCCAAAACGGCCAATCACAGAAATGTGCGGGAAAAGCGGTATATATAAGCCCCATAGGCGGGAATACACAGCATAACCGATTGTAGAACAGACCTGCAGTCAGCATAAGTGAAGTAGGTGAGGGACGTTGCTTTCGAGCACAGCGTTGGGGCGTTGAGGAGTCCAGATACATGGTCTGGCTCCTAGTCCACCGTCATGAGGCCCAACTCATGCAGGGCCAGGTCTCATGGGGAGCATATAGGGCAGAGGCATGGAACCGGTTGGCTCATGATCTGACCAGTGCTACTGGCATTCCACGCACTGGTGAGCAGGTCCGTCACCACCATGCAGACCTGAAGCGACGTAAGCAAGACCAGTTGACCCAATGGATCCAGGAGGCCCGGGATATGGCCAACGCCCCACTACTGAGTAAGTTACATTTTACTCATGTATGTAAGGATTTCAACTAGCTGATACTATGGAGATGTGTAGTCCAATATTACTTCCTTTGTATTACAGCTGCAGGTGTCCACTCTGCAAACCGCGAGACGCATGACCATAGGCTGGTGCGGCTGCACCACCATGCAGGTTAGTAACCCCACCTAGTACTTGTAAATAAATATTATAGTGTAGCATGTATCAGAACACTGCAGTGTATTGATTAAAAGTAATATAATGTGCAAGCAAGAACTGAAAGTCTGCAGGTATGGCTGCAACAAGTTCATCAGTATGCAAGTGTAACTGGAAATATAATTGATAGAAATAAATAGTGCTGTAATACAGATGTCCCACCATTAATTAAATATAGTATAACCTGCAGTAGTCTCCAGAGTACAGCTTCAGAATCTGAGGTAGTCACATGTGAGATTTATCCCCTGTTGAAATGCCGAATCATGACAGAAGTGAGGCTGTTGGAAAGTGTTTGAATCACCACAGGTCTAATATGTGAACAAAGCCTAGAAGTACCAACCTGAACTGTGAAGTTACAGGATGTGTGAGACTGACAGAAAGGGTCATGTATGAATAAATAAAGTAGTAATAACCCCTGAATATATAAGCCTCAGTGTGTTTCTACAGAACTAAATGCATGTGGGAAGTACAAATTAACATCCCAAACTGATTTCAGTGTGTCTGAATCTGGAATGTCTAGGCCAAAATCTGTATATGGTGATAACAGTAAACAATTTGCAGATGGAATGAATGATTATCTGACAGACTAAACAGCCATAGTTGTCCCCTGTCCTGTCAAAGTGTAGCAGGATGATGTATCTGATCAAATTCAAAATAAGTAGGATAGTGATGTATTTGTAACAGGTCTAGCATAACAGCCAAATAAAAATCATTTTAAAAAATCAGACTCAAGTTAATTGTGTACCTATTACAAATGTATATCAATGTGTAAGTTATGAATGTGTCATCATTTCCTTTCTCCACCCCATCCTATAATTGCAATTGTAAACACCCACTAAATATTGGTATGTGAACATTTCATTAACCATGGACATTTGTCCGTTTAAAAAATATATGCATGTCTGTTTGTGCATGTGCCCTGTTCACACCTGCAAACCTGATGGCCTGTTGCCATCAATCAACCCTGCATGTTGTTTGAATGTGTATCCCTGTTCAAATAATGCATGTGATATTGATATGCCCGTTGTGCAATGGTGTGAATATCTGGGTGTTTGTTTAATGGGAATACCAATGCATGCTGTTACAACTAATTTGAATGGAATAAAATGCCACTAACCCAAACTAACATAACTACTCACAAACCTAGAACGTTTGGGAAGGCGGGTCCCAGCGGACCCACCTCTCCCACCTCAGCTGGCGACTGCACCTGGCACTAGTGCACAGGCCGGACCCTCCTCCGGTGGCCCTGTGCCACCTTCTGGTGGAAGCGCTGCAGGGGATGGGGCCCATCCCCTCTGCAAGCGTGCCCGAGGAGTACGTCCACTCACCCTCCAAGGTGTCCGGTCTGTGGTGCGAAGGGAGATCCAAGACTCTGTTCTTGGGCCCCTACGCCAGCTCGAGGCTCGGGTGGCACAGCTTATGGGCATGCCCGTAGCCCCGCCTACACATCCCCCAGCACAGCCCCGTCCTGGGCTGTGAAGGAACAGTGGCAACTGCCTATGGGTGGGGATATCAGTTCTACTGTTGCCATCTGTGGGCTCATGCGTCTTGGATATCCCAACCTCCGTCCCCGTCAATTGTGTAACCCCCCCACTTGTGTCATACACCTCCTCTGTATGCGTCTTGTCTGTCTTGTCTGTTAACCTACCCAACCTACCTTCCCAGCTATACCGACTTCCTTCACCTGACATACCACTCTCACCTGAAAAAAAAAAGGGGCACTCTGTCCCACAAAAAAATTACACCCCATACATAGCTGTCCATGTTGCACACATGTCCGCTGGACATTTAAACTGTTAATTACAATTGGCTCTACAACAAATATTAATGTTGTCCTGACACCTCTCTCAGGGGTGGAAGGTTTCAAATGTCTCACCAAAATACATAGAAATACACAGCTGTTGCTGCGAAAGACATGGGCATCTATGGGCCTTACCTACATCCTTCCTGCAAATCCCACGCTTGTTTCCCTACTGTCTTACCCTCTTTGTGACCCCTTTTTCACCACTTTCCTGTCACCCCTTTTTCTTTTCTTTCAAAGAAAATAGCGTTGGTGTGCGCATGTGTTAGCGGAGCTCAACGCCAGTCTTGTCGTGAGCTCAGCAAGCGGCGCAGACCTGGTTTTAAGTGCTTAAAAGTGCCTTTATGGCACTTTGATTGACAGGTCCTGTACTCATTTTGAAAACCTGGAAAGAAAAATAAATTCCACTGCCAGTCTTGAACCCAGGACCTTGGTAACATTAGTCTGTATGACCTACCACTAAGCCATGACTGCCATACAAGAACATAGTGCTAAAATAAATATAACATGTAATAGTAGGAATCAATATAAAGGCAATATAGGAGGTGTACTACCCAAAGCATTTCAGGTAGAGTTTTAATGGCCAAATTACTGGATTCCCACACTAGTTCAGTGTTAACAGAAACAGCCCTACTAATTGTTCGCTTGTACATAATAATGTAAGGTAATGTACACTTAAGAAGGTATGTATATGTACACATACATATATATAAATATATAGTAATACATATGAAATATAGTCGTAGGTGTCAGTATCCATACACACTCACTACAGGAGACATTGAAGATAAATGCAGCAGCCAGAATCTGCAACACAGCCTGACCCCTCTGAGACCCACTAACACTAACCCTTTTAACTGCTTAAAGGTGGCTTCAGCACTTTGATTGACAGGTCCTGTACTCATTTTGAAGGTTTGGAAAGAAAAATAAATTCCCACTGCCAGTCTCAAACCCAGGACCTTGGTAACATTAGTCTGTATGACCTACCACTAAGCCATGACTGCCATATGAGAACGTCATGCTAAAATAAATATAACATGTAATAGTAGGGATCAATATAAAGGCAATATAGGAGGTGTACTACCCAAAGCATTTCAGGTAGAGTTTTAATGGCTGAATTACTGGATTCCCACACTAGTTCAGTGTTAACAGAAACAGCCCTGCTAATTGTCAGCTTGTACATAATAATGTAAGGTAATGTACATATATGAAGGTATGTACATGTACACATACATACATATAAATATACATTAATACATATGAAATATAGTTGTAGGTGTCAGTATCCATACACACTCACTACAGGAAACAGTGAAGATAAATGCAGCAGCCAGAATCTGCAACACAGCCTGACTCCTGTGAGACCTACTAACCCCTTTACTGCTGGAAGGTGCCTCCAGCACTTTGATAGATAGACCCTGTACTCAATTTGAAAGCAAAATACAAGCATACTAGTAGGCCCTACCACAAGACCATTGTAAAATCAGTCTGTATGACCTACCAGCAAGACATGACTCTCATACAGGAATATAGTGCTAAATAAGTGGAACATGTTATAGTAGGAATGAAGATAAAGGCAATATAGTATGTGTACTACCCTAAGCATGTCAGACAGACTTTCACTGTCCCAATTACTGGATTCCCATACTAGTGTGTGTTAAAAGAAACAGCCCTGCAAATTGTTAGCTTGTACCCAATATTGTCAGCTAATGTACATATATGAAAGTATGCATATGTACACATATGTATATATAGCAATACATAATAAATATAGTTGTAGGTGTCAGTATGCATACACAATCACTACAGGGAACAGGTGGGAGAAATGCAGCAACCTGAATTCACAACACAGCATGAAGCATGAGAGATGTACTAACCTTCACACTCACAGAACATTTTCCAACAGCATACCAGCATGGTCCACGCCCTTACAATCTCAAAGGGCAACGCCTATCTCACATACCTTTTTATAGCACTGTCCTGAAATCACAGTGAGACATGCAATCAGTACACAACTGGCTGTATGCAATTAGCCAATGCTGCCTTACAATTGGTGCAGAGGCCATCACATGGGCCTATGCAGATACCTACAAAAGCATTCAGTACCCACACTCCACACATGCAATACAGTCATTGCACAAACCTAATGAGAAAGAGAGAGAGACAGAAATAAGAAAATATACAGACTGCCAGCAGCAAAACCAGCAGCAGCAGCAGAAAACAGCAAGCAGCAAGCAGCAACAGCTGCCACAAACACAGGTAATGCAAAGTAGCAGGTTAATACTGTGTTCACTGTGACACCTCCAAATGTATCATAGTTCACTATCTATAGGTATGTCCATGAGACAGGTTGTGTGTACATAGTCCTGGAATATATACATATGTAATATTGCTGTACATGTTGCCCATACTTAAAACTTCCATAGCTTAGAACACAAGGCCAGTTGTGCATATGATGCAGTAGTTTACCAGGGTCAGTAGAGGTTACTCCTCATTGGTGTGGGACCACTGTGTATGTATGGCACTGTTCAGGTACATATCCTGTAGTATGGCCAGGGATTAATATCAGTCTGTCATGTGGTGCTATGTCCTCCAGGGGTGAACGTAGCACACATCCAGGGATACCATTTTGTAACAGTGATGCTATGTGTTCTGCAATGTTGAGGGTGGCCCTCAACTGGACATGTGAGAGGATAGGGAGGTTACAGTCATCTGGGATAACTAATACCACATGTGTAGGAGAATGGGGGGGTACCTGCACCTAAACCGTCTGCAACAATGTTGCCAATATCTGTGCATCTGGTGAATGTGAAGCATCTTAACACTGATTACCACAGATGCCTTGCCTTCATGTGAATCTGCCCTGTGCTGCAGTAGCCTCCTGCTATTGTTATACAATGTGCCTGTATCTGTAGTCCACTGGACAGGATTAATAAGTGGTGTGCAGATGTTCTGGGTTAGATATGTGTGTGCACAGTACATGCAGTATGTGGGATGTCTGTGGTAAGCATATGCAAAGGGGCCAGTAGTGTGTGGTGTGGCTTCCACTGGCCTAATGGGCTGCATGGATAGCATCACAGTCATAACTAGTGAATAACTGTGTAATTACATGCATACATAGCAAGGTAGTGTACTGTGCTTGTGGTGTTGTTGGGATATGTATATCCAGGCTGAGTAATGTGTGTCCACATCACAGGGTTGGATGGCAACACACATCCAGTATGTAGGGATGAACACACAGAGTGTGTCAGACGTGTCGCCTGTGCAGAAATATCTGGCCATTACCTGTGCATCCCCCACAACACACACACATGCAACATATGGCAGAAGTACTATAGCAGTACACACATGTTCATAGGTTCATACTAGGCTATTTGCCCTAGGGCATTGATACGCCTAGAAGAATGTGTTTGTCTTTCACCACCCAATTACAAGTTATGCTGCTATGCTCTTGTCCGACGTTAGTATACTGTGCCTCTGTCTAACAGTGACATAGAAGTGATACCTGGGGTACAACTATGATCTCCATCCACTCATCCAGATTCCTATGGAAGAGAGTCAATGAGGGACTCTGCCTAACCTGTAGTGTGAGCTCATTACAGAGTGAAGGGAGCCTCTTGGTTAGGAATATGCCCCTCCAGCATGTCCATGTATGTCAGTGCTGAGGTTCATGTCTCCTGAGCATGTGGCTGTATGGGACTCTGATTACCTGAGGTGCAGCATGTTCATTACTGCTGGGTAGGACATGGCTGTACATGGCACGCTGAATTGCCTCTGAACAGGCAGTATGCCACTGAGTCCAGCTGGATTTCCTTTACCTGGGCAGCATATGACATCTGTTTGAGCCATTGCATCCTCTTGATGAGGTACTGTTGTCCTGTACCAGTTGCTGTAGGTGTCTGGTTAGGTACATCCCAAAAGGTGCATTGTACGCAATTATAGGCCTGATGATGGATGAGTAAAGAGGCACAATGACCTCCCCTGCCATACATGTGAATCCCTCATGATTAGCTGGGCTATATAACATGTCTTTCAATCCATGTTGGCCATGTGGTTGACAAATGACAGACTGCTATCATGTTTCTTCCCCAGGTCCCCAACTACGTCTTCTGTACTCAATGGCCTAACACCTATGTTGTACTTTGCCACCAATGTGGAGGCATGGGAATCTGCGTTGAATATTGATACTCCCCCTCCCTTGTTCAAGTGTTGGGGCCGACAAGAATGGTAACAGCTATAACTTTGTAGTGCTGGTGTGCTCCTGTGAAACCTGAAACAGGTTTATGTTACTGCACAGATATTGATGTCCATAATGCTAAGTAGGGTTTTGAGTGCATGCATCCTGAGGTCTAGACTTCCGGTGTTGAGTAGCATCACTCTTACTTCCTCATCCTTTGTGATACAAATGGATGTGGGTTTGCCTTATGAGCCTTGCCTAATACAGGCACTATGGGTGTAGCAAGAGGCTCCGCCAAATTCCAATAGGACAGGGGTGACAGGTGCAAGCTGTCCCTAGCAAAGCATACCACCCCAAGATGGCAGGCATTGGCACACCTGTGAATGACACCAGTATGTCAGTCAATTGTTGGAAGGAATCATCGTGCCTTGATATTGTGGCATCGTTCTTGGTGAGGGTAGGATGCTACTCAAGGTCAGGGTCAAACTGTCTTGGGCTACGTGCTCAGAGAGCTCCGTACTGTCTCATGTCATGTAGTCCAGGGAGGTATGTGTCAGGTCATTCACACCAGCATGGACATTGACTGAGTCATACCTGTACTTGCCTTGGGGTCACTTGAGTGTTTGTGTTATGTGGCAGGTCGTAGTGCCCGACAGGCTGCACACTGTGACCCTCACCTCGTTAAGCCTGGTGAATGTGATGTCAGTGTGCCTGATGATAGAGGCACCTAGTACAGGTGTATGAGGTGTGTTGTTTACTGTTAATGGCTGTGAGTGTTCAGCACATTGGCTTTGTGTGATATGTGTTGCACGTGTTTGTTTCCGTGGTAGTGGTCGCCTGAGTGTCTGCTTAGGAGGTCTCTGCTGCATAGGCAGACCTGTAGTCCGAGCCTACAAGTATGTTCATATGTGATCATGTGTTAGTTCTGCTGTCGTGGTAGGTCTATGTGAGACTGGAAGTGTAGTGAGTGTGGTTTCCTTCGCCACCTGACTGGTTATGGTGGTATTGAGTAGACAGAGCCTAGCCTCCATTTTGGTATATGGTTGCATCACTCACATGAGTTTGAATTTGTTGTTAGGAGGAGGGGGTTGTCTGTGTACATGCAGCTGTTCTAACATTGTCTCTGGAGTACCACACTCACCAGCTGGACTGGGGAGGAGACTGACCACTGACCTTTGGACATGCTAGAATACTATTGTGAATTCCGTAATAATTGAAAACAAGGTCCAGTGAGGAGTGAGGGTGTACTGATATTACCTACTACTGCTGACTGATATAAAAGCTTCAGTGAGCAAGTGCCAGGTAACCTAAGTGCAATGTGTCACAATTAAGTAAATGCAACAATGACAAGCAGTCACTTGCTGTCATGTGTAACATGGAAATACATACAGTAAGCAATGCAGATATCAGTAGTGAGTCACAGAAGTGTTGAGAAGCTGTGTATTATGTGGAAGTAGCATACCAGTGAAATAACAAGCTAACAAATAACAAGCATATAAATAAAGGTAGATTCATGAGGCCTGGATGTAGTGTTTGCTACAGCAAACAAGGTGTAGCAATGTCAGTAAGATACAGCTCAAATATGCAGGCACTATAAACCTGAAACAAGATGTCCCCAGCTATGAGTGGCAGAGTACAGCCTATTGTCACACACGAGTGCAGACCACAAACCTTGTTAATGTTAAATAACTGGCCTGAAGGCCAACTGCCTATACCAGAACTAATACACTTGGGCACTGGGCTCTCAATCAGCAGTTCCCAACTTCAACGGATGAAAGATATGTGTCCTGCCACCACAGTGCTTGCCACAAACCTCCCTAATGTAAAACAACTGGTCTGAAGGCCAAGTGCTTAGTCCAAATGACTTAGAATGATAGCTACACTTTAATCAAGTTACAACCAAACAGTAATAAGTACAATTTAATACTCCCTGTATAGAATGTGTACCATGTATTTCTGAGATACTATGCTGATAACCTGTTTGTGTACCTTTCCAGGGTAACATGGCTCCAAAAGGAACCCATATTCTGCTGCAGAGGATGAAGTGATTCACCAGAGCCTGGTGCGTGACTATGCCATCCTGTTCTCACGCACCACCCAGAATCAGCAGGAGAGTTCTGCACTGTGGCAAAATCTAGTTAGCAGGATAAATGATGTTGGCATGCATGATAGGACATATGAGCAGGTGAGACATCACTGCAGTGATTTGATTAGAAATGTCCGCCAGCATGCTGCAGATATCTGCAGGCAACAGGTTGCCACAGGTGGGGGGGTGGCCACACATCCCCCCTCACCAGACAGGAGGGGCTACTGCTAAGTGTTGTGGATCCAGCCCCAGAACAACAACAGCAACAGTCATGCATCATGATGGAGGTTGGATCCACACAGCAGCAAGATACGGCGTGCAGGTAAGATGCCATATTTATTTATTGTTATTACTTTTACATTTGTTGACCAAGATAGTCTAGCTGGATATATGTCCATTTTCAGTAGAGGCCTGGGGAGAAAAGCTCCACACATAACATAATAAAGGCAGACAGACAAGTTGTTAATACAGACAGCCAACATAATAGAAATATACACCAGCCTGTTAATTAAATCAACATACATTTAAGGAACTCAAACAGTTTAAAGTCATACACAATGTACTGTCGGTTTCAAAGCAATTCTACCTAAAACATAACAGTTATGCAATAAGGCAAAAGCCATATAGATAATAGTTAAAGCTCAGAAGGGTAGAGAAGTAGAAGGAGTATGAAAGATAAAATAATAGGGAAGAGGCAGGAGTCAAGAAGGAAGTGAGGAAAAGAAGGAAGACAGTCAAGAGGAGGTGGGAGGGATGGGAGAAGTAGGTCAGAGCATAGAAGGACATCAAGGTGAAAGAAATAGGGTAGAAGCTAGTTTTTATGCACAATGAGGGGTTAAAGGTAAAGAGAGGGTGGGGAGAGGGGCGTTAGCCTGGAGTCCAACAAGAACAAAGCCAGTGGTTTTGGAAGTACAGTTTGAGTTGTCGTTTGAAGAGAGGTAAGGGTGAGATTAGAGTTAACTCCTGGTATGTACATATGACTGTTCTGTACACTGTTACTTCATGCACGCATAAGGTGTGCATGTGGTATGTATCTGTCATCATGACATGTAATTGTGCATGTGTGATACAGACATTATGAGCAACTGATGTGTATAAGGGAACTAGTGTACTACTGTACTGTATCATGTGCAAAACAAATGGCACACTTGTGCCCACTGACATTACTCTCTTCACACTTCCAGGTCCCTCCCATCTAGCAACGAGGCAGGCCATACATGCTGGTGAGTGTGTTTAACATTACCTGAAAAACAATTTATAATACTAGTAAGAGTAGTGTAACTCTGTAGTATACATGCTGGTGAGTGTGTTTAATAATACCTGCAATACCCAGTTTAACAAAATTAAGAGTAGTGCAACCGGTACTGATGTGTGTGTTTACTGTGGGGTGTGCATGTGTGCGAGTGTGCCTGTGCCCATGTGTGCATGTGTGTTAGTGTCCATGAGTGCATGTGTCCATTTCTGAATGTGTGCATTAGTATTGAAGTGCATCTCTGTCAAATATGTGTTGAGACTGTAATCTGTGTTCCCTGTTTTCCTCCCGTAGGTTCTGGTGCTGCTCTGGTGACCTGCAGCAGGGAACCTGAATCTTGTGCCCAGGTACTGATGATGATGAAATGTCTGTAATGGTGCAGGAAGGTGTGTCTGGGTCCGCCATTGGTCAGCCAATTGACAGTACACAGCTGTCAACTCCGTCAATGCGCACAGTCATCCTGCCGTTGCATCCTTTGTCACCATTGTCCCTAGGTGATGGACAGTCTGCAGTGGGCATAGATCAGGGTAATGTGGTACCTGTGGTACATGCATCCCCACAAGGCAGCCATGAGCAGGGTCCTCCAATGGTACCACGCAGACAGTCGCCCATGGGTTCTCGTGGGGGCATCCGTGGCCATACTGCCTCTGTGCGTGCTGCCCAAGGTATGTCAACCTCCACTATGTTTCAAACTGTCATGCAGGCACAGGCACGTATGGAAAGGTACACCAGACAGGGTCTGAGGGAGCTGATAGCATGTTGCACAGCCATGACAGACGGCATGTGTGACGTTGCGAATGCTATCCGTAACTTCACAGATGTCGTTGACAGACGTTGTGGGGGCATACAACAGCTGCTCCACAACCAGATGTCCATGGGCCAGGGAAATGGTGTGCATTTGCGACGTTGACGTGGCTGTATGCCAGCAACAGCACCAGCTGGCAGTGGCCGTGGATGACAACAGGCCCACTCACGCACCTCAAGTGCCAGCACCAGCCCCAGCAATGCTGGGTCGGTGCTGTCATCAAGACGCCCCAGGAGACCACGTGCACGTGGCTTTGGACAGTCCCAACAGGGAACTGTGTCCAGTCAACACACCCCTGCTTCTGACGACAGTACCCAGTCTGGGTTAGTACCGGATATGGCCCGTAGCACCCCTGCCAGGCACAGGTACCGTGTCCGTGCCCACAGACACTGATCTGGATGACCTGACAGGTGCAGTCTGTGGCTGTTCACAAAACCCTGTACATGGCAGCCATTATGTTGGACTGTATGCGTGCTTACACACATGCAGAAACCTAACACCTAGAGCAAACACATACACACACACACACTGCACCAACACTGGTCCACCCTGTACTGCTGCCCCTCACAAACACACATACACACACATGTCAATTGGTGTTACCAGTGGCTGGCTTGGGCATACCTAACCCACACCCTGTGCATATGATGACACTGTGCCACCTCCTGCATACTACAACATTGATGCAGGAAAAGTTAAACACGTTGCTGATGCACAGGGTGACTACATAGATGTGTATAAGTAGTAACATGTTGGTAACTGTTCACTGTTCCACTATGATTGTGTGTATATCCCAGCAGTCCTGCTGCAGTAACTGTATGCATGTCCTCAATTGTTATCTGCACCCATACTACTTACCAAAGTGTACCAGCTGCACACCATCACATGCTAACATTGACTATGGGAATGCGCATCATGTGCTGTTATGTAGAGTCAGCTATATGTATCTGTTCTGTCACACATGCATTTATACACACCCTGCTACCCACGCACATGCACATGCTCACCTGCCATTCCCATTATTTATTACCCTACATGAGTAGCTGTCGATACATGACAGGTACACATTGCACTATGTTGTTTACTACCGACTTCCTCTTCTCTACCTGTACTCACAGGGTGCAGGCAACCTCATCAGTTCAAAGGTGTAATGTGCATCAGGTACTGTGGTACCCTGATTGCCACATCAAACATGTTTCCCATACAGAAATGCACACACAGACACATCCCACATCCACACACTTGCCACATTCAGGCTTCAAAACACTATCTAGGTATATTCTGGTACATGTGCGTGTTACAGTAGCATGTAACACTATACTGAGTACTGGCAGTTGTCTGTTGTCATGTTGTTTGTATAGAGTAAAAGAATTGTTTGATTATCCTACTTCGTTTTGTGGACATTACTTGAAGAAGTGTTACCTTACATGTGTTATTGGTACCACCACCTTCTCTTTTGTAGTTTTGTTTGTATAGGGTGCTGTCAACATCACTGCTTGTTAAGGGTAATGTGCACTCTGCAGTGCATAGCCCCATGTGGCAAAAGCCACATCCCACCCCCATCATTGTGCACACACACTAACCCCACCCACAGTAAAACACATACTTTCCATCTGCAAGATTCAAACCCATACCTAACTGTGTTATGACAGTAGAAGCAGACACATTAGCAGAGTGTGCTATTTGCAGTAGTTGGAGAAATCCTTTCTAATGCTGTACTGAGAGGTTGCTGACATCATCTGTGTGTAGGAGGAGGGATGTGCACCCTGTAGTGTGTTCTCCCAGTTGGCAAAAGGCACTTATCCCTCCCAGCATAATGCACACACATAAACCCCACTCATACTAACACACATACATTCCCTTTGCAGGATTCAAACCCCTACCTAACTATGTTATGACACTGGAGAAAGACGCATTAGCGGAGCAAGCTATACGAATTACTGGAAGATTTTAATACAGGTAATATAGTTATAGAGTCCTGACATCATCAGTGTTTCAAAAGGGGAATCTGCATCCTGTACTGTACTGTCACAGTTGCTAATAGGGGCATTTCCCACACACACATCAATGTGTTCGAGGTTTGCATACGTGGGGGATCCAGTACTCCAGTGTGATTAGTATATGGTTTGATTGCAACAATGAGGGATATACTCCCAGTGGTGAGCATTTTGTACTCATGTTTGTGATGATCAGGTCTAGTATATCTGCCCCTCTTGTGGGAAGGTTGATTACCTGTTCCATAGCTAAAGAATGTCTGATCTATGGGAACCCTAGAGCTTGGGTATTGTGGCTTGTGTAATGTTCACAGTCTATGTTTGGGTAGCTGTCGTCACCCAGTATGATGGTGTTTGCAGAGAAATCTATACTCTCCTGTGTGAGCATGAAGGCTGTGTGGGAGTCCTGAGTTTGAGAGGGTGCTGTAAGAGCTCCTCTGTGTCTCTTTCCATGTGGTCCAGGGAGGTATGTCTCAGGTTGTTTGCACCAGCATGGACAATGACTGCCTCATAGTTGTACTTGCTGTGGAGTGACCTGTGTGCCTGTGTTATGTGGCACATTCTATCACACGACAGGTAGCTAAATGTGACCCTCACCTTGCTCAGTCTGGAGGGCGGCACGTCTGGAAACAGCTCATGTCAAGCAAGTTCACACCCCTCATAAATGATGTGGAAACCTTCAAAGGCCCCAGGCCTGTTGAAAATATGGACCAGACTGCAGATACCTGTATAAAGGCATTCTATGTTCACATTCAGGAATGCATGCATCATGAAACCACATATGAAAGCATGACCCAATTCTCCAAAGGCAGACGTCCTGTGTGCCGGACACCAGCCATAAACACACTATACAATAGAAGGATGATGCCGCTACATGATACAACAAACTCCCAAAATGTGAAGGCATCACTGATGAGTATTGGAAGACAACTACAGACACCCATACGATTGTCTAAGGCCATCTTTGAGAGAAGATTCCACAAGCCACTGAGGATAATCACAAGGCTTTCTGTAGTTATGTTAGGAACCTGGGTGGTACTACCCAGATATGCTCAGAGGTAATCCAAGATGTCACACGCAATACAAAACACACAGACATTGCCATCATCCTAGTGGACAGGTTCACTGCTGCCTTTCCCCCCCACCACACCAAAAGGGCAAATATGTCTCGCGGCAGAGTGCTGCCCCCCCTGACATCACAGATGCTCAGGTAAGAGATGCCCTTCCCAAAGCAATAAACACTGCATCAATGGGACCAGACAGTGTCCCAGGCTGTGTCCTACATGAACCACAAGAAGAGCTACACCCAGACATAACACTACTGTTCAATCCCAGCCTTACTACATGATATGTGGCCAAAGAGTGGCGTACAGCAACAGTGGTCCCTTTACATTCAGGTGGTGCCTTCACGGATCCTGGACACTATTCTCCCCATATGTCTGACTAGCTTTGTCTGCAAAGGTATGGCAAGGATCATCATAAACCTCATATATCTAGATATTGTGGACCTACAGACATGTCACCATACACAGTTTGGCTTTGTTAATGGCAGATCCTGCCTCTCAAACCTGTTTGATTTCTTTGAAACAGTCACCAAGGCCACTGTCAAGGGGAAGGAGGTCTACACAGCCTACCTGGACCTTGCATAAGCCTTTGATACAATACCCCACTTGTGCATTCTAGGGAAGCTCACCAGTGTACATATTAACTCCTATGTCACTATGGTTATTGCACAATGGCTCAAGGGCAGAACACACATGGCTAGAATTGCTGGAGCCATGTCAGCCTCCAACCTGGTACAAGTGGTGTCCCACAAGGCTCAGCCCTGGGAGCTGTCATGTTCATTATATATTTATCATAGGTACAGGCCAACATGGAAGTACTGTGGCTGAGCAAGTCGCAGGTGACTGCAAACCGGACGCCATAATCAACTCTCTAGCTAACGCACGCATCCTCCAAAAGGGCCTCTTGCAAACACACGACTTGTGCCACAGCCATGGCCTCAAGGTGAATGACAGAAAGCGTATAGTCACCCCCTTTGTCAAACACAAAGTGACCACAAAGTGCCACATATGTGTTAATCCATTAAGTGCAGACGAAGGAATTATGGACCTTGGGGTACACAGGTTGATAGCATTCTACCATTTGACAACAACATGGACAAAGTGGTTAGGAAAACATGTTATATGGGCCACATCATCATGATGGGATCCACATGTAGATCAGGGGAGGACATTGTGGCCCTTTACTCATCCCTCATCATGCCCATAATTGACTATGATGAACCTGTCGGCATGCACCTTACCAGACACCTGCAGCAACTGGAAATACCACATGCATTACCTCGACAAGAGGATCAAAGGGCTCAAACAGATGCCACATACTGACTGGTTAAAGAAACAGCAGCTCTACTCAGTGGCATACTGCCTCTTCATAGGCAATCTGTGCCTGACATATAAAGCCATGTCAAACCCTCACTTAATGGCCATGCTGCACCTCAGAATATCCAGATCCCATCAGGATACACGCTGGAAAGACTTGAACCTCAGGAGTGATATATATAGGACATGCTGGAGGGGCACATTCACATCTCAGAGGCTCCCTTCATTCTTGAATATTATCCCAATAGAGGTTAGGCAGAGTGGCTCAGTGACTATCTTCAAGAGTGATATTAATGACTGGATGTGACATTGTAGGGTTACCCTGGGTATCACTTATGTGTCACTGTGAGACAGAGGCACAGTATACTAACCTTGGAAAAGGGCATAGCAAGACAGATTTACAATGCATGTTGAAAGCCACACACATTCTGGCTAGGTGGATACATGCCCTGGGCAGACATCCCTGTATGAACCTATGGACCTATGTATCTTGTTCACCATTGGCCCTATGTGCTGTTAATCACCAATGCAATCTCAATACTATGGTAGCATGTGCAAAGGTCAGTTGTCAGACACCTCTATGGTACAGTTGTGGAATATGTGTGTCATGTAGTAATGTCACAGCTGCCACATGTACACAGTCAACCCTATCCCCTACCCATGGATGTACAACACATGTATGAGATGGAAACACATGGCCAAACTGTGGACTAAGCACTCTGAACCCAGTACTGGCATAACCTGTCAGGTGGCATGAAATACTACAGTGACAGCAATACCAATCTGATGTGGACCTACACGGACAGCAATACAAGCATGGAAACACACCGGGCCAGTTGTGGAGCCTAAGGATAGCATCCTGCATGACTGGCAGACATCTCTGCAGCTGGCACACAGGCATACATTAGGCCTGCACACAGCACGCATAACACATAGCACACAAATCCTGTGTGCACTACTGCCGCAGTTATGTTAGGTACTTTTATTGTCCAGTACAGTGAGAACATGCTCACCAGGCTGGACAAGGTGTAGGTCACAGTGATATGCTCATGGGGCACTGTGGTCCACCACATAACACAAGCATACAGGTCAGTCAGATGCATGGACACATATGACTCAGTCATTGTCCATGCCACCACAGCTGATGTGGGATGTCCCTCACTGGGATACATGATAGGGAACATGGAAGGGATCACTGAGCAAGTGACACAGGCTGGTAGAACCCTGACCTTGGTTGGCATCAGACCCTCACCAGGGATTCTGACATATTACTGAATGCTAATGAATTACTGTAGCTACAACACCCTAGCTGAGCGGTTCTTAGCATGCGGTCACTGCATTGCTATGGAATAACGTCTTACCACTCCCACAACAGGTGAAAACATGCAGCACCTGTACATCAACAACAGGTAGACTATATGCCCCAGACCAGGTGTGTATCCCTCACTACTAGGCTGATAGCATCTACATCTCACACTGTATATACACATCCCACATGCAGCACCTGCACAGAAGACCACAGTCATAATGTTACCCTGTGCAAATACCATGTATTCACATGTGGCAGGCATCACACATGGTAACTATTGAAGGTCACAGGTACATATGTGTATTTGGCACACACATACATCATGTGCGCATTGCCATAACTGGTTTAATCAATGTCATGCATTATTGTGAGGGACAACCGCTGCATGGGCATTCTGTGTGGGCAAAACACACGTGGCATGTCTGTAATCAAAAGCCATACATAATTGTGATATCATTTAGAAAGGGGTATGTGCATCCTGTAGTGTGTTTTCCCAGTTGACAAAGGGATATTTCAGTCATACACACTTACCCCCCTTCACACACACTTGCCACTTGCTGGATTCAAACCCCTACCTAACTATGTTATGATAGTAGAGACGGACGCATTAGCGGAGCATGCTATTCGCATTACTGGGAGATTTCCTTTCCCCTGATATACTTATAGGGTGCTGACATCATCAGAGTTTAGAAAGTGGAATGAGCATCCTGTGGTGTGTTTTCCCAGTTGCCAAAAGGGATGTTCCTTTCATACACACACACTTACCCCCCTTCACACACACTTGCCGGATTTAAACCCCTACCTAACTATGTTATGACACTAGAGACGGACGCATTAGCGCAGCGCGCTATTCACATTACTGGGAGATTTCTTTTCCCCTGATATACTTATAGGGTGCTGACATCATCAGAGTTTAGAAAGTGGAATGAGCATCCTGTGGTGTGTTTTCCCAGTTGCCAAAAGGG
Organism: Protopterus annectens; assembly: GCF_019279795.1. Classification (NCBI taxonomy): domain Eukaryota; kingdom Metazoa; phylum Chordata; order Ceratodontiformes; family Protopteridae; genus Protopterus; species Protopterus annectens. The sequence goes on along the minus strand of NC_056726.1, from coordinate 1,024,378,829 downwards.
ATGCTCCTTTCATACACACTTACCCCCCTTCACACACACTTGCTGGATTCAAACCCCTACCTAACTATGTTATGATACTACAGATGGATGCATTAGCAGAGCACGCTATTCAGATTACTGGGAGATTCCTTTTCTCCTGATATACGTATAGGGTGCTTACATGATCAGTGTCTAGAAAGGGGAATGAGCATCCTCTGGTGTGTTTTCACAGTTGCTAGGAGTAACATTTGGACTAAGTGTGTGAGCATGCCCAGTTCAGCCTTCCATGGCATGTTGTGTGAAAGATGTCTCATAAGTGTGTGAGCATGCCCAGTGTGGGCTTTCCATATGTTGAACTCTGCAGCCCATCACATTTGTGGATGAGTGTGACCTTCAACAAATACCTCCAGTTTATGGTTGTGTGTTCTGTGCCATGTTGTGTAGTTACTGTCCAAATGCTTTTTGTGTGAACACAACAGGGAGTATACTGTGCCTGCAGGTTTTGCATGGGATACTTTGCACACAATTGTCAACATCCTTTCATACTGACCTAACACTGTAGTACTGTATAGTGTAGTGGTTCAGTACTTTCACTGTGGTGGTCAGTATCCTGGGCTTTAGCCCTATCACTGCTTTACATTTCCATAGTGTGCACAACAGCCTGGTTAGGGTCCAGTTGTGCACATCTGCACAAAGGCGGTGCCTCTACGGACCCTGGTAATTACTGCCCCATAAGCTTAACAAGTCTAGTCTGCAAAGCTATGGAGAGGATCATAATTGAGCTCATAAACAAAGATATAGGGGACATGCAGACATTGTACCTGTCCCAGCTTGGCTTGGTCAAAGGGCAGATCATGCCTTTTGCACTCGGTTGACATCTTCAAAACGGTCACTTAGGCCATTGTTGAGGGAAAGGCAGTCCATACAGACTACCTTGGCCTTGCAAACACTTTCAACACAATACCCCACTCTGGTATTGTGGAAAACCCTACCAACTGAAATGTAAACCCATATGTCACAAGATGGGTTGCAAACTGGCTTAAGGACGGGACCCACAGGGTTAGAGTTGCTTGCACTATGTTAGACTCCAGGCTGGTCACAGGTGGTGTCACACAGGGCTCAGTCCTTGGCCCCCTATTGTTTGTCATGCACTTCTCAGAAGTACAGGCCAACATGGGAGGACTTTGGCTGACAATGTTTGCAGATGACTGCACAATGGGTGCCATAGTGGACAGTGCATCAGACATGGATATCCTTCAGAAGGGACTCACGGTAACTGATAGCTGGTGCCAGAGTCATGACCTGAAGTCAAAGTGCACAACATGTGTAGACATACCCTTCGGGAAAAGCAAGGTAACCCCAAGCTACCATATAGGTGGCAATCCTCTAAGCACAGAGGAGGTTATCATGAACCTGGGGACCCAGGTTGACAGTCGCCATTCTTCTGACACTCACATTGCTAAAGTGGCTAGAAAGACCTTCTACATTGCCCACCTGATCAGGATGGGATTCACATCCAGATCTAGTGGGTCATTGTTCCCCTGTACTCTTCACTTATCAGACCGGTGATCGAGTACAATTCCCTATTCTGGATGTATCTCACCCAACATCTGCAGCAATTGGAGACACCCTGAATGTCCCCCACCTAAAGGATAAAGGAACCCCAACATCTGTCATATGCTGCCAGATTGAAGACACTCCCACTCTATTCAGTCACATACCGTCTGCTTAGAGGTGACATGTGCCTGACATGCAAGGCCATGTCCAAACAGGGATTAATGGACATGCTCCACCTCAGAATCGGCAGATCCACCTGAACCACTAGTGCAAGTGACTTACACCTTAGCATGGATGTACGTTGGACATGTTGGAGGGATGGAGTTATCACTCGGAGACTCCCTATGCTGTGGAATACAATCCCGGTCCATGTGAGGCAGAGCACCTTGCTGGCTGTGTTCAAGAGGTATCTTGACCTGTGGATGGGAGGTCATACGTTTAACCGGGGGATCGTCACTGTGTCACTGCTGGAGAGAGCCGCGACAAAATAATGGGCACAGTACTGTTTCCATATAAGGGGTGGTGTCGCCAACAAACTCTGGGCTAGGCTTATACCTGCCTTAGGAAGATAGCCTAGTATAAACCGATGTACCTATGAACCTATCTGACCATGTTGCATTATGTTCAGATGTGAACTACTTACAACAGCCTCATCCAACATCAGTAGTGTATTCCACAACATGGGTGTACATTGGCAAACACTACCGATGTGCCCTAGGCCATTTCTAATCCTAGTCGGAGTGTGTTTGTCCGTCAACACATTGTAAGTGTAGTTTGCCATGACATATGTCTTGTTTAGTATACTGTGCCTCTGTCTACCTGTGACATAACATTGATACCCAGGGTAAACCTACCATCTCCCATCCACTCATTAGGATTCCTGTTGAGGGAATCAGCGAGTGACTCTACGGATAACCTGTACTGGTAGTTTACTCATGCGTGGGGGTGGCTTCTGTGTTATGGATAATGCAGTACAGCCTGTCCTATGTATGTCAGTGCTGGGGTTCAGGTCCCTCATGTGCATAGCTCCCTGCCATTCAGATTGTACAAGGTGCAGCATGTGCATCGATTCCAGCTTGGACATGGCTTTCTACATCAGGCACAGCTTGCGTCTGGGTGGACAGCATGGCAGTGTGTGGAGCTGCACTCTGTTTAATCAGGCGACACATTACATGTGTTCCAGCTCTTTCATACTCCTGGTGAGGTACTGTTGTGGACTTTACAGTTGCTGGATGTGTCTGCATGAGGTACACCCCACAGGGGCTGTTGTGGTCATTTCTAATGCTGATGAAAGATAACTGCGGAACCACAATGACCTCCCCTTAGCTAGATGTCAGAAAGCATGGACCATGCAATCACAAATAAAAACAGGACCCTCTCCACAAAGGGAAAGTGGCCTGTCTGGTGGACCACAGCCATAAACAAACTGTATAACAGATGAGGGATACTAATGCAAGACAGAGCTACATCTCCAAAAGGGAAGACAGCTGTGATTAGCACTAGTAGAAAGCTACATTATCTCATAAAGACATGCAAGGTCAACTTGGAGACATAAATCACCAAAGACAATGAAGGTAACCACACTGCTTTCTTCAGTTATGTCAGACACCTGGTTGGGAACCCTCAGATATGCTTAGAGTTGGTACACAACAACATATATTCCAGTGACCTGACAGATATTGGCAGCATTCGGTAGGACAGCTTCAGTCGATTTACCCCTCCCTCACCCCAAAAGAATATAGTTATCACAGCTGTATGTAACCTCACTGTCATCTTGGATGTCCATGTGAGAGCCGCATTCAGCAAAGACAAGTACACAGCATCAATGGGACCTGATGGTATCCCCGGTTGCATGCTATGTGAACTCCAGAAGGAGCTGGACCCGTATATACAAATGCTATTTAACCTTAGCCTTGCTACAGGATATGTACCTGAACACTGGCGTACGGCAACAGTGGTCCCACTCCACAAAGGAGATGCCTCCACAGACCATGGCAACTACCACCACACAAGCTTAACCAGCCTTGTCTGCAAAGCTATGGGAAGAGTCATTATGGAGCTCTTACACAGAGACATTGCTGACCTACAGACCCTTGATCCCATCCAGTTCAGCTTTGTACAGGGCAGATCCTGCCTTTTGCACCTAGTTGACTACTATGAAACTGTCAGTAGGGCCATTGATGAGGGCTACGCAGTCCACATAGCCTACCTGCACTTGGCTAAGGCTTGTGACACAATACCCCACTCAGGCATCATAGACAAGCTCAACAGCTGACATATAACACCATATGTCACAGGATAGCTTGCAAAATGGCTAGGAAACAGAACCCATAAAGTCAACATTGCAGGTGCCTTGTCAGATTCAAAGCCAGTCACAGGTGGTGTCCCACAAGGATGTGTCCTGGGACCCCTCTTAATTGGTATTTACTTTTCAGATGTGAAAGCAAACATAGGAGGATTGTGGCTGACAAAGTTTGCAGATGACTGCAACCTAGGCACCATAGTGGATACATCAGATGGCACACACATCCTACAGAATGCCGTCACAAAGATGGATAGCTGGTGCCAGACTGATGGCCTGAAACTGAATGCAACTGATGTGTAGTCATCCCCTTTGGGAGGAACAAAGTACCCACAGATCAATACATAGACAGCAACCCACTGAGCACAGAAAACAAATCAGACACCTGGGGACACGTGTAGATAGTGACATCTCGTTTGACACCCATGTTGCCAAAGTGGTTAGAAAGACTTTCTAGCTTGCCCACCTTATCATGGAGGGTTTTCCATCCAGATCATAGGAGGTCATTGTACCACTATACTTCTCCCTTATCAGGCCCATGATTGAATACAAAGCCCCATTTGGTATGTACCTCACCCAGCACTTGCAACAGCTGGAGAGACCCCAAAAGTACCTTACCATGAAGATCAGGGGTCTACAAAACATGTCATATGCTTCCAGAATAGAGGAAACCCAGCTTTATTCAGTGTCATACCGCATACTTACAGGTGACCTATGCCTGACATACAAGACCATGTCCAATCAGGATTTGGTGGACATGCTCCACTGCAAGCAATCCAAATCCACCAGAACCATGAGAGCTGAAGATTTGAACCTCAGCACATACATGTATAGGACATGCTGGAGGGATAGAGTCATAACTCAGAGGCATCTCACACTCCAGCAGAGTATCCCAGTTCATGTTAGACAGAGTCCCTCACTGACTCTCTTCAAGTGACATCTGGACAACTGCATATGAGACAGAGGCACAGACTAGACAGAGGCACAGTCATGTTATTCAATTACGTAAGGGGGTCATAATGTGTCACTACTAAGTCAGAGGCACAATATTCGGAATCTATTCTGTACACTTATTACCACTATAAGGGGTGGCAATAGCCACATCACTATGGCTAGGCATATACATGCACTAGGGAAGATAGCCTACTAGTAAACTATGACACTATGAAACTATGGTGTATGTGTAGGTATTGTCAGTCAAGCACTATGATGTGGTTTGGGGGGCCTGATATCTCCCTGTATTCCAACATTGTTTTGTCTATTCCTTCTAGCATGTCTAGGGATCAGTTGCTAGTGTCCTCTCCTGCTCAGCTGGTGAACCTGGGAATATTGAGGCAATGTTACAATTGCCTCATGTACACTGACAACCCTCTCCTTCTCCCATAAAACACACATACATGTGAGAGATGCAACTATATAGCCAAAGTGGAGGCTGAGCTCTCTCAACATAGGACTAGCAAGACCAGAGAGAAGGTGAAGGTAACCACACACATCACAAACCCAGTCTCACATAGCACTATCACAACTTAAAATCATACACATAGACACACAAAGACATACTAGGAGGCTCTGATCAGAATTCTACCTAAACAGCAGCGGCCACCACAGCAGACAACCACACAACTGCCTCCACAGGGCACAGCACATGCAACACATAGACCACAGAGTCAGTGTGCCAAACAGTCACAGCCCTTAAGGCCAAACACAATGCCAGACACACTTGTCATAGGTGACTCCATAGTCAGACACACTGACGTCCCGCTCACCAGATCGAGTACGAAGGAGGTCACAGTAAGCTGCCTATCGGGCACTGGAATCCACCACATAATGCAAGCACTCAGGTCACTCAACTGCAAGTACAAGTCTGACCCAGTCATTATCCATGCTGGTGTGAACGACCTGGGATGTACCTCCCTGGACTACATGGAAAGAGACATAGAGGATCCCTCTGATTATGTAGGCCAGGCAGGTATGACCCTGACCTTGAGCAGTATCCTACCTTCACCAAGTATGATGCCACATAAACAGAGACAAGATGATCAGCTGTAATAATTTGCTTAAACTATGGTGTCATTCAAAGGGGGTCCAATGTCTGTCTGCCTGGGATGACATGCTGGACAGGCCACGCTGATTTGCAAGGGACAGCTTGCTCCTGTCACCCCTGGGCTTCCGGATTTCAGCTGATGCTCTTGCCACCCCCATTGTGCCTTTTTTATGCAAGAATCAGATTCTACACCTACCACCCTAGAACACAGAAAAGGAAAGACACTAAGGGTAATGCTGCTCAATGCCAGAGGTCTCAACCTCAAGCTGCACACACTCGATGCCCTTCTCAGTATGTAGCACATTGATGTCTGTGCTGTGCCTGAAACCTGGTTCACGGCTTTTGACAGCACCCCGGCACTATCGGGTGTTACCTCATATCATGCGTTCCGGCACCAAAATCCGGACAACACCAAGAAAGGAGGGTGGGTGTCCATATTCATCAAGGACACCCTCACCTCAAGGTTGGTGGCAACACACGATGCATCGGAGACCATCCAGGTACCAGTAACCGTAGGCAAGACTGCTCTGCAGTTTGTAGCATGTTACATGCCACCCTCTCAAACTCAGGTACCTCACACAGCTGTCCTGAAAACACTGGAGGGGATAAATGTATCTCCAAACACCATCATACTGGGTGATTCCAACTATCCAAATATAGATTGGGATCACTAATCAAGCCCCAACACTCTAACCCAAAGGTTCCAAGAGTTCATACACTCAAATGCCATGGAACAACTGGTCACCATCCCCACAAGTGGAGACAACATACTAGAACTCATCATCACGAACATGGGGTCACACTGTTCAACACCAGAAGTATACCCATCATTGGTGAGATCAGATCATGAACTAATCTCAGTGGGAGTCCACATCCCACCCACACCCCAGATAGAAAAACAAACAGTGAAGACCTTCTCAAATGCCGACTTCACATTTCTAAGGACTGGTGTGGTCTCTTTCAGGGCCCCCAAGCCAGCAGACACCATTACCCAAGCCGCTGTATCACTTACAAATGCCTTCTACCAGCACCTCCAGGACTGCATGGATCAGGCAATCCCAAACAAAACAAAGACTCTTTGTACCACAGGCAAGCATCCAGTCTGGTGGACCCCAGCCATAAACAAGCTCTGTAACAAAAGGAAGGAGCTACTACAAGATAGAGCGAAATCCGTACAAGGGAACACACCCCTGCTCATTATGAGTAAAACACTGGGTTCCCCCATACAATCATCCAAGGCAAGTTTTGAGAGTAAACCCACTCAGGACTCAAGGGACAATCATGAGTCCTTTTTTACCTATGTTTGACACCTGGGAGGGAACTCCCAGCTATGCTCAGAATTAGTTCGGAATGATGTAAATATCACTGAACCTACAGACATTGCCAACATACTGGCTGACAGGTTCAGTGCGGATTCCCTCCCCAACTGGAGGGGTATCTACACCAGAGGATTGTAGCCCCCTAAACATCTCCAATGCTGGGGTGAGAACTGCTCTATCCAAGGCGGAAAACACTTTATCCATGGGACCAGATGGTGTCCCCAGTTGTGTACTCCATGAACTCAATGAGGAATTACACCCGCAGTTAGGGCAGCTGTTTAATCTTAGCCTCACCTCAGGATATGTGCCCAAGGAGTGGCATACAGCAATGGTGGACCCACTTCACAAAGGAGGCGTCTCCACCAACCCCGGAAACTACCATCCCATCAGCTTGACAAGCCTGGTCTGCTAAGCTATGGAGAGGATCATAATGGGAATAATAAATGAAGACATAAGGGACTTGCAGACATTGGATCCAATCCAGTTTGGCTTTGTCAAGGGCAGATCATGCCTTTTAAACTTGGTTGACTTTTTCAAGACAGTCACTCAGGCCATTGACGTGGGGAAGGCAGTCCACACAGCCTACCTTGACCTGGCAAAGGCTTTCGACACAATACCCCACTCAGGTATTATTGAAAACATCACCAGCTTAAATGTGAACCCATACATCACAGGATGGGTTGCAAACTGGCTAAGTGACAGAACACACAGGGTCAAAGTTGCTGGTGCCATGTCACACTCCAGAGCTGTCACAAGTGGTGTCCCACAGGGCTCAGTCCTGGGCCCACTTTTGTTCGGCATCTACTTTTCAGAAGTACAAGAAAACACAGGAGGATTATGGCTGACAAAGTTTGAAGATGACTGCAAACTGGGAACCATAGTTGGAAACCCATCTGACACAGACATCCTTCAGAAGGGTCTCATAGACACAGATAACTGGTGCCAGAGCCATGGCCTTGCGTTAAACGCTAAACAATGCATAGTCATACCCTTCGGGAACAACAGGGTTACCCCTAGTTCCCATCTAGGTGGCAATCCTCTAAGCACAGAAGAGGTTATCAGGGACCTGGGCACCCGGGTTGACAGTAATATTTTGTTTGACACTCACATTGCCAGAGTAGGCCTGGGGCAGTTCCTGCTATTAGGACAGAGGTGTGACCTGGTAGTGTCAGGGTGCTGATGTGGGCTTTGACCCTGTTTTCTATTACAGCACTGATATCTACATTCTCTATACTGTGTGCGTTTACACTGCATGCATTTATACTTCTGGCATTGGGTAGCATTACATCTAGGTTCCTATCCCTTGTGATACCTATGAGGTAGGTTTGTGTTTTTTGTGGTTTATGATTGGTGAGGGTGGATGTTAGTCGGGTCCTCAGGTGTGCATATGGTACATGGTATTACATTACTTAACACATGGCATGCATGCCTCAGGTGGTGCTGCAGGGCTGCCTCTGTCGGATGCACATACTACACTCCCTGTACATGTTTGGAAGCAGGTTGTGTCATGTTAGGCATCCCTGTTACTATATGAGTGAGTCAGAGTGGGTATCAGTCCCAGTGTTCCTACTGACCAAGTGTATGTGCTATGCGTTGCCTCTTTGCCAAGGCCAGGGCATACTGGGCACGCCTCCTTCTGCCTACTGGGACAAGGTCAGGTTGTTCCTCCTCCAAGTCACCCTCTGCCTGTGGTGGCCTTGGCAATGGTGGGTTGATGTTAGGCCCAGCCCTGTGCTGGTCCTGCTGCAGCTGTTTCTGCAGGATCATATTATGTAGCATAGCACATATCATGACCATTTGGGTACATGTAGTCGGTGTGTACTGCAAGGCTCCACCAGATGTGTCCAGACACCGGAACCGTGACTTGAGCAGCCCAAACACATGCTCTATGACATTACGTGTTTGTGCGTGTGCCTCATTATGGCGTTCCTGTTCAGGTGTGTGTGCATTTCTGATGGGTGTCATCAGCCACGGCTCAAGTGCATAACCTGCATCCCCCACTAGGTGTCCATGTGGGAAGTCCCCACTGGGAAATGATTGGTACAGCTGCGTCAGATGCCAGATGTGGGAATCGTGGTAGCTCCCAGGGCAGCCAGCACACACATTCATTATTATGCCCTGGGCATCACACACGACCTGGCAGTTGATGGAGGGGTATCCCTTGCGGTTAATGTAGACTCTACCCCGCTCACCAGCTGGTGCTTTGATGCATACGTGCGTGCAGTCTATTGCACCCAGCACCTCAGGGTATCCCGCTATTTGCTGGAAGAGACGCATATTGCTGGCCACAACCTCACGGTCATTAGGGACATATATGTGATCACCGACATGTGCTGACATGGTATCCAGGAACTGGTGCAGTACCCTGGAGGAGGATGCCTGTGATATCCCCATCATATCACCAGTTGGTCTCTGGAAGGTACCTGTTGCTAGTATTCTTAGGCCAACACATACCTTGGTTTCCACTGGGATGGGTTCCCCTCTGTTGGTTCTGTGTGTGAGATGTGGCCTGCACAGCTCAACAATCTGCTGCAGAAGGTTTCTGTCCACTCTGTAGCACTCTACTATCTCCAGCTCATGTAACCCATGGTAGGTGACCCTGGGCCTGTATACTCTTCTCCTTCTCCTCACTCTGGGTTGTCTGTCAGCATCTGCATTGTCACCACCCTCAGCAATTCGCCTTTGCCTGATTATAACAGCTATGGCAGCCCCTAGCATTTCTGCTCTGAGTTTTTCAGTTTCCAATTCTGATAGCTCACTTTCTTGCAGTATCTCTTGTGAGAAACACCCTGCACTGCTCTTTGCAGTGTTTTAAGTGCTGGGTTGGGCTTCTAGTCTGCCTGCATAATTGCCTGCTTCCAATTGTTTCCACCAATTAACTCCAGCAGTATCCTCTGGCAGTTTCCGTGTATTTTAGTTGTTTCCTGTTTCCTCTCTGTTTCCTGAAGGGGAGCAATGTGCACACCAGCTTAAACACGCTCACAGTCACTTAAAGCGCTGCACATCCCTACACGGTGTTACACGCCGCACACATCCTTACGGTGTGAACTAGGCTGATTCATGTTAAAAGCGGCAAGCGCTGCCTTCCACACATGCACGCCCGCGCAAACCGTTTACAACGGTTTGCAACACGCTCCCATATGTTGAACCTGCCTTACACGCGCACACACGCACGCATGCACGTATTTCAAGAAACCTTGAGTGTAGGGATAGCGTAAACCTTCAATTTCTTGACTTTCCTAGTGTTCTGTTGGGACACACCTCCCTCCCTGATGTCTGTCTGTCATCTGTCACCTTACATTGCCCTCCAATCTGGTACATTTGCTTCTATCCTTCCCCCCCGTGATGTCACCTAACTCTTACTCTGTTCCTCCCCCTTCTCTAACTCTTACACTACTCAGAAAGTGCTCATTACCTATGTGGCAGTGTGATTCAGTATTGTAACCCTCATTTACATAGGATTGCCTAGTAATGCTTAGTTACATGTCTTACACGGAGCTTCCCCCCCTTGACAACCACTAAACGGAGGCCATATTGTTTTTGGTCTGCAAGTCCCTCCATTGACATTCCATGTAATACATAAATCCCACAATTGTGGGCTTATAACCTTCGGTTTTTAGTTTTAGGTAGCACACCCCGTTTGCACGGGTGTGCGCTGCAGTTAAACCTCACAATCCCGTGGGGAAAAAAAAAGTTATATAACATATTTTTGCAACAGTTTTTCATGCCAATGGCCACATATTTGGCCATTGGCATGCTTAATGAAACAAATGCACCCTTTATTTGGAGCTGACATAGCTCCATTTTTAATTTTGCAGAAATGTACTCAGTTGTCAGCTGAGTACATTTCTGCAGCTAACACGTCCATTACACGGACTGGTTTCAGCTTCGTGGATCGCTCAAATACCTCATTTGCATATCTTTGAGCTGCAAATGAGGTATTGAGCATTTCCACACCCAGTCCGTGTAAGAGACATGTTAGCTGTCTCTTACACGGAGGTTTGGGCTGTACCTGAATCGGGAAGCTTACACGGAGGCTTACACTACTCTTGAACTCCGTGTAAGCCTTCCTGAATCTGGCCCAATATCTCAGGAAGCCTTCTAAATAGCATAAAACATCACCTATCATTATCTCTGGAACTGCTATTTAACTATAGCCTCCAAACAGGCTTCATTACTCAAGAATGGCGAAAGCAACAGTTATCCATTTGTACAAAGGTGGGCTATGTACAGTTCTTGGAAACTACAGAACCATAAGTCTCACTAATCCAATATGCAAAGCCTTGGAAAGAATTATCATAGAAATGATCAATAAACTCCACACACTGGACCCAGCACAATCTGGTTTTGTCAAAGGCAGGTCATGCCTACTCAACCTGGTGGACTTCTTTGAGAAGGTCAACAAAGGAATAGCTAAGGGCAAAATGGTTCAAACTATGTACCTTGACCTGGCCAAAGTGTTTGACACAATACTTCAATGGGGCATTGTTAATAAATGCAAGAGGATAGGTATAAACCCTTATGTCACCCATGAATAGCCAGCTGCCTCACAGACAGGTCTCAGGAAGTTAGAACCGGGGAGTCCATCTGTACAAAGAAGCCAATCACAAGTGGTGTCCCTCAGGGATCAATCCAGGGACTGCACCTTTTTGGAATTTACTTACAAGGCCAATATCAAGGAGCTCTAGCTTACCAAATTTGCAGATGATTGCAAAGTTAAGAGCAGTCATAAAATCTTCCACCAACACTAATGTCGTCCAGAAAGGGCTGACACAGACATATAACTTGCGTCAGAGCAATGGACTAAAACTAAACACCACGAAAAACATAATAGTATCCTTCAAGAGGTCATCCACCAATGGTAACTGTCATATTAACAACACATCCTTAAGAGATGACTGTGTAGTTAGGGACTTGGGGACATACAGACAGTAATCTAGGCTTTGACCATCACATGTCTACAGTAATGAGGAAATAATTTTATGTTGTGCAATTTATAAACAAAGGTATGGCATCTAAGTTCACAGATGTGATTGTTGCACTACATTTAGCATTTATAAGACCTATCACCAAGTACAGTGCCACCTTTGATATGTACCTATCCAGTCACATCTAGCAAATGGAACACACAAAGATGTTCCCTGCTAAAAGAATACAGGTGTAAACTTGACCTGCGCAGACCACCTCAAAGCCCTATCCTTGTGTTCTGTCTCCTACAGGCTGTTGAAAAGAGATCTATGCCTAGTATACAAGGCATTGTCAGACCCTATGATGATAGACCACCTGCATATCCACAAATAAAACAGCACACAAATTGCTCTTCTAAAGACTTAAATCTTGCCTGTGATATAAATAGGACCTGCTGGAGAGACAGGCATGTAACCCACAGACTACCCATTTTCTGCAGCAGGTTCCCCATCCATGTGAAGCAGAGTTTATCCCTAACCCAATTCAAGTGCTCCACTTTTGCAGCTGAAAGCTCTCCTAGTGTAACGTATCTATGACACCTCAAAGTCCTATCCCTGTATTCTGTCTCTTACAGACTGTTGAAGGGAGATCTATGCCTAACATACAAGGCATTGGCGGACCCCATGCTGATAGACCACCTGCATACCCACAAATCAAACAGCACCAGAATTGCTCTTCTAAAGACTTAAATCTTGCTTGTGATATAAATAGGACCTGCCGGGGAGACAGGTATGTATCCCACAGACTACCCCTTTTTTGCAACAGGCTCCCCATCCATGTGAAACAGAGTTTATCCCTAACCCAATTCAAGTACTCCACTTGTGCAGCTGAAAGCCCTCTCGGTGTAGCATCTCTATGCCACTGAGTACCTAGTCACCTCAGGCCCCCCCCCCCACACTTGGACAAGTGAGGACTTCTCTCACTCCAGCTAAATTAAAGGAAACTCTAACCAATAATCATCAAAAAATAAAGATTGCAACCCCAGCTTTAACTCTGGGAACTCTGCTGCTGCCACTTACGGGCAGTTGCCACTGAGCACCTGGTCACCTCGGGTCAACCCCCCCCCTCTACTTTTGAGAACAAGGACTCCTCTCACTCCAGCTCAAAGCAAAGGAAACTCTAACCAATAATTACCAAAAAATAAAGACTGCAACTCTGACTTTAACTCTTGGAACTCTGCTGTTGCCACTTACGGGCAGTGTAGGTGCCTACTATTGTGACTACTGTTATGCCTTGTTAAAATCTGTTACAGTCAGCTAGAGATCATATCCCAGGGTTGACAGCTTCAAACCTTCTTCCTTTTAGCCCCCCACCCTTTTCATCTGTTTCACCGGTGATACATTTTGCTTAACTTATCTGTTTTGCTATATTAAGGCATTGAGCCCCTCTCAGTAGAGTCATAGCCTTCAGTCCCTCCCCTCAATACTTTTCTTCACTAATTAAACACCAAAAGAAAGTGCAAAGTCTCCTGCTACTTTTATCTTTAGCTACATATTGTGCAGCAAACAAAGAACAAAGGAGAATACAAATGTAAAAAAGAATAAAATCCACCATTGCAGACTAGTAAACAGGATACAATTTCTACCTGTGGTGTACTCTTACTGATTATTTTTCTTAGAGAAACCTTACATCCTCGAACCTGGTGTAAGCCTGATGCATTCGCCCTCACTGTGTTCTGGCTCACTCTGCTCCCATACCCTACCCCTATTCCCACCCACCCCCACCTTCCTTTAATTTATACTCTCTACCCAAATACAAAACCCAAGCCACTTCATCCAATTACCCTGTCCCTGGATCCTGACCTGACACAGCCCCACCCTTTTCCCTTTACACTACATCTAATCTGATTATTTCTTACAACACTAACTTATACCATGGTATGGCTATAGTCTACCTCATATCCCCTTTACTTTACTTTCTCATTTCACACACCTCCTACCAATCACAACTCCACCACTTCCAACCTCTAACTTCTATTACACTCTCCATTCAACAAAAATAATCATCCTACACATGTTCTATCTCACCATCTCTATTCAACATCTCCTCTAACCAACTTCACAAACACAAAATCTTAGCACACACTCCCTTACTACCTAAGCTAATACTAAAATATTTATATCACAACCACTTTCAGTACCATTCCAAACATTCCACATTCTCAAACACACTTCTAACTGATGGGGATATTCACCTGAATCCAGGTCCTGCTTCTTCTACAACTTCCTCCACCATCCCAACAGCCACCAGTCTAAACAGTCCCCAAATCCAAAACATCTTAGGATATACTTAATTAACATACACAGTCACCTGAATATAACCACATAACTACACTCTTGGATTATCCTCCATTCCCCACACATCCTAAATCTATCTGAAACATGGTTAAATCCCTACATCTCAAACTCTGAAATCCTCCCCCCCATTACAACTACTGGCAAAACATAATAGTTAGAAAAGGTGGTGGAGTCACCATTATGCACTCCAAACACCTCACTCTATCCCCCCTACCCATAACCCATCTAAATTTCCACCTTGCTGAACTACTTATCTTAAACTATCACTTTAACCCACAAATGAAATTTCCCTTAGCTGCTATCTATATCCCACCAGGCAATAACATTCCCATCCTCGGAATCCATACTCTCATGGCTGTCACTCAGTATCAGCTATGAAACCATTCTCTTAGGAGACGTTAACATCAGCTGGCTAAAACTATCTACAACCAGCCCATCTCTCACCATCAACCTACATGGTTTTCATCAGCTACTTGCTACACTTACTAGATCAAATAAAAACAATAATAGTAGCACCACACTTGACTAGATCCTAACAACTGACCCTAACCTGTATCATAACCCTACTACCCTACCAGACTCCTTTAGCAACCACTTTCCTATACGAGTTCTTAGGCATGCTGTTCAGATGCCTAAACACCATATATATAAAGATTGTCACAATCGCTTTACTTTTAACAGTGAGACTTCTAATCACACGCTAAACTCTATAGACTGCTCAATTCTGAAACACATCCCTCTAAATTATGCTGTCCTTTATTTCAATTGCACTTTTCTCTCCATCATTTACTCCCTGGCACCTCTCAGAAAAGTAAGACTCAAAACAACCCTCACTCCCTGGCTCTCAAAAGATACACTCACTCTTATGAAAAAAAAAAAGAGACAGCACCTGGAAACAATTTAATAAAATTAAATCATCTTCTCTTCTCTGAACCTATAAACAGCTATGTAATATGGCTAAAAAACTCATCAATATGGATAAGAAAAAAATCTACTTCAATGCTCAACTGACCCATAAGTCTAACCCCCCAAAATGTTGGCACTCTGTTAATAAGATCCTGCACCCAAGCAGCCCTTCTACCCCTAACCCCTACCCTGACAAAACCTCCCTTGAAACTGCTACTCTTCTAAATTCGTACCTCATTGAATCTATTCACAAACTCACCCACAATGGTCAGAACAATAAACACATACTCCCCACTCCACATTTCACTAATATTCCCTCTTTCACACTCGACCCCATGCCAACATCCTACATCAAATCTCTCCCCTGCTTAAGCTGAAGCCATGCTCACCCTCTTCAGACAACCTCCTTCCCTTTCTTAAACTAACCACTCACTCAATAGCCTACCCCATCTCTATCCTGATCAATCGATCTATTCAGGAATCTACCATGTCAGGTATATGGAAATCATTCTTTAGCACTCTATTACACAAGGGAGGCAACAGCAATGAACCATCCAACTACAGACCTATTGCTATCCTCTCTCTACTATCTAAACTCCTTGAAAAATCCATTCACAGACAGTGTATTAAGTACCTTCTAGATAATAACCTGCTAACCCCTACACAGCATGGCTTCAGAACCCATCATAGTACATCTACTGCCCTACTGTCCTTTACTCAAACCATTGCTGAAGCCATGGACAAAAATTAACCGGTTTCTTGACTCTTTCTTGACCATTCTAAAGCATTCAATATCATATCACACTCCAAGCATCTCAATAAACTATTGCAACTCAACCTATCTTCCTCTACTATTAAATGGTTCACTAGCTATCTCACTAATAGACAACAATCAGTAAGATGGCAGGCTACCTACTCCCCTTACTTACCAATCTAAACTTTAGTGCCTCAAGGCCTGATTATTCGCCCTCTACTCTTTAATATTTTCACAAATCAGCTGCATACTTCCTGTACAGCATCCTCCCTGACATAATATGTGGACAGCTTTACCCTAACCTCAAAACAACCTTCACGATTTCTTCTCTCAACAATACCATCATACAACCTGACCCACATACTAAAACCTTTGGGTGTTATTATCAATGACCAATTAAATTTTGAGACCAATATTCAGCACTGTATCAAAAAGACCAATCAAAAACTTGGCCTACTGTACAGACATAAAAAATACCTAGCCCCTGACTCTAGGCAGAAACTAGCTCAGGCCTTCCTCCTTCCATGTCTACTGTATGCCTCCCCCATCTTTTCACATCTACAGTCTACCTTTTTGGCTAACCTCTGTCAAACATACTATAGTGTTGCAAGATTTGCTAGTAACCAAACCTACAAATCACATCACTGCCATGCACTAAAATAACTCCAGTGGCTTGACTTCCCACAGCATCTGCTTCACTCCCAGCTGCAAATGACTCAAAGTCTTCTCTTAAAACCCCTTTCCTGTCCTGCTCTATCCTCAATAATATCACATTATACCCCTTCCAGAACTCTTTGCAACTCTAACCAGCTCCTTTTGGACACCTAAACACCAGACAAAACACTGGTAAACTTCTTTACAAATATAGTGTTTCCCATGCATGGAACAAACTCCCATTTAACATCCGAATCAGTTCTAACATAAAGCCCTTTAAATCCGAACTTAAAACCTTTTCTCTTAAATGCCAACACGTGTCACTGCAATGATCCCACTTAAATCCCACCTTACCACCTCTCACACTTTTAACACTCACCTCTTGCAGGTGTCCTATCTCATTATCATCTCTTTTTCTTTTTATTAATTAAACAAAATTCTAACTTTTGTACTGCATGTTATGCACATTATTGTAATGTTTATGTAAACTTCATTCTCAGGCCTTTTGTAAATTTCTAATCTTCTCATGTAAAGCACATTATTGTAAAGTTTGCAGGAAACTTCATTGTTAGATGGTTTTCTTTTTTGTAACTTTGTAACAACTGCCTGGAGCTTTTCTCCATGAATCTCCACTGAAAACAGGCCACTGGTTCAGTTGGACTAACCCAGTTAACAAATGACAAATAAAATAAATAAAAGCGTAACATGGACAATTATATGGGGAACAGGAAATTCATGACTGGTTTCACACCTATTTCTCTAACAGACAGAGGCAGCCTGTAAATGGTTTAACTCCCCAAGTGTGTTCTTGTAAATGTTTCATCTCCCAAGCCCCTGAATACATTTATCAATGGTGCCAAAATTTATCAGAGATTACGGATACATGGTTAAGCTTAAAAATGTCCCAGCAGTCCTTAGCATAATACACACCTATGAATCTATGAACCTATAAGGAGCAACAGTTATAACTACATTACTTTTTTTTATTCACATCATATGTACTCCTTCATTTATAGGTTCATAGGTAGATACTAGGCTATCTGCCCTAGGGCATTTATAAGCCTAGCCAGAGTGTATTTGGCTTCCGCCTCCCTATTATATTAGCCTACTGTGCCTCTGTAAAGTAGGTCACAGAAGGTACCCTTTTAAGATTAGTTTACTGTACCTCTGTCTAGCAGGGACACAAAAGAGATCCCAGGGGTGAATTTGTGATTTCCCATCCACGCGTCCAGATTTCGCTTGAAGAGGGTGAGCAAGAGGCTATGTCTAACATGAATTGGGATTCTATTCCAGAGTGAGGGGAACCTCTGGGAAATGAATCTGTCCCTCCAGCATGTCCTATTTATTTTTGTGCTGAGGTTTAGGTCCCTGGAGTGTGTAGCTCTAAGGGACTTGGATTTTTTAAGGTGGAGCATGTCCATTAAATCTGGGTTTGACATGGCTTTGTACGTCAGGCATAGATCGCCTCTGAGTAGGCGGTAAGTAACTGAGTAGAGCTGGAGTTTCTTTAGTCGAGCTGCATAGGACATCTGTTTGTAGCCCATGATCCTCTTGGTGAGGTAGTTTTGGCATCTCTCCAGTTGCTGCAGGTGTTGGGTAAGGTACATCCCAAAAGGGGCATTGTATTCAATTATGGGCCTGATGAGTGACGAGTAGAGGGGCACAATGACCTCTCTTAATCTAGATGCAAACCCTTTCATGATAAGGTGGGCTATATAGAAAGGTCTTTCTAACCACTTTGGCAATGTGATTATCAAAGAAGAGATTACTATCTACGTCGGTCCCCAAATCTCTAATTACTTCTTCCGTACTTAATGAATTACCACCTATGTGGTAATTTGTGGGCACCTTGTTCTTCCCAAAGGGGATGACTATGCACTTTTTAGCATTTAGCTTGAGGCTGTGGCTCTGGCACCAAGCATCCGTCTCTCTGTGAGACCCTTTTGGAGGATGCTTGTGTCAGCTGGAGATTTGATTATGGCCCCCAGTTTGCAGTCATCTGTGAACTTTGTCAGCCATAATCCCCCCGTGTTAGCCTAAACCTCAGAGAAGTATATACCGAACAAGAGAGGTCCCAGAACTGAGCCCTGTGGGACGCCACTTGTAACTGGTTTGGATTTGGACATGGCACCTGCGATTCTGACCATGTGGGTTCTATCTCTGAGCCAGTTTGCAACCCATCTTGTGATATAGGGGTTGATATTTAAGCTGGTAAGCTTATTTATGATGCCCAAGTGGGGTATTGTGTCGAAGGCTTCTGCGAGGTCCAGGTAGGCTGTGTGGACTACCTTGCCCTCATCTATGGCTTTGGTAACTGTTTCAAAGAAATCAACTAGGTGTAAGAGGCAAGATCTGCCCTTAACAATGCCAAATTGGGTAGGGTCCAGTGTCTGGAGGCTCCCAATGTCTTTGTTTATGAGTTCAATGATAATACGCTCCATAGCTTTACAGACCAGACTAGTCAGGCTTATGGGTGATAGTTTCCGGGGTCCGTTGTGGCACCACCTTTGTGGAGTGGGACCACTGTAGCTGTACGCCATTCTTTGGGTACATATACTGTAGTAAGGCTAAGTTTGAACAGTGAGTTAATGTGAGGGTTCAGTTCTTCTTGGAGCTCGTGTAAGACACAGCCTGGGACACCATCCGTTCCCTTAGATGCTGTGTTTTTTGCTTTGGAGAGGGCAGCTTTCACCTGTGCATCTGTGATGTCAGAGAGGTTACATTCAGTTGGGATAGGCATTTGCTCCTTTGGGGGGGAAGGGGGGGAGTTTGCGCTGAATCTGTCTGCCAGGATGTTGGCTATGTCTGTAGGTTCAGTATATTTTGTACCATTATGCAACAATTCAGAGCATATCTGGGAGTTTCCGCCCATGTTCCTGACATAACTAAAGAAGGCCTTGTGATTATCTTTAGTGTCTAGGGCAATTTTTCTTTCGAAACTGGCCTTTGATGATTTTATGAGGAATCAAAGTTTCTTGCTAATACTGATCAGAGATGCCTTCCCTTTTTGGGATTTTGCTCTGTCATGTAGTAGCTTCCTCCTTCTGTTGTATAGTTTATTTATGGCCGGGGTCCACCAGACCAGTCTCCTTATTTTTGGAGGAGTGAGTCTTGGTTTTATTTGGGATAGCATGATCCATGCATTCCTGCAGGTGCTCATAGAATGCATTTGTAAAGGATTCTGCGGATTGGGCTGTATTATCTTCTGGACCAGGGGCTTTGAAGGATTCCACCTCAGTCTTGAGAAGTGCAAAGTTGGCTTTTGAGAAATTCTTTACAGTGATTTCCTTGGCTGGGGGTGGGGATGGGATATGGATGTCCAGGGAAATTTGTTTATGGTCTGATCTTACCAATGAGGGGTTTACCTCTGGTGTGGAACATAGAGTCCCCATGTTGGTGATGACCAGGTCCAATATGTTGTTCCCTCTTGTGGGAGTGGTGACCAGTTGTTCCATTGTGTTAGAGTTTATAAATTCAAGGAACCATTGGGAGAGGGTGTTTGGGCTTGAGTAGTTTTCCCAGTCAATGTTTGGGTAGTTGAAGTCACCAAATAACATATTGTTTGGAGAGACCTTCATATTCTCCAGTGTTCTCAGGAATGCCAAGTGGGGTTCCTGTAATAGGGAGGGTGTTCTGTAGCAGGCTACAAACTGAAAAGCAGTTTTGCCCACTGTTAGTTGCACATGGATGGTTTCCGATGCTTCATGCAGTGCTGCCACTAACCTGGAGGTGTAGGTATCTTTGATGAATATAGATACTCCCCCTCCTTTTGTGCTTCAGTCCGAGTTTTGGGGCCGAACCGCATGGCATGAGTTATAACCTGGTAGTGCTGGGGTGCTGTCAGGAGCCTTGAACCAGGTTTCTGTTACTGCACAGACATCAATGTTCTCCACACTGAGGAGAGCCTCAAGTGTGTGCATCTTGAGGTTTAGACTTCTGGCATTGAGTAGCATTACCTTTAGTTTTTTTATCCTTGGGTTGTCTATGGAGGTGGGTTTGTCCTTTGAGCCTTGCCTAAAAAAGGCACTATGGGGGTGGCAAGAGCCTTGGCCAGTATATGAAAGCCTAAGGGTGACAGGTGCAAGCCATCTCTAGCAAAGCAACATGGCTTGTCGAGCATGTCATCCCAGGCTGACAGACACTGGATCCCCTTTGAATGACACCAATACTTTAGCCAATTGTTGAAACTGATCATTTTGTCTTTATACTGTGGCATCATTCTTGGTGAGGGCAAGATGCTACTCAAGGTCAGGGTCATACTAGCCTGGGCTACATAGTCAAAGAGCTCCTCTATGTCTCTTTTCATGTAGTCCAGGGAGGTACGTCTCAGGTCATTCACACCAGCATGGACAATGATGGAGTCATACTTGTACTTGCTTTGGAGTGACCTGAGTGCTTGCGTTATGTGGTGGATCCTGGCACCTGACAGGCAACTTACAGTGACCTTCTCCTTGTTCAGTCTGGTGAGCGGGACGTCAGTGTGCCAGAAAATAGAGCCCCCTATAACAAGTGTATTTGGTGTGTTGTTTGGCCTTAAAGGCTGTGACTGTGAAGCACACTGATTTTGTGAGATATGTGATTCTTGGGTATTGTTGAGGGGTGGCTGTTGCTTGGATATCTGCTTAGGAGGTCTTTGTTGTTTAGGCAGATTTTTATTTAGAGCCTCTGAGTATGTTTTTGTGTGTTTATGTGTTGGGTATGCAGATGCAATAGGTCTGTATGAGACTGGATTTGTGGTGTGGGTGGTTACCTTTTCCTCCTGACTGACTGTGCCATTCTTAGGTTGAGAGAGCTCTACCTCCAGTTTGGCTGTGTAACTGCATCTCTCACATGCATTAGAGTTTGTTGGAAGGAGGAGAGGGTTGTCTGTGTACATAAGGCAATTGTAACATTGCCTCAAAATTCCCAGATTCACCAGCTGGACTGGAGAGTAACCTTGAAACTTACCCTTGGACATACCAGATTAGTATAGAGAACTGTTTTTTTACTGATAAGATTAGGGAAGGGAACTGATTTTTCACTTGATCAGGAAGGACCAATTGGGAGCCTAATACTTATGAGAAGTCAACGAGGGTGTAGTGCTTTAGTTAGTTAGTGTTTCCTTATAACAGCTGAGCAAGTGCAAGGCTTTAGAAAAAGAATAGAATGATTACTTTGAGAGTTTGAACAGTTCTAAGGGAAAAAGTGAAGAGCAGACTTTGTGGAGCCTGGAATAGTTTAAACCTGTTTAGGCGGTGTTGCCCGACGCTGCTCAGTGCGTAAAACCGCGCAAAAAACAGTTGTAGGGTTTTACGAGAGAGAGATCAAGGTGTTTAGAATTGATCCAAAATGGCCAATAAAACTACAGCTTCTAGGCAGTAACCACTCCTCCAGGGACAGACAGGCTGTTCAGTGTTAACCACTCCCACTGGTGAACACAGAGACTTCCCTTTAGCCCAAGCAAGCACTGGCCTTCTAGAAACTTCCAAACAGTTTAGAACAGCAAATCTGTAACTGAATTTTCTTAACATTCAGAAAGTGGAAAAAAAGCAAGATTTTTTTTTTTTTACTTCATACTCATCTGTTATGCTAAAAAATATTACTGTAATTTTACTTTACATACAGTATAAAGTGCTTCTGTGTCAGTATCTTACCTACCCCTCTGTGCATACTTTCCACAGATATTTTTGTTACTCCATAAATTAGTCAATTTATATATTGTTTTATTTTCCTTATGTTGTACTGATATTGAAATGACTAATGTAAATATGGTGAAACTATTGACACCTTTCTTACAGTTTACAAAGAATAGGTGATACAAATCTTAATGTTGACAAAATATAGCTACACAATGTGAACACTTCCATGTTCATCATACTGTGCATGTTGACATTCAAGTACATGTCATTTTAACAGATTCTTGCATGTAAACAACACTGAGGACACTTTTGGTAGTGAAGCATGTGAAAGCAACGGTCATTCAGATGGCACAACTTCAACATCTGATAAAGAAGATTTAATGATATGACTTGCACTGGATGTATGCAAGTACAGGTAGTACCGTGAAGGATAACTTTTGCCTACATAGATAATTGTACCTCTTGTTATTGTGTATTTAAATGTGTAGTGCTCCATTACATTATTGTTTTGTAGGTATCGACGTTGATTCCTGTTTATATACTTGATTTTCAGGTACAAGGAATTGCTCAATGACAAATCTTCATTCCCACTGCCTCAGTAGCATTTGGGGTTATCTGCCAAGGTAATCCTGTACTGGCTAGCATTCAAAACCTCAGACTACCCTTCCTTGCTCTTTCTCTGACAACTGATTGGCTAAACATATCCTGAGAGCGTAGCCTTTACCTGTCACAGGAAGTAAATGATCAATCCTCTTCTGCCATCCAAAGAAGAAAGCCTTCTGACTCTTCACAGGATCCAGTGATGATTTTTCCAGCTTACTGCTCAGACAAGCTCTTCCTTTCACTTTATTATTAGATTTATTATTCTCTTTCTATAATTATGTCTATTTAAAAAATCTTTTAATATTTTGATTCTGCCAGTATTTACAATAATTGGTGTAAAACATTTTACTTGTAGTTGTGTTTGTTTGGCTTATATCTTTGATAAATATTTGTTTTCACTGTTTCTGACAAAACTTTCAGTATTTCTCTCAGAAGTGCAGCACATGTGTACTATTAGACATGAGATGCCTGTCATTACTGTAGTTACTCAGCTTTATATTCAACCTTTGCCAGGAAAATATTACAGAGCTTAAAATTTTCAGCATTTATACATTATTTATTATATGTATGACTGTTCTAAGTTTTACCACTGGATAACAATTTTATAGTGAATGATCTTATTTTAATGCACTGGCGATATTTTATTCTCATTGACTAGAAAATATAGCTTGAATTGCTAGTAAACATTTTATGATATTTTAATTTGGCTAAACTGTGTAGAGTTAGTTTTTAATATTGTTTTGGCACAGTGTTTGCTTTGGTGTTTGGACTTTGTCTACTGGAAATTCTTTAACTTCTGTCAATTATCAAGTAATTCTGTACACATTTCAAACTGTTTTTGTGATAATAGCACAGCTTGGCAATGTTTAGTTGTGTGGAGGCATAATTAATACTAGAAGCTTTAAATGCTTATTGTACTACATTATACAGCAGTATCAGTTTATTATTCAGGCTTGTGTTATTTCCCTTATTTGATGGTTTCTAACTCTGGTTATATCCACATCAAATCCAGTTGCAATTAAAAAGGAAAAACAAAATAAGAATATGGCTTGGCCTACTGCTAGTGATTACACTGGGGCCACTGCTCAGCTTGCAAAGCACTTACCCTTTATCCTGTATTCCCTCTAGTGTAATGGAATGGGGGTTACACATCTTCTGGGGCTGTTCCTGTATGGGAAAACCAGAGTAATCTGGGATAAGAGAACCCTTGCCAAACATAATACTCTGCCCTAGATATTTTATCTAGTTGTGAAGTTCACAAAAAAGGGGGTCTATATTAATTCATTGAAGATTCAGTTCAGTGAACCTTTCTTCATCTAACTCTAACCATCAAACATTCACGTCAGTGAACATTCTCATAGAATAAATATTTAAACAAGGAAATTAAGCACTTGGCCAAAACAACACCTGAACAGACACTGCAGTATGTGAAGCCCACTACACTCCCTCAATGTGGGGGATGTGCCCCCACTCCCCAACTATATAAACCAATTCCGAGATCGCACTACTGTGGGGAAAAGGGCAAATTAGTGCTGCTGGACAACTGCTTCCTTTCCCTACGTAAATTTTTCATGGAAATGAATGTTTGCTGAAGTGAACGTTCGATGGTTAGGGTTTGATGAAGAAAGGTTCATTGAAGTGAACTTTTGATGAATTAATATTGATCCAAGAAAAAGAAATCGAAGCTTCATCATACAGCTGACAATCAGATGTTAACTTTTTATATGGCTGATGTGGTTTCCTTGGTTAAGAGTGTTCTGCAGGCAAATAATTCTGGTGGACTTGCTCCCATACGTAACTCTAGTTCTAGTGGCTTGAAACCTTTCTGTTGTTTCAGAGAATGAAGAGGAAACTGGTGATGACAGCAAAAGTTTCCTAGATGACAATGAGTCCATCACTCTGATTCTACAGATGGTGAACCTAAGCTTAAGCCCAAACAAGTGTTCACTGTACCTCAGACGATTGCTAGACTTAGTGATCTTTTTGAATGAGAGTTGTTGGTAACTACCCTACAGCTAGGCAGGTTATATGACCTTATAGAGGACAAGATGCCAAATTCTGTGGCTATCCTCCCTCTCTTTCAAGCCTTGAAAGATGTTTATAAAGCTACCTGCAGGACACCAGCATCTATTCCAGCAGTTCATAAAAAGGCTCAGAGAAAACGTAGGGTCTCCTCAGACATGACAGGTCTCTTTTTCTCACTTGAATGCTGACCCTACGACAATCTTCCCAGGTGCCTGGTCAAATAAAAAGTTTTTGGCTTCATCTAATGCAATGTTCCCTAACATGGATGTTAAATGGTTAGATCTACAGAGCAAAAGAATGCCTCTTTCTAGCCTTTAGAAGATTAAATTATTAAGGCTGTATGGAAACTTATTTTACTATGTGCATACAGTTTGGATGATTTTATCAGAATGAAATTGTTTCTAATTTTACTTGAGTTTTGAAACATAATTTGACAGGTGTGCTTGAATGTACAAATACAGTCTAAAGAAATACTGCTTCTTATGTTGTTTTAAGACAGTTTCTGATGATTTAAAAGCCAAAATTTTGAACTCATCTTTACATTCTGAATTTGTGTTTGGGCCCTCTTACACAGATTTTCAAACAGTGGGATGATAAAGGCAAATCAATGCATGGAGTATCTAGGATGCTTCATGAACCCAAGTTCTCCCCAAATAATGTGACTTCCTTCAAATGGCAGGACAAGAAATCTGAGTCAAACAAAAGTCAGGCATCCAAAAGGAAATGGCAGAAGAATAATTCTTTAAAGCCAAACAAGAGGGGTTCCCTTCCATAAAAGAAGCATCCCCCCAGCAAAGAAGTGACTGTGCTGAGTCACAGAATACTCCTCCCCTCCCTGCTCTTCTTTTTGTTCTTCTTTCCCACAAGCTCTGTCTCAGTCCTGTAGCCTGGCCACAAATAATCTCAGACAAATGTGCTCTAGGAATAATTTGTGGAGGGTACACCTGGCAGGTGATAGAAACTCCCCCCTTTCATGGCAATTCCCCGACACCCACCAGATCAGACAGAGCTGCTTCCTCCAGTACTCCATCATGTGATAGAAGCAGGGGTCATAGAACCTGTGCCTGCTATGTAAATATGTCAAGTAGTTTACTCCAGGATATTCTGGCACTAAAAAGGAGCACTCCTGGAGACCTGTCCTAGATTTGACATTTCTAAATATCATTGTAAAAGTTCCAAAATTCAGAATGCTCACCTTACTGTTGGCATTACTGTTGCTTCCAGACCACTGTTTCATGATGACTCTAGGTCTCAGGAATGCTTATCATATTCCTATTGTTCCCAATTTCAGGAAATGTTTGAGATGTGCTGTGTCTGGCTTACATTATCAGTTTTCTATATTATCCTTTGGGCTATCTACTGCACCTCAATTGTTTACAAAGTGTAATGGCTGCCTACAGAAGAACCCTAGGCATGCACATTTTTTCTTATATAGACAACTTGCTGATTTGTGCAGATTATGTATACAGGTGCTTAGAGTATTTAGACAAGGTTGCATCCCTCCTTTCCCTCCTGGGCTTCAAACTGAATCTTCAAAATTCCTTCTTCAGATCCTCTCAGTGAATTGTTTCCTTGGGGGTGGTGGACAGACACACTAAACAGGATCAACCCAAAATCAGCTAACAACGAACAACACTGGAACAAAACTGATGAGCTGAGACGAGATGAATAACTGCTCGTACGACGAGGATATGAAAAGATGAAACCACGATTTATTAAAGAACAGTAACAACTCCAGGTTTAGCGCTTTTGACTGAGTACCAGTCTTCCTCAGAACAATAAAATGCTGAAATCCTTACATATTTATACACTTCCATTAATTACATAATGATATAATTGATGAACAAAAGTCCGCCAAAAATATTAAAGAGACAAACCTTCTTTTACTTACATCATTCACTGATAAAACATCCTATAAATTATTTCACTTCTAAAAAGCATAAAAAATAGAAATTAATAAATATAAATATACTGACTATATGTATAAATATAAGAATTAAAAATCGCGAAAATTAATGCATATAAAATATGTATGCATTTTTATGCTTGTATACACAATGTGTGTAACTAAACTAATACACACGTTCGAATGGTTAGGGGAGTTTATATATTGTGGTATTAGTTTAGTTACACACATTGTGTATACAAGCATAAAAATGCATACATATTTTATATGCAATAATTTTCACGATTTTTAATTCTTATATTTATACATATAGTCAGTATATTTATATTTATTAATTTCTATTTTTTATGCTTTTTAGAAGTGAAATAATTTATAGGATGTTTTATCAGTGAATGATGTAAGTAAAAGAAGGTTTGTCTCTTTAATATTTTTGGCGGACTTTTGTTCATCAATTATATCATTATGTAATTAATGGAAGTAACTACATTACAGTAATGGTAACTACAGCAAAACTAGTAAGGGTGACTGCTAGAAAGGTGCTTGGTGTGACATCTGGACAGAGGAAGGAGGACAAGGAGACCTGGTGGTGGAATGAGGAAGTACAGGAGAGTATACAGAGGAAGAGGCTGGCGAAGAAGAAGTGGGATTGTCAAAGAGATGAAGAAAGTAGACATGAGTATAAGGAGATGAGGCGCATGGCAAAGAGAGAGGTGGCGAAAGCTAAGGATAGGGCATATGGAGAGTTGTACGAGAGATTGGACACTAAAGAGGGAGAAAAGGACCTGTACCAATTAGCTAGACAGAGGGACAGAGCTGGGAAAGATGTGCAGCATGTAAGGGTGATAAAGGATAGTGAGGGAAAGGTACTCACAAGAGAGGAGAGTGTGTTGAGTAGATGGAAAGAGTATTTTGAGAGGCTGATGAATGAAGAGAATGAGAGAGAGAGAAGGTTGGATGATGTGGGGATAGTGAATCAGGAAGTGAAACAGATTAGCAAGGAGGAAGTAAGGGCAGCTATGAAGAGGATGAAGAATGGAAAGGCTGTTGGCCCAGATGACATACCAATGGAAGCATGGAGGTGCTTAGGAGAAATGGCAGTGGAATTTCTAACTAGATTGTTTAATGAAATTTTGGAAAGTCAGAGGATGCCTGAGGAGTGGAGAAAAAGTGTTTTGGTACCTATCTTTAAGAATAAGGGTGATGTGCAGAGCTGCAGTAACTACAGAGGGATAAAACTGATTAGTCACAGCTTGAAGTTATGGGAAAGAGTAGTGGAAGCAAGGTTAAGAAGGGAGGTGATGATTAGTGATCAGCAGTATGGTTTCATGCCAGGAAAGAGCACTACAGATGCAATGTTTGCTCTGAGAGTGTTGATGGAGAAATACAGAGAAGGTCAGAAGGAGTTGCATTGTGTCTTTGTAGACTTGGAGAAAGCATATGACAGGGTGCCTAGAGAAGAGTTGTGGTATTGTATGAGGAAGTCGGGAGTGGCAGAGAAGTACGTAAGAGTGGTACAGGATATGTACGAGGGTAGTGTGACAGTGGTGAGGACTGCAGTGGGAGTGACAGATCCGTTTAAGGTGGAGGTGGGATTACATCAAGGATCAGCTCTGAGTCCTTTCTTATTTGCAGTGGTGATGGACAGGTTGACAGATGAGATCAGACAGGAGGCCCGTGGACTATGATGTTTGCAGATGACATTGTGATCTGTAGTGAGAGTAGGAATCAGGTTGAGGAGACTCTGGAGAGGTGGAGATATGCTCTAGAGAGCAGAGGAATGAGGGTCAGCAGGGCTAAGACAGAATATATGTGTGTAAATGAGAGGGAGGGTAGAGGAATGGTGAGGATGCAGGGAGCAGAGTTGGTAAAGGTGGACGAGTTTAAGTACTTGGGATCAACAGTTCAGAGTAATGGTGAATGTGGAAGAGAGGTGAAGAAGAGAGTACAGGCAGGGTGGAATGGGTGGAGAAGAGTGTCAGGAGTGATTTGTGACAGACGGGTATCGGTAAGAGTGAAAGGGAAGGTCTACAAGAGTGTAGTGAGACCAGCTATGTTATATGGGTTGGAGACAGTGGCATTGACAAAAGGCAGGAGTCGGAGCTGGATGTGGCAGAGTTAAAGATGTTAAGATTTGCAATCGGTGTGACTAGGATGGATAGGATTAGGAATCGGTATATTAGAGGGTCAGCTCATGTTGGACAGTTTGGAGACAAAGCAAGAGAGAGATTGCGTTGGTTTGAACATGTGCTGAGGAGGGATGATGGGTATATTGGGAAAAAGATGCTAAGGATGGAGCTGCCTGGTAAGAGGAATAGAGGAAGGCCTAAGATAAGGTTTATGGATGTGGTGAGAGAGGACATGCAGGCGGTTGGTGTGACAGAGCAAGATGCAGAGGATAGGAAGAAATGGAAAGAGATGATCCGCTGTGGCGACCCCTAACGGGAAAAGCCGAAAGAGAATGATGATGATGATTTAATTCTTATATTTATTCTTATATTTATACATATAGCCAGTATATTTATATTTATTCATTTATATTTTTTATGCTTTTTAGAAGTGAAATAATTTATAGGATGTTTTACCAGTGAATGATGTAAGTAAAAGAAGGTTTGTCTCGTTAATATTTTTGGCAGACTTTTGTTCATCAATTATATCATTATGTAATTAACGGAAGTGTATAAATATGTAAGGATTTCAGCATTTTATTGTTCTGAGGAAGACTGGTACTCATTCGAAAGCGCTACACTAAACAGGATAGCTTTCCTGGCAGAAGACAAAGTTCTGACTTTTCAAAGCATTTAATTGGATTTCTCTTTTCTAGATGTGGCCTCATCAAGAAAGTTCCTCAGAATTCTAGGCCTCATGACATCAGTGATCCTCATGATATCACTATCCAGACTGCAGAGGAGACAAATGCAATAGTACTTGAAGAATTGTTGGACCCAGCACCTTCATCCCATGGATTTCAGGTACTGGTACTGGGATATGTGAAACCAGAACTGCAGTGGTGGAGGGATCACTTGTTTCTGAATCCAAGATTCACTTTATCTCTTTAGACCCCAGCCCAGTCTGCCCAGTTGGATTTCAAATTTTGCATGGGGAGCAGTGTCCATGAGAGTTCAAGTGCAAGTCCTGTGGACATGCCAAACACAGAAACATAAAAGAGATGTTGGCAGTGATCAATGCCTTAAATGCTCTTCACCACTTATGGACTTCAAGTCCTCTACTAGTAGTCAGAGACAACAGTACTATGATAGGAAACTTACAAAAGTGAGGGGGGTACAAGTTCATACCCTCTGTACTAGTTTGCATCGATGGTCTGAAATCTGGCTGTGCAGCACTCTCTGACACTTCATGCCTCATACATTCCGTCAGAGCAAAACACAGTGGCAGAGAGACTAAGCAGATCCTGGGCCGACCATCAGAAGTGAAAGCTCAATGTGGAGGTATTCCATGACTTGAGCACCTCAAATTGATCTGTTCACTTCCTTTCAAAACAGAAAACTGAAACAAATTCTGTTAAAGATGTCCTTGTAGCTGTACTTAGAAGAAAGATGCTCTATATTCCCATGGTCAGGAATTTTCCTGTATGCATTTCTACCCTTTCCAATGATTCCAGAGGTACTTCTAAGGATTCAGAAGGAATTACCTAAGATCATTATGGTAACTCCCTTTTGGCCCTGGCAAAGTTGGTTCTCCCTTTTAATGGAATTGGCCAAGGGCAATTATCACAAGTTTCCTCACAGACTGGATTTGCTCACATAGCATTGGGGTGAATGGGTCACCCCAGCTTAGAGTAATTGCACTTGACAGCCAGGATAATTCCATTTTGATGCCTTTTAGGTACTTGCTCTATTAGGATGTGCAGTAGGTTTTTAAGGAGACAAAAAACCTGCAACAAAAAAAAAATTACATTTACAAATGGAAGAGGTTTTTTTTAGCTGGCATCAATCCAATAGCAGAACTCCTGAAAGGGTTTTGATCCCCCTTGTTTTGAAATATCTGTGTAAGCTACTTAAAGATGGTTTCTAATATGCTTCTATCAAAGTGCATCTTGCTATCATCTCGGCTTGTCTGCCCATGGATCCCATTCTTTTGTCTATTTTTATGGTAGGTTTATGAAAGTAGATTTACATGTGAGACACCCTTGAAACAAATACCTCCTCCCTGGGATTTTATGTATTTATGTATATATTTAGCTTTGTTTACTGGGAAGTTTTCAGCAGATGCCAAGTGAGAAAAGCTCCACATATTCTCCAAATACATTTAAAGACAAAAAAAAATGTCATTTTGTAAATGATACTGCATTTACATGAAAACACATTTATATGAATACAGCTAGCAGACATTGCATAACATACAGAAGTCTATATATTTTAAGGAAATGCAATTTTTATGAGGTAGTTGCTTACAGAGAAATTAAGCAGATAGTGTATATATTATGTAATGTGCCTATCAGCTGGAGGTACAGACAAGGATAACAAAGGCAGCAAGGGATTTAGCAGGAGGTAGAACTTAAAACGACAAGCAGTTAAATGAAACATTAGGTGGAGAGCTTGACAGTCCAGTGGTCAAACCAGAAAGAAGAGTTCCAATAGCTATGAAAAACACAGTTAAAGCTCAGTTGGATAAAATGATGCAACAATGTCTATTTTGGCCACTTACATGTTGCATTTTAACATTTCACCTTAAATGAAGACAAGACACTTCTTCCTCTCTTTCAGTGGTATTTATTACACATGTGTGGGAGCCTCATGGAAATTACCAGGGAGACTCCCCGAACAAAGGAATGCATATGCTTATATACTGGTGATACTGCTGACAGTACAAAAATATAAACTAGACCAATTAAATTAGTACAAAAGGCAATTAACCAATCAGTGGTTTACCCATAGGTTTAAATCAGTTCACATTACTACATCCCTAGGCAGAGAAAGAAAATCGGATACACTTCCATATAAGGCACATTTCCTACTTTCAAGCAGGCTTCTGTTTTTCAGTGCTTTTTCACTATTCACAGTTTATTCAGAGTTCACAGTACAAAGTTCATCTCAATGCATACAGATTGTCACATACTCAATTTCCTTAAGCACATACTTTGGCCATTCATATTCTACAATCCCCCATTTGATGCTGTGTAAGCATCACCCTTTATTCAACCATACATTTGCCCCAAGTCTAACATAACCATGTGGCTGGTTCTTTCAACATTGTCACACATTTTTATTTCATTATCCATATTCATAATTGCAGTCATATTAAACTTTGAAACATTTTTAGTGGTCTTAAAATACATTAATTTCAAAATCAATGCTTTAATTAAAAACACAACAAGAAAAGCAATAGGAGCCAATACTGAGAACAGGTTGGTTAACCATGACCATGTTGAGTTATCAGCCTCCTTGGCCTTAGAGAGCTCGGAGACTGTCTGAATGATCTTGAGATGACTTTCAATTTCATGCTGATTGTCAGGAATAAAAGTACAGCACTCCTCCTGGATTAAAGCACAAGTTACGCCTTTTGCCGCTAGAGTGAAATTGTGAGCCATATGGTTTTGAAGGACTACAGCTCTCATGGCAGTCAGTTCATCAGTCACTAGTTCTAAAGTAGAAAATGTGGCATTGCTTAACACTTCAAGCAACTTAGACAGTTTTCTCAGTTCCCAAATTGATTTTACTGCTCCGTATGCTGGAATTATACCAGCCCACGATATGACATCATCACCCAAGTCCATATGAGATAGTCCTTTGGTGCCAGCATGAGCTAAGTCATGATGATAAATCCATGATGTGTCAATTTGGCCTACTGGATTGGCAGGCTTTTTGACCTCTCCAACATTCCGAATTTTTCCTTGAGGTAAAGCAGATGTATGTCGGATGGCTGGGACTAAATAACCTAGGAAACAGCTACCATTTATAGGCTCTTATATCACACACAAAGTAGCAATTTTCCACCTTAGTGGTGATATTACTATTTATATAACCTTGTTCAGAATGAAACACCTTCTTATCGATCAAGCCCAGCTGTTGGTATAGAACGGAATTATTTCTTACCTCTTCATATGTTTTATGCACCAGTTCACAGAATGAATCATAGGTTGTGTTACAGTAGGAGGAGTTATTGTTACACCTGTAGGGAACTGTCACATTACAAAAACTCCATCCTACCTTAACTCTACCAAATTTCTGAAAACACACAGTTCCATTTCGACGGTTAAACAGATGTAATGCTTTCCTGTCTTTTGAAGTGACATTTGAAGTGTCATATATCAGATTCATCCAGGTTTCATTAGCCCTAAAAGGACTGTACTTAGCATCAATCCCCCATGAACAGTAGGTAAAGCTGTACAGATCCAACAGTTAGAGATATTGAGGGATGATGGATAGGCCAATTTACTAGCTTGGTAGGTGTTGAAAGGTGGGTGCAAAACAGCTCGCTTGGTATGATGCGTAGATGGATCAGGAAATAAAAATGGCCACATTAAAAACAACAGTACAACAAGAATGATCATCAAAATGGCTGTCCACTATTTTTGTGGAAATGGTTGTTGAGTCTGCATAGTGTCAGTAGTTTTGGGTTTTCCAAAAGGGTAAATGTTAGGCATCATCAGGTACAGGAACAGTTCTGCTTCAAGTACGAGTAGCAATGGGTGGAGAATCTGGAGTTGAAAAAGGTAAAGGCTGTTGCTTTTCGGACAGCACAACTTTTTTGACGTGTGAAATGTGGATCCAAGTTGGGGAACCTTGCAGTTGCACAGCAGATGACGTTGTCAGAAGAACCAGGAAAGGCCCCTTCCAGCGTGGCTGGAGCACTGTTTTTCTAGAGAAAGACTTAATGTAAACCCAGTCACCAGGTTGTAGTGCAGATGACAGAAAAGGATCTGGAAGATGTTGAGCAGCAGCTACTTGTCGTGGTAGAACTGTAGGAAAGAAACAAGAGATTTGCAGTACAAGAGAATATCATTATCAAATGCATCATATTCAGAGAAGGGTGGTGGTGGTGTCATGGGCATATGCAGAGGGTGACCCATGAGAATGTCATGTGGAAAAAGACCCTTAGTAGGATGTGGTTGTGCTTGCATAGAAAGTAAGGCTAGTGGTAAGGCTTGCACCCAAGTTAAGCCTGTTTCTGAAGTGGCCTTAGCAAGTCTAGTTTTCAAGGTCTGATTCATGCATTCAGTAATACCTGATGCCTGCGGTCTATATGGACAATGAAATTTCAAAGTAATGCCTAGCATTGTACACAGTGATTCAACTAACTTAGCAGTAAAATGCATTCCACGGTCAGAGTACATTTGACAAGGAACACCAAAACGAGGTATCAATTCATAACACAATTTTTTTGCAACGGAAATAGCATCATTTTTTAGCACACAGGTAGGCTTCTAACCACCCCTAAAAAATATCAATAATAGTCAAAACATATTTAAAATGAGTACAAGGTGAGAGTTCACAATAAAGTACCAATGTAAAGCACAAAATGGTCCCAGTAGTTTTGGCACCGGTTGAGCGGGAGCCAGAGTGCCATTTGAAATGTTATGCTGTAAACAAATGGAGCACGTGCTCAAAAAATGTTGCACAGAAGCAGAAAGTCCTGGGGCAAACCAATCCTTCTGGATTTGTTTGATTAATGCTTGTACCCCTACATGAGCTGGCAAATGATATGCTTTTATAAGATGATTTATAGGGCAAATTAATCTGCCATCAGGATGCTGCCAAATTGAATCAGAGCATTGGAAACAAGTATGGGCCAGCCATGTTTTCCTTTCTGATTCTGATGCTTCAGTTTGTAAAGCTTTCAAAACAGTAGTGTCAAAAGTAACCGTTTGTAAAATAGGCTGTAGAAATTTAACCTGAACAGTATGTGAAAGAGCAGCCTGCTTGACAGCCCAGTCAGCCAAATTATTTCCCTTAGCTACTAGGGAGTCAGACTGGTAAGCTGCACACTTGACAACAGCAATTTTGGAAAGTAATAATAAATCCTGTAAGAGGTGATCAATATACAGGTAATTTTTAATTGGTGCCCCGGAGGATGTCAAAAACCCGCTTTCCTTCCATAAGGTACCAAAATCATGAACAACACCATGGGCGTAACGTGAATCAGTATAAATAGTAACAGATCTGTCTTTGGCCATTTTACATGCATGCAAAAGTGCCGCTAATTCCACTGCTTGTGCAGAAGTGCCAGGTGGTAATTGTCCAGTTTGTAAAACTGCAGATGGCGAGCAGACTGACCATGCAGCCTGGAGTCCACCAAGATTATTTTGTAAACAGGACCCATCTACAAAAAGAACTAAATCAGGATTAAGCAAAGGAACATCTTGCAAATCCAACCTAGCAGAAAGAACAGTGTTAACTTCAAGCACACAGTCATGTGGTTTGCCCTCGTCACTGGTTGGAATCAATGAAGCAGGGTTTAGTGGTGGCCAATGTGTAATTTGAACAGTGGGATTAGTTAATAAACTTAACTCATATTTAGTGAGGTGAGCATTAGAAAGATACTGTGTTTTTGTTTTTAAAAGTAATGCTTGAACAGCATGAGGTACTGCTAGTATAGTATCATATCCTAATGTCAATGGTGCTGCCCTATTGATCAAAACAGCAGCAGCTGCCACCGCTCGTAGACAGGGTGGATAGCCAGAAGCAACAGGGTCTAACTGAGTGCTGTAATATGCTATAGGTCAATAGCCTCCCGTGCGAGCTTGTGCCAGCAGGCCCAGGGCAGTTTTATTTCTTTCACAACAAAAGAAAACAAAGGGTTTAGAATAATCTGGGAGTCCCAGAGCAGGTGGGTTTACTAGTGCTGTTTTTTAAAAGCTGTAACAGAGGGGCCGAAATTTCTGAAAAACTGAGCACCCACTGTCTACAATAACCTGCTAGGCCGAGGAATCCCGAGTTGTATTTGAGTTACAGGGCAGGGGGGCAGTCTGAATGGAGGTAATTCTACTTGGAAGTATTTGACGTGAACCCATAGAAATGATGTGTCCCAGGTATTGTACCTTTTCTTGACAAAACTGCAGTTTACATTTATTTACCTTAAAACCTCGTTCAGCTAAAAACTTTAAAACTAGAAGCGAGTCCACTATACAAGACTTGGTATCTTGTGAAGCTATAAGAATATCGTCTACATATTGGACCAATAGTGAGTGCGGTGGTAACTGTAAATCCTGCAGTTGTTTGTGCATCTCTCTAGAGAATAGGGTTGGAGATTCTACATATCCTTGGGGTAATCAGGTCCAAGTATACTGTTGGCCTTTATAAGTGAATGCAAACAAATACTGACTATCTGAATGTACTGGGATAGAGAAAAAAGCTGATGAGATATCTATAACTGTAAAACAATGTGCTGTAGGTGGAATGGAACTTAAAATCATAGCTGGGTTTGGTACGATTGGAAAAACAGGCAAGACAGCTTTATTGACTTCTCACAAGACTTGTACAAATCTGTAAGCTTATTTACCAGGTTTCTTTACTGGTAGAATTGAAGTATTACATGGACTTGTAGTAGGTACTATAATTCCTTGTTGTACCAAGGCAGAAATGACAGGGGCAATACCAGACATAGCCTCTGCCATCAAAGAGTACTGTGGCACCCGAAATAACTTTGCTCCAGGTTTTAAGGTTATTTTTACAGGAGTGGCTGAAATCAGAAATCCAACATCATTATCATGAGTGGTCCATAGATGAGAGAGTAATGAATTTAGGTGCTTATTCTTATCGAGGTCAGACTGCATACACATTGTTTGCAGAGTGACATTTTCATCTAAAGTAGACAAAATATTCTTGTTTATCTGAAGGTACTTGCAGATATACTTCTTAAGCTGTGCAAAAGATGACTGCTCCCATCTTACAGAGCAAATCTCTTCCCAATAAATTTAATGGTGCTCTGGGCCCTACTAAAAATGCATGATTGTCTTGTAAAGGTCCCAAAGTTACTGGGATTGGGACGGTTTCAGAATACTCAATAGGAATGTCATTGACACCTACCCCTCTAGTATGTTGTTGGAGAGGGGGACATTTATTGCTGCTTTGCCAGCTAACATAGATTTGGTTGCTCCAGTGTCAATCAAAAATGGGTACAGTTTATTTTTGACAAGTAACATAACATGTGGACCATCTTGATCCACAGGGATAAAAGGGCACAACTGCTGTTGTCTTTCTTCAGGGAACCTTCATTGTGATGGCTGCCAATTGGATGGAGTCCAATTAGAATTCCACTGGGGTTACGTATCAGTGGGTGGAGCAGGTTGCTCTGCCAGGTACGGACATTCATTTCTCCAATGGCCTACTTGGCCACAAATGAAACACTCTGTCTGATTGTTATAGCTTTGGGGTGGGGCCAATTGATTTTCCTGCCAGTTTTGTCTATTTTGGTTTCCAGCCCCTTGGCGTCCACCTCTCCCTCTTCCCCATCCTCATCCTCCCCGTCCATGCTGCCCGAAGGCAGCACACATCTGAATTTGCACCTTAACCAATTTTTCCTGTAAATCCTTTATTTCCTGTGCTAAGTGGTCAGAGAGATATTGCACTTGTGTGACTAATTCATGCAATCCAAGACTAGGCCAGTTTAAACATACTTCCTTTAGCTTATCCCGTACTTGCGGGCATAACCCATCTACAAAAGCAGCCTACAATCCACTCTGTGCCGGCCCTTCGGTGGGTTTTGGGTAACCAGAGTAAGCCTCAAAGGCTTCAGTGAGATGATTTAAATACTCATCCACAGGTTCGCCTTCTTTTTGAAGAACTGACTTAATTTTGGACCAGTTGGATGTGGGTGAAACTATCACTGTAATAGCGTCTACTATTTCTGTCTGACCGCTTCAAACCCATTATCTCCTTGTGCATCATGTTTTGGAATTGGAGTAGGGACATTAGCATGGTCCCAAATCCGTGTCATCAGATATGCCAGTATGGCGTACTGAAGAACTGCCCTGACTTCCTCTATTGTAGAATTTTGTAAACAAATATGTCCCACCAGCACACGCTCGAACTTAGCTGGATTAGTACGAATAGGTGGTAATGATTTGGTAATGGCTTGAAAATCAACTGCCGACCACACCCTAGGTACTATGATGGTCGGTGGTTCCTGTGCACTTCTAGCATGGGCTGGGTTAGGTACCTCCATCAAAGGTAACAATCTGTCGTCGTCTGATGACTCCAATCCTGAATCTGGATTAAATTTATCTGGCCCATAATACCCATCCCCACTGTCAATTATAGCGGAGAACTGGCCAAAATGCCTTCGTTGGTGTAAATGTTGCTTCCCTTTTCCCTTATAATAAGGTTTATCTCTAAAATAAATTACAGCTTTTGCTTCTTTATGAGTCTTACTACGAGTTTTTGGTCCCTTTTTTCTATCACTTGTTTCTGGCTCAGATTCACTAGAGTGACTATCCGCAGCTTTTTCTCTTTCTCTAGGGGTGGAATGTTTAGTGGTGGAATCTGGCTGCTGCATTTCTGCTCCTTCTTGAGCGAGGGGGGGCTGATACTGCAGGGGTGCAATCGATGATGCAGTCGGTGGTGGGGGGAGCCAGGCATTATCGTCCTCTGATGATTCGGTCATTTGCATTTTAGTTAATTCCTTTACAGGATAAAGCCCCTTAAAGGGTGGGTCCTTCAAGCATTTACCATTTACTACATCTAAATTACTAGCAGTTTGTTGTAATTCCCTCAATTGTTCTTTTAATTTCTGCTGATTATCTTTTAGACTATTAATAACTAAATCCTTTTCTCTTTCTTTCACCTCTGTCATCCAGTCATTAAATGCTGCCCAGCACAACCCTGGTATTCTTCTCCATTTTTTATTTAGCTTCCATTGGAGATTAAGCAAAATATTTTTATTAAAACTACCATTTTCTGGAAAGGCGAGTTTACCATCACCCTCAGTGAGGGCGACCTACTGACTTATAAACATACAACTGTCCCAGGACACACGAAAATACATATAACCAGCTGGTATACCTCTTTTTGGCTCTTTTATGGTTCCCACAATTGCTCCCATTTTCACACAGTAAGATATACTGTATTTTACGGATGTCGCTGTGACGTTTTGTAAACGTCATTTTCCCCACTCTCGTATCTCCTTTCACTCTTATGTCGCCAGTTTTTCGTTTTAACCCACTCGCATACTGCACAATCAATAGCAGGAAAAAAATGCATGCCACTTACCTCAAAACAACTAAATGAGAGGAATTATTACATTTCTATAAAATTATCAATACCAAATTTTAAAGCAAGCAAGTACAGGAAATGAAAGAATCACTGCCAGAACAGAAAATTCTGTCATGGGCCCATTTACTTATCAGTATTTCATTCAATCCCCAACTGCCGTAGCTGTTGTCAATTCAGATCCGAGTAAACGGCACCAATTGTTGCATTTTAACATTTTACCTTAAATGAAGACAAAACAATTCTTCCGCTCTTTCAGTGGTATTTATTACATACGTGTGGGAGCCTCTTGGAAAGTACCAGGGAGACTCCCCGAACAAAGGAATGCATATGCTTATATGCTGGTGATACTGCTGACAGTACAAAAATATAAACTAGACCAATTAAATTAGTACAAAAGACAATTAACCAATCAGTGGTTTACCCGTAGGCTTAAAGCAGTTCACATTACTACATCTCTAGGCAGAGATAGAAAATCAGATACACTTCCATATAAGGCACATTTCCTGCTTTCAGGCAGGCTCCTGTTTTTCAGTGCTTTTTCACTATTCACAGTTTACTCAGAGTTCACAGTTCAAAGTTCATCTCAATGCATACAGATTGTCACATACTCAGTTTCCTTAAGCACATACTTTGGCCATTCATATTCTACATACAGAACCGACTGAATGGGTGTCATTTATGGTAACAACTCATAAGAAAGGTTCAGACAAGATCAGAGTATGTATTAATCCAAGAGACTTGAATAAGGCATTGAAAAGAAGTCATCATCCCTTGCGTACAGTCGAGGAAGTTGCAGCCCGGATACTGAATACCACTGTATTTTCTATCTTGGATGAAAAGAGATCATTTTGGCAAGAAATGCAAATCTTCTCTACTGACTACATTTAATACCCCCATTTGGAAGATATAGATTTCTTAGGATACCATTTGGTATAAATTCTGCAAGTGAAGTCTTTCAGCATACAATGGAACAGATCTTTTCAGATTACACCTGTGCTATAATAGTAAATGATTTATTCATTGGAGGCAATGGTGAAGTAGTGCAAGATAGAAACCTCAAGAAAGTTCTAGACAGAGCTCGTGAAGCGAACGTAAAGCTCAATCCTCTGTAGTGCAACTTCAGATTACCAGAAGTCACATACGTAGGTCATTTGTATACTAGTACTGGGTTACGACCAGACCTACCCAAGCAAGCAACTATTCTTGAGATGCCTACTCCAGATAATGTTCAAGCTCTACAGCATTTTCTTGGAATGGTTAACTATTTAGGAAAGTTCATACCAGATTTCAATGAGTTGTTATCGCCTTTAAGGGAACTGATGTGCAAAAATGTTATGTGGTCTACGCTAGAACAGCATCAGACAGCATTTGATGATCTTAAGCAGAAAATTGCCACTCCACATATACTAAGATACTATGATGTCACTAAACCAGTTGTTCTTTCCTGTGACACTTCAAAGTTTGGTCTTGGTGCAGAAGAAGGCAGGCCAGTTGCCTATGCATCTAGAACCCTTACTGAAACTGAAATGCAATATGCTTAAATTGAGAAGGAACTTTTCACGATTGTGTTTGTATGTTCCAAGTTTCATGATTATATTTATCATTGACATATCCTGATTGAAACTGATCATCAGCCTCTAGTTGTTATTTTAAAGAAGCCTATGCATTCTGCTCCAGCAAAATTACAAAGAATGATGCTCAAATTACAAAAGTGCAACTTCAAAATTGTCATACAAAAGGCAAATTTCTTTATCTGGCTGATGCTTTATCAGGATTGCCCAGAACTACAATGGAACAGCTTGATGCAGAGAATTCTGACTTTGATGTCATGGAAGTGCATAATTTTTAGATTACAAGACTTGATGAGCTGAGAGTACATTCAAAGACTGATCCTGTTTTGCAAAACCTCCAACACTACATCCAGGTAGGATGGCTGTCAAAGCAATCCAGTGTACCACCTGAAGTACAAACTTATTTTCCTTACAGAGATGAGTTGTTGATGAAAGATGCCATTATTTTTAAAGGTAGCAAATATGTTTTTCCTGCTTCCTTACAACGTGAATATGTCCAGATTGTGCATCATGGTAACCCAGGTTTTGAACCTACCAAAGAAGGGCAAGAGGACTATTATTTTGGCTTTCACTAGTGAAAGACATTGACAGAGTACTTTCATTGTGTTGAGTATGCAGTAGTACTAAACTGCATCTGCAAACAGAGCCACTTCAGCTACACCAAGTTCCTGAACTACCATGGTCAGCAGTAGTCACTGACATATTCGAGTGGAACAATCAACATTATTTAGTGTTGGCTGACTCATTTGAACTGGTTTGAGATTGATTTGTTGCCTAATCTAACATCCTCTACTGTTATTACTAAGTTGAAACATCATTTCTCAGTCCATGGAAGTTCACATAAGCTAATCTCTGATAATGATTCTTAATTTACTAGTCAATTGTTTCAGAAATTTACAAGAGAATGGGACTGTGTACATGTTACAGTAATCCAGAATATCCACAGTCAAATAGTCTAGCTGAACGTGCAGTACAGAGTGCAAAGCAATTACTAGAGAACTCAAAGTGTGACAATAACGATGCCTTTTTGAATTTATTAAATCTCAAAAATATACCTCGGGATGATATACTTTCCTCACCTGCTCACAGACTTCTATCTAGGCAAACCAGAACAACTGTGCCTATTAGTTCCAGTTTATTGAGGCCTAAAGATAAGAACAACCAAGCAATCAAAGCCCAACTGTTCAGAAAGCATTCATTTCAGACGTCCAGTTATGACAACTGGGCAGATTTCTTTGTTCATTGAAAAATGGAGACATAACATAGGACTCACTAGAGATTAAAAAGGTCAAGATGATCCACTCATGAACTGTAAAATTATTTCTTCATCACAGTGAGGAAATTACTTTGCAATGAGGACTAATTTGACTAAGTGACATGGAAAATTATGGTATTAGAAAAATGATTGACTAGTAGACTTTATATAACTTAAAACATCATGGCTGATTAAAACATTATAGCTGAGATTCAGAAAGATTACTGCCAGAGGAAAGCCCTTTCTTTCTCACAGGTGGTAACCATTTCCAGTTCTTAGATAGTCTTACTGCAGTGCGTAGCTCCACCGTGGGCTGTCTGTCTGGCCTACTGCATATGCCAGTGAGTTATTCTAGAGAGCAGCACATAGTAATTGGTTATATGTTCTTCCCACTGAATTGAAGTACTGCTTTATGCAGCTCAGTGATTCATAGAACCACTTGATGTGTAAATCTGTACTCCAGTTATGGCAATTAACTCAGCCAAAGGCTTACACTCTCCCATTACTTTCAATGGGTAGAACTGTATTATAGGCAAGTGCCAGGGACTCTAGCAAATAGTATTGGTAAGTGATCATATGTGTATGTCTGTGGCTGCATGCATAAGTATATGTAGAGTCATGAGTGGTGTCAGGTGACTGTGTGTGTGTGTGTGTGTGTGTGTGTGTGTGTGTGTGTGTGTGTGTGTGTGTGTGTGTGTGTGTGTGTGTGTGTGTGTGTGCATAAGTTCATCAATATGTATACATGCTTAAGGGCAAAGACTATCAAAAATGCATATTTCATTATTTCAAGATCCAATACTCTCATGCATGCCAATTTATCAAAACATGTATGGATTTTTGGATTGCTTATCCAGGGTGGAACTGTAATCCACATCTCTGAAATTTTGAATGAAACAAATGATTTTTGAGAGCTGTGTTTAATTTATTCATAGTCATCTTCAGTTCATTTCTTAATGTGTAACAAGATTGATCAGGATATATGCATCATCTTTTTTTAGTAGTGTCCATGGCAACAGGTAGCACACTTGCCTTTTGTGCAAAAGGCTGCAGGTTCTATTTCCACACCTGATATACAAATTACTGACACTGCAATGCAGCATAAAGGAGGTGCTGCACTCCAGCATCTGTCATCCTTAAGATGTGATGTTAAACTGAGGCTCCATCTGTTTGAGCTGCTGGTAGCTCAGTTGGTTGCAAAATATCTGATGGCACCTCTCAAAAAGAGTAGGGATCCTTTATTCAAAACATTATTTACAAATATCCAATTTTCCATTTCCTTCCTTTACTGCTATATTATACCAAATTTCCATCCTTATTAGATCCCAACTACTTTTCCAAAACCATCATCTGATTTTACTCAATACTGATGGCAAAATCTATTTTCCATTAAATATAATTTCATTTATCCTTTAATTTCCACAAAACATGTTATCTGTTCTTCTAACATATTGATTATTTATGTTCTTATAATATTCACATCTAGTTATTTCCAGATTTATTTTATCCACTTCTTTTATATCTTCAAAATTCTGAAAAAAAATTCTTTATATATGTTTTCCCATACTTTTACTACTCTTTCACATTTCAAAAAAATGCTCATTAGTTTCCTCTTCGCCACAGCAAAAAATATTACGCTTTCAGTTGTCTCTTTATGTGTTTCCTTTCACTGGTAATTTATGTATTAACAGCCTCTACAAACAATCTTGACATTCTACTTTCTTATTACACCATTTAGTTGTTGTTTTTATACCTTTATTTTTATACTTCTGCTACATTTTCCCATGGTGTAACATAACATTATTTTATCACTATATTCTTTTACCATATGTATCACTCCTTTACTATTTCATCAGTTTTTATTTTCCATATTTTTTGTAGATAACATTTCACCCCTTAA
This sequence comes from Protopterus annectens, assembly GCF_019279795.1. Lineage (NCBI taxonomy): Eukaryota > Metazoa > Chordata > Ceratodontiformes > Protopteridae > Protopterus > Protopterus annectens. The sequence goes on along the minus strand of NC_056726.1, from coordinate 1,024,335,004 downwards.
TTTAGACATTTTTTCTCCTTTACTCAATTTTACTATAGTCTATAATTTATACTTACATTTAAACATTTTTTACAATTAATCTCTCATCCTTTTCATTTATTCACTTTAACACTTTATATAAATTCAGTGAAGCAGTATATACCACTGGGTTAATTAAATCTAAACACAAAATTCCTCTTTTTACTGGATGCAATCTAGAACCTCATATAAATGAAAAAAATATCTGCAATAATTATTTTTCAGATATTGTTGGCAACATAACTACACTTGCTAAATTTGCTGCTTTCCTATTAATACTGAATTTATTACACATACATTTTTCCTAAAAGATAACCTATATGTTTTCCAGAAAAGACGCAATTCTTTTAACTCATCTATTATTTTTTCATCATTGGGTTCTACTTACATTCTTATTCGCAAATTTTATTCTTAACACAGAGATTTCATTCATTGTAAAATATATTCCACTTTGTTTAAAGTCACACCTATACTCATTTAGACATAATATTACTTTTTTTCCCCATTCTCATTTTTTGTATTTACTATAGTATCATCAGCATAAGTTAACAAAAACTGGAATTCTTAATCCTTCATACATTATGTACTCAGTCTCCTTCATTTTACAATTTATTTCTCTTACAATCAAATTCATAACTACAGCAAAAAATGTATATACATGTTATTGTTCATCCATGTCATATGCCCCTCCTCATATGTATTTCTTTACTTAACCAATCAGTAACTAGAATTTTACTTTATTATTATTATTATCATTATTATTATTATTATTATTATATGTGGGCATACATCATTTCTTAATTTTGTCACTTATTACATTTGCTTTCATTATTGCCCATAACATTTCATGTTCTTGTGTATCAAATGCCTCAAGATCCCCTATCGTAAGTTTATCTTTTTCTCTTTTATTTATTATGTCATCCACAATCTATCTCACTATCATTAATTCTTAACATCCCTTTCCCTTTACACTATACATACTGCTCTCTATAACACTTTCCATCTTAGTTTCAATTTTTTAGTATTATTTTCAAAAAAAGATCTTATAATCATTATCAGGTACTATCAGTCTTCAGTTTTTTAATTTACTTTTTTTCCTTCTTTCTTCCAAATAAATGTAAGTATTCCACTACCTAATTCTTTATAAATGAAACCGTCCTTCAGTCATTCATTTAAAACCTTTAAGAAATATTCCTTTTTAAATTTTTATACACTTCGTATCCTATTCCATCTGGTCCTGTAGCTAAATCAATAGTTGTTGTCCTAATTCTTTGTCCAGCTCATGCAAAGAGATCTCCTTTTCAAATTCTCTATTTTCTTGCTCTGATGAGGCTTTGGGTTAATGGTTAAGGTGTTTTCCTTGCAAGCACAAGGTGCAGGGTTTGAGTCTCACAAGGAATAATTGGCTAGGCTTAAAATGGCTCGCAAGAGCAGTTTTTTTAAGGGGGGAGGTCGGCATAATGGTTAAGGGGGGAGGTTGACATAATGGTTAAGGTATTTATCTTACAGACACACAGTGTGGGGTTTGATTCTCACCTGGGGCAATTAGCTAGGCTTAAAATGGCCCACAAGGGCAGTTAGCCTAGTACTAAACTATGAACCTATGAACTATGAACCTAAAAACATGTGTACTTTTGGTATCATTTTCAATTTCTTCAACTTTTCCTTTAAACATTTCTTGTCCATACTCTCTTACAATACTCATAATTTGTTCCTGGGTTCCATTTAGATTTATACAAAAATAATCAAAGTGTATTAAATTAACTTTAACAAACATTATACTTCACAAATATTGCTTTATTATCATATAACCTAAACAACATTAAATAAATTATTCAATACCAGCCCCCTTTTTTTAACAAGAAACATCTTTACTAAACCATCACTGTTGACATAAGCAATCATACATTTATATAAAAGAAAATGAACTAACCTTACACAATCCTAGTTGCAAGCATTTTACATCACAAACCATACTGACATACTCCCGGTTGCAAACATTATACATCACTTATAATCTACCCAATCATTTTCAGTAAACATTACACAGGTCATTTAATTCTTGCCTTCTTTTAAATCTCATTCCTCCCCTGTATGCATTGTTCCCACATTTTCCATTTTTTTCCTATGTAGTTTGCTCCTACCCTTTTCTAAAGATCTCACTTCCAGTTGTTTTATTTATGTTGCTATATTCACTACTTCTAATATAGTTGGTTTACATTTTGATTTACATTTCCTACTAATTTCTTTTTTGGCCTTACCATGTCTAGGCAATTCCAATTCTGTATCATAGCTCAGCAAAATCATCTCCATCATCACACCAATCCACCCACCCAGCATCTCCAACAGTGCATCCCGCAGGAAATCCCTAAAGTTTGTCAACCCACTCCACTCCCAGAAAATATGTTCCCAAGAATCTCTTTCTTCAAAATCACACCTCCAATATTTGCTGTATACCTGAGGAAATGTTTTCTGGAATCTACTTGGAATATAAAAATATCTATGTAAATATTTTCAAGTAAAAATCCTAGATTTTATTGAATATTTAGGAGACATACATACATCCTCCCATTGTTTCTTTGTAAATTGCTTATCCAATCTCGCTTCCCAATCCTTTCTAACCTCCTCTGACTGATTCTTATCATTATCATGCAATATTTTACATGATCTACTAATTATTCCTTTTTTAATAGTAGCTTCTGTTCTAGATTCTACTAAAAACTCTACCACTGCTTGTCTTTCATTTAAGACCCCCCCTATTTATTTCTCTTTGTCTATACTCTGATATCAATCCTTGATAGGGAAGGCAGTCTCTAACCTGCAGTCCTAATAAATTCTTGGCCTCTTCCCATTCTATTACCTTTTCCTCTCTAGTTATTTGCTCCCACTTCCTTGGTTCCTTTGCAATTTTCTCCAATAAATTCCAGCCCCCCTCTTGTCTTTTGTCTATATCCCTAATTGCAGTCAACTCTATTGGCAGAATCTCCTTTCTTCATTCCCATGTTTGCTTAGTTCTTCGAATACTTTTTGCTACTTTATGGATATAACATTCTGTAGGATTATTGTTATTCTCCTTAAAGGCCTGCATCCAAAATACCAGTCTCTCATTGTTCTTGAGTTTTCCCCTGTTTCAACGTCATCCCTTTCCACTTTGAATTATAGTTTTCTGCTTGCATTATGTATAGGAACTTTAACTGTGTAACTCTGAAATACCCCCTTCAAATTGGGTAATCCCAATCTGCCCTGTTCTTCTGGAAGAATCAGTTTATCCCAATGACTCTTGCCATCTTCCTCTCCCAGATAATGTCCTTCAGCTCTTTATTAATTGCTATCTACATCTTCTCCTCTGGTTGATATAAAAATATGCCTAGCCTGTGTATAGGTCTAAAGGAACTAAAAACATTTTGATTGCTTGTATCTTACTATCCATATCTATATAACAAAGCTTCCATTTCCTCAGTTTTTGTATTATCTTTTGTTTAGTCTCTTCCCACATATCCTTAGCTGCCACGTCAGAAACATTTTTAATCAATAGCCCTAAATACTTCATTTTATCATGTCCCCATAAATAGGGGTATTGCTGAACCAATTCATGTGTGGGTACATAATTTACATCTATTGTCTTTGTTTTAACTTCATTAATTTTATATCCTTAAAAGATTTGAAATGGTGTCAAAATGTTCCACAACACTCTAATGTCTCTTTCTGGTTTTGTCAGGTATAAAATAATATTGTCTGGAAATAGAGCCAGCTTTTTTTGATTACCATACCAATTATATCCTTACATTTCTGAGTTACTTATTTTCTATGCCAGGGGTTCTAAATATAATGCAAATAACAAAGGGGAAAGAGTCACCCCTGCCTGGTTCATCTGCTCAAGCAAATATTATCAGAGAAGACCCCACCCACTTTAATTTTTGCATCTGATCCCTCATATATCATCCCAATCAAGCTTATATTTTTTTTCAGGAAATGCAAATGCTTTTATTGCCTGGCTAATAAAGTCCCAGCTTACTATGTCAAATGCTTCCTCTGCATCAAGATCCACCAACAAGAACAATGGTATTTTCTTACATTCTGCTCCCTCTGGATCATCAGTGTTTTCCTAAAGTTGTCAGATGTCTGTCTCTCCTCCAAAAAAAAGTTGATCCATATCTATCAATATTGGCATCACTTTTGCCATTTATTTAGCCATTCTAGACAGGAACACTTTATAATCATGGTTTAGTATTTAAATGGTTCTGTATGAAGCCAGGTCTGATGGGTCTTTACCCTCTTTAAGTATTACATCTATCGTTGCTTTCTTCTTGGATGCTGGTGCTTCTCTTCCTCTTAAAATACTGTTAAACAAACCTTCCAGATCTTTATCACTTTTTCCCTCCGAGCTTCCAAACCTCCACAAGAATACTATCTATTTCTAGAAACTTTCCTGTAGATTGGCAGCCTGATGAGGGTTGAGTACAGGGGTGTTTTTACCTCTTTCGCTCTGATGCAATGCATTTGCTAATGATGTGTGTGACAAAGAATGCCTTCCTTATCACACTTGGTGGTGAAAGTTTAGGCTACAGTCAACTTGCATTCCGAAGTCTCTCACTACTAAGTTGTTACTTGAGGTATTATTATTTATATGATAGTCTGCAGGGATATTGTTTTTACCAAAGGGGATGATAATGCATTGTTTAGCATTGAGTTTGAGTCCATGGCTTTGGTACCAATCATTATTTTGTGTAAGTCCCTCTTGAAGTATATTGACATTTTTGGGGGATTCAATTATTGCACCTAATTGGCAGTCATCAGCAAACTAAGTCAGCCACAGCCCCTCTGTTTTAGCTTGAACTTCTGAGAAGTATATTTCAAATATTAGGGGGGCCCAGCACTGACCACTGTGGATCCTCACTGGTAACAGGTCTGCTGGTTGAGGTAAGGTCCCCAACTTTGTTGGAGTGTAATCTGTCTGTGAGTCAGTTAGCAAACCGCCTGACAACATAAGGGTTGATATTCCACTGGGAGTGTTTATGAATGATGCTTGAATGTGGGATTGTGTCAAAGGCCTTGGCTATGTCAAGGTAAGTTATATGCACAGATTTTCCTTTGTCTATGGCTCTGGTGCCATTTTCAAAGAAGTCCACTAAGTTTTAGAGGTATGATCTGCCTTTGACAAAACCAAACTGTGCCAAATCAAGGGTTGGAGATCACCTATATCCTTATTTATAAGGTCCATGATGATTTGTTCCATGGCCTTACCAATAAGGCTGGTTAAACTTATGGGTCTGTAGTTCCCAGGGTCTGTTGCTTAACACAGTTTATGAAGGGGGATGATGCTTGCTGTTTTCCATTCAGCAGGGGCAAATGCAGTACTCAGGCTGTGGATGAACAAAGTACCTAATGGAGTTGCTAACCTATGTTTTAGATGATTTAAAACGCAACCTGGGATGCCATCCAGTTGTTTTTATAGCCTTTTCTTAAACATATCAGTTGGTAATAGTATAATTTTCTTTTTACTGGTCCAACAAATTACTGTATTTGCTATATTATCAACTCATTGCCTTACCATAACCATACCACTCTTTCATACTGCACTTCTTTATTTCTATATTCTAGAAACACCCTCATACCAGCCACCTGAATCCTATCATCAAGAAGATATGCTCTAATGTTACCACTCACCCTAGCATTCATTCAGATTACAACATGGTTGGGTTACAATGCTTAATTCTAGACACTTAAACAGCAACATGTCTGAGCCCCAGGCTTACCTTACCCTAGAAGACGCCCTTGTTTGTGTAGTTACTGAGACTTGGTTTCATAATAACAACAGCACTCTATCTTTATCTAGGTACTTCAGCTATTACATACTCGGACTCATGGAGACTGGGGGCATATCCATATTTATCAGTAACACCATTGTTTCAAGTCAGATTTTGCATGCTACCAGCCTAGGTCTTCTACAGGTTATACTACTTCTCAGTAAATCAGCCTACCACATTTTGGTACCTATAGATCCTTTTTTGTCCACATCTGAGCATACCACTTCTACTCCCCCCAGAAGAATTCACCTATTAATCCTAATACTCTCACTATGGGTAAATGACTACCACACATTTAATTGGCTTACTTTTCCTACCAGAGGAACATATGTTTGATGCTTCCTTGGCATTATCAAACCTAAAGCCCTAGTAACAAAATTTCATTCCCCTGACAGGGGCTCTAACCTCCTCAACCTAGTCTTCACTACGTATTTCCCCTCCTCTGCTATCACATTTGCTCCTCTCTACCTAGTTAAATCTGACACACTAGCTACAACCTTCCCTCTTAACACCAACCCTCACACCCGCAAAAACCCTACTGTATTGGGAGTTCCTGAAGCCACTCTTGATGTCCTTTTATAAGAAAGGAAACACTAACCTAAATGTCCTGGTCCATAGCTTTTGACTAAATATAACTCTTGTCCTGCACAGCTGTAAGCCATACAAAAGCCTGCCACATGGGGTCCCTTACTATTACTACTGCCAGCTGGTCATCATCAACTGGGGTAGTACTGGGAGTTGCATTGACACCATGAGTCAGTTGCTCACCAGACTGGTGAAAGATCATGTTGTGCAGAATGGAACAAATGGAAAAATTCCTGCATGCAGTAGGAGAATCATACTGAAGGGCACACACAGACACATCCAGGCACTGAAAACAGGCTTTTAACAGACTGAACACTATTGATGACAGTATGTATCTGGGACAAGCCAGTGTTAACATTGTCTTCCACAGCTCCTGTTGGATTCCTCACCAAAGTCATAGGTTCATAGGTAGGTACTAGGCTATCTGCCCTAAGGCATTTATAAGCCTAGCCAGAATGTGTTGGATTTCGCCTCCCTTTTAGACTAGATTCCTGAGCCTCTGTCCAGCAGGGCCATAGAAGTGATCCCAGGAGCAAATTTACGATTTCTCATCCACTCATCAAGATTTCTCTTGAAATGGGTCAGCGAGGGGCTCTGCCTAACATGGACTGGCATTTTATTCCAGAGCGCGGGAAGCCTTTGGGATATGAATCTATCCCTCCAGCATGTCCTATTTATTGTTGTGCTAAGGTTTAAATCCCTGGAGTGTATAGCTCTAATGGATCTGGCTTTCTTGAGGTGCAGCATATCCAACAATTCCGGGTTAGACATGGCCTTCGATGTCAGGCAGAGATCACCTCTGAGTAGGCAGTAAGCAACTTAGTAGAGCTTGAGTTTCTTTAGTCGAGCTGCATAGGGCATCTGTTTGAGGCCCACAATCCTCTTGGTGAGGTATTTTTGAGGTCTCTCCAGCTGTTGCCGGTGTCGGGTAAGGTACATCCTAAATGGGGCATTGTACTCAATTATGGGCCTGATGAGCGATGAGTAGAGGGGCACAATGACCTCTCTTGATCTAGATGTGAACCCTTTCATGATTAGGTGGGCTATATAGAAGGTTTTTCTAACCACTTTGGCAATGTGATTGTCAAAGGTGAGGATACTATCTACTTGGGTCCCCAGATTCCTAATTACTTTGTCCGTAATTGGTGGATCACCTACTATATGGTAGTTTGTGGGCACTTTGTTTTTCCCAAAGGGGATGACTATGCATATTTTTGCATTTAGCTTAAGGCCATGGTTCTGATACCAGGTATCAGTCTCTGTAAGGCCCTTCTGGAGAATGCTTGTGTCAGCCGGAGAGTCGATTATGGCTCCCAGTTTGCAATCATCTGCAAACTTGGTCAGCCACAGTCCTTCCGTGATTGCCTGTACTTCAGAGAAGTATATACTGAACAAGAGGGGTCCCAGGACTGATCCCTGTGGGATGCCACTTGTAACTGGTTTAGAGTCGGAAATGGCACCCATGACTCTGACCATGTGAGTTCTATCCCTGAGCCAGTTTGCAACCCATCTTGTGACATATGGGTTGATATTTAATCTGGTAAGCTTATTTATGATACCAGAGTGGGATATTGTGTCGAAGACCTTTGCGAGGTCTAGGTAGGCTGTGTGGACTACCTTTCCCTCATCTAAGGCTTTGGTAACTGTTTTGAAGAAGTCAACTAGGTTTAAGAGGCAAGATCTGCCCTTAAAGCCGAATTAGGTGGGGTCCAGTGTTTGAAGGTTCCAAATGTCTTTGTTTATGAGATCCATGATGATGCACTCCATAGCCTTGCAGACCAGGCTAGTCAGGCTTATAGGGCAATAGTTCCCGGGATCTATTGTGGCTCAACCTTTGTGGAGCAGGATCACTGTTGCTGTACGCCATTCTTTGGATACATAACCTGTCGTAAGGCTGAGTTGGAACAGTGAATTCATATGAGGGTTTAGTTAGTTTTGGAGCTCATGTAAGACGCAGCCCAGGATACCATCCGGTCCCATTGATGCTGTGTTTTATACTTTGGAGAGGGCTGCTTTCACCTGTGTGTCTGTGATGTCTGGGGGACTGCATTCTTCTGGGATAAACACAGGCCCTTTTGGGGGGGGGTGGAGTTTGCACTGAACCTGTCTGCAAGCATGTTGGCAATGTCTGTGGGTTCAGTGTGTTTTGTGCCATTTTGCACCAGCTCAGAGCAGATCTGAGAGCTGCCACTCAGATTCTTGATGTAGCTAAAGAACGCCTTGTGATTATCTTTAGAGTCTTTGGCGATTTTTCTTTCGAAGCTGGCCTTTGATGATTTTATGAGGGATCGAAGTTTATTGCTAGTACTGATCAAGGATGCCTTCCCTTTTTGAGATTTTGCCTTGCCATGTAATAGTTTTCTCCTTCTGTTGTATAGCTTATTTATGGCCGGGGTCCACCATACTGGTCTCCTGTTTTTGGAGGAGTGAGTCTTGGTTTTATATAAGCCATATCTTCAGAGTGCAGCCTACAGCAGCTGAAAAAGAGAATAAAAAGAAAAGAGGAAAGGGGGGAGGCATTACAAAGGAAGGGTGATTCAGTATTAAACAATACATTTTGAAAAGAATAATTAAATAATTGTAATTAAATTTCCACTTACCAACAAGGTGACCATAAGGCATCCTAGCATGCATGAAGAGGCAGTACAATGAGCTTGTGTGTCAAATATGGGAATGATGGGCACTGTGTGGATGCTGGACTGACACTTTGGTGTTGCACTCCCAGCCATCACACACTACCTGGTAATTGATGGAATATCAGTCCTTCATGTTCCAGTAATACCCCCCCCTCCCATTGACAAGATGGAGCCCTGCTGTGAGCATGGGTGCAATCTATCACACTAAGCACATTGGGTAAATGTGCTATCCTATAAAAGGCATGCAAGGTCCTGGCTCAGGACTGAGCCAGGCATGCACAGTCCTGGCTCAGTCCTGAGGTGACAAAGTGAAACAGATTTACTCATCCACACATGTGAAGAGTATATTGAAGAACCACTGCAATACTCTTGAGCCAGTCACCTGAAAAATACCCAAAGTGCACCCAGTCTATCTCTGGATGGTTCCTGTTGCAAGCATAGTTTGGGCTATACATACATTAGTGTGCATAGGTACAGGAAGGCCACTTACCTTTCCATTTCCCTTCTTTGTGACATCCATGCTCATTTAAACCCTTACAGTATCTCTGTCCACTCTAAACCTGTCAAAGAATTCATAATTACTAAAATTGTAAACAGTAATTCTCTGTGTATATCTTTGTCTTCTTGGTCAGTGAGCACCACTGGGCACTTGAAGTTTTGGCTTAGCAAAGACAAGCAGCTCAAACTGAGAAAGAACTGGACTAGCAGCAAGAAAAAGCTTCTTTGCTGATTGCAAAGTAGATTAGTGCAACTCTGCCTTTTATAACATGACTACCAAAGGTACATTAACGTATCCAAATATGACTATGTATCATAAACAGGCAGGAATAGGACTTATTAGCATAAGAACTTTTATATCACTGTTCTTTGCCATCTCATTATTCATTTATTTGTATACCTCATTCAAGACCATCATGTAACAGACCTCCCTGAATCACAGCATAACACATGCTCAGACATAGCCGTTAGCCTTTACACCTTAATGTGATGACTATGAATACCACCTTCAGTCTCAGCTTGGGTTGTACTGAACAACAGCTCAATATGAAAATAATACAAGAATGAGCAGGTACAACAATAACACAAAAATGAATAATGGAACAATAATACAAACATGAGTAAAAGTAGAAGGTATACATTTAAATAAAGATCAGTGATGGTTACGGAGTGATTGCTTTGAGTGGTAAGATTTATTTATTTTTTTATTTGTTTATTCATTTATTTATTTATTCGACTTTGTTTACCAGGAAAGTTTGACTGGGTAATACCTATGTGATGCCCCAACAAAGGCAATAATAATCAATAGTCACCACTAGCTCTAGTGGGAGATGTACATTGGGAGGAAGACAAGTTACACACACAGTATTTCCAGATGCGGCTCTCTGCATCAAGTGCTATTTCCCTTAAGAGCACACAGAGACCACAGTCAGTCTGGGGCTGGTTTCTCCCTCTTTCTACAGATCCCCAGTAAGACGCCCCACTGGCACAGCTATAGAGTTGAGATCTTCACTGAGTGACCAGGCCAAGACCTCCAGCACCCTCTCTGTCGAACCAGTGCTTTTTGTCCCTGTCAAAGTAGCTGGCACACACACTATTTGAGGTTTGATTTGCAGACACACACACGTACACACACACACACACACACACACACACACACACACACACACACGCACACACACACACACACACACACACACACACACACACACACTCACACACACACACACACACACACACACACACACACACACACACACACACACACACACACACGCATACCTGGTGAAGGCTGGCACAGGTTTACTAGCTATGCCTCCTCTTGCCCAGACTGTAAGGTAGTTATCAATGCCACCAGCCAACTCCCTATCAGCTACTTTAAGGCCGTTAACAAATGGTGTCCAGTCTTACTGTGTAATACTAATATTAGTACAAATGGTAGTTTGACCAAGAGCAAGGGTATTAGGAGTGGCCCACACAGTGTCACTGAATAAATATGCAAGTACTCTCTGAAAACTTAAATAACTCTATACAGATCAGCCACAATGAAAGGTTTAAATATATTTAATAATGAATAATAAAAGAAAATGGAAAATATATTCACAGTCACATCAGGGATCAAAACCCAGGAAATATTTAAAACAACATTGCAGGACAGTCTCAAATAAATAAAGAAAAATATCAGAACTAAGCTTCACTATATTCCTGACTGTATCTAAAAGAGTTACTATACCCTAGGAACTTACAGAGCAAGGAAGATGTGGTGAATGGATCTTCTAGTTGTTGTCAGGTCAAAGACAGAATACAGAATGCTGTGTCTCACTCAGAGACTTTTCAAATTAATATCTCAAATATTACGGGGATAGCTTGCAGAATGACATCATGTCATCAGACTCTATCCCAGGCGAAACTCCCCTATTGCTGGAAGCTTGCAGTATTTAGCATCTGCCTGTGAAAGTACATAAACCTCAAACAAAAACATTCCTTCATGTTTTCAAAACTAGTAATTAGTTAACTCTGAAGACAATACAGAAAGATTCTCAGCACAAGCTCTGTGTCTGTAACTGCCTTGAAAAATGAAAGATATATTTTATTGCGTAGCTGTAATGTAATTTAATTTCAGCTATTTTTCTGAAGTTAACTTCCTGATTTCCAGTTTCCATTGTTAAAATATATACATTCAAACAATTACAATAGTGCATGTACATTTCTGTTCTATTCCAGAAGGGCACATTGTTGTTACATTTTAAACACAAACACTTTATAAAATACCTTTTTAACACACATGCCTGTACATATTAGTTTGATATATATGACATACAGTTGTAATACAGGTGTAACGAAAACATCCTACATAAATAATTTTGATATTCACTAATGACATATTATTTACAAAATTCCAGATAGCTTTGCTGACAGTATCCACTTTTGTCACAGCATCTACCAGGAAAAGGCCACAATAAACCTACAGACCCTTGCATCATCTGAGACAAGACTGTGGATCCCCAAACCAAAGCCAGTGGCTTGCTTCTCGTCTTGGGATTGCTGCTAATGTTTTGCGTCTTGTGAAAGAAGAAGCAAAACAGCATTGTATCCCAAAAGTATGAAGCTGTGTTGAGAGCAGCACTAGTAATAGCCAGGTAGTAGCCATTCTGGTGAATCCCCTTTTTTTCATTCTTGATAAAGCTTATTCTTTCTCTCCAGTAAGTACTGCTTGATTAGCTGTTGTCTTACCAAAATTCAAAATATCTCTCCAAATATTTCATCCATAAATCATCAGGGTCTTCATATGAGTTTGGCAGTGCCCTGTATAGTTGCAGAGACCTTGAGTTGACATTTTTCCTGCAAAAGCACACGACATTTTACCAATACCTAGTTGTACACAGGTCAACTAGTTTGCAGTGACTAGCACTGCACTCAGAGCTGCAACCCAGATACTCCTGTTATTTCTTTACATTCTCACTTCAACCATCTTGAGACAATGTAGAAATTGCCTCATGTTTACTGACAATCAGATAATTCTCAAATTCATACAGTATGTGAGAGATGTATTTACACAATGTCACTGGAGGCAAAGCTCTCACATAGCACTTTTAATGTCAGTAGGTTTGTCAGTAGTGCACACCCTGCACCCATCGCACGCAATTCAAAGCAGACACATAGACCTACATATGCTGAGACACTTAAATGTTGCCTTCCTAAACCCCAAATACCTCCTATACATCTGCACTCTTTCAAAACAACACCCACATCAACACACAGCCACATCTCATGGAGCCTCTATTTCTAATCCCATAAGGCAAGATACCACATAATCCAACATTATGGTCATTGGAGACTCTCATGAGACACACTGGTGTCCACCTCACCAGGCTGTGTAAGGAGTAAATTTATTTTATTTATTTATTTCACATTTGTTAACCAGGATAGTCTGATTGGACAGCAGGTGTCAGTTTTCAGCTGAGTCCTGGGGAGAAAAGCTCCAGCATAATTAAAGAGAGAGAATACAATTTACAACAACATGAGAGAAAAAGTTGTAGATTACTTTAACATAGTATAACAAGTTACAAAACTGCTTGCAATAGGTCAGAGCATAGATATAAATTTGCAGGTAGATGTTACAGTATAAAGATATTTTAGATAGTAGCAACACAAATTCAATTATTGGATAAAAAGGTAAAACATACAATATAAAAATATTTTAGATAGTAGCAATGAGAATTCGATTGTTGGTTAAAAAGATTAAACATTTTTATACAAGATGAGCATAGTCGCTGTATTACACTGATGGATGGGTAAACAGGTGACTACTTGTGCAAGTATTTATAGTGAGCATTAAGATAAGTTCAGAGGAGTATAGTACAGTCTGAACAGTGACCCTGGCAGAAGATGTACTTGAGTTGTAAAAATTTTTCCCTGTAGTAGTATGTTGTTTTATGGTGGCATGTTACAGTTGCATAGGTGGTTGGAGTAGAGATATGATTTTAGGTAATGGTTTTAAATCATGGAAAGTTGTTTATCAGGGGCCAGGATCCATCACATTACGTACACACTCAGGTCATTAGACCACACGTACCAGTATACTAACTGAAGAGAGACATCATGGAGCTGTCAGAATATGTGTCCCGGACTGGAATGAGCCTGGCATTGAGTAGCATTTTACCTTCTCCAAGGATGAGATAACTGACATTAATAATTGGCTTTGTTTCTAGTGTCATTCTAAGGGGGTGCAATATTTGACAGAATGGAAGATGATGGTCAACAGCCTAAGCTGCTTTGCCATAGATGATCTGCACCTCTTCCCCTTAGGCTTTTTAATTTTAGCTAAAACATTGTTCTCCCCCAAGTGCCTTTTTTAGGCAATGCCAACTGAAAGTACTTTTGACATAGCAAATCAAAACCAAGAAAATCTAAAGGTGGTACTGTTCAATTCTAGGAGTATAAACAAAGAACAACACCTCTTACAAGCTCTCCTCACCCTAGAGAATGCTGGTGTCTGTCTGCTTGCTGAGACATGGTTTAAAGCCACAGAGAGCACACTAGCAGTTCAAGGCTATAATGCCTTCCATATATTTAGATCAACTTCTACACAGACATGGATTAAAGGTGGAGGTGTATCAATTTGTATCAAAAATAAATATACCTTATTGCTATTTAAACAGGACAATGCACTTGAACTTCTCTACATTCAAATCTCCATAGGCAAAATCCCATACTACTTCCATGAAATCTATTGGTCCTCCTCTATGACCCAGGAAACCCATAACATTTATTTAAACTTATTTGAGACACTCACCATCCAACCCAATGACATATTCATTGGCGACATTAATTTCCCCACTACTAACTGAGAATCATATATGACACCAAATGTGCAGCACAGAGATTCCTGAATTTTGTAAATACAAACTCCCTTTACCAAATTGTCAATATGCTGACCAGGCATGTAAACATAATGGATTTGGTTCTCACTAATATGAGAGAGTTCCTCACACCCCCTTGTGTAATGTATTTTCTGGTAAGGTCAGACCACAAAATGGTCTCCTTTGTAGTAAAAATAAAACCAGGAAAACCAGCTAATACTGGATGGTTCAGTAACTACTCTAAAGCTAACTTCCTAGTATTAAATTATAACCTAGTAAAACTCCAAGCCCCAATAAACCCTGTGAACACTGCTGCCTATGTGGAACTGTCCACATAAATCCTGTATAAACATGCTAATAGTTGCACAGAGGCAGCTGTACCCACCAGAAAGACGTACAGAACTAACTCAAAAAACAAGCCACCCTTACGGAATCATAACATTAATCGGCTGAATAACTCAAGTAGGAAAATCATGGCAACAATTAAAAGATGTAGCACTCAGCAGGATAAAAAAACATCCTCATCAAACTAAACAAATAGTTCATATAGCAAAGAAAATTTACAAAGATGAAGTTTGAGGTAAATTTGACCTCCCAGGCGAAGGACAACCACAAGGCATTCTTTGACTACCTCCACAACCTCAAAGGCAATACACAATTATGTGTGGAGCTCATTATCAATGGAGTGACCTATAATGAATCAGATGATATAACAAACCTATTGGCTGACAAATTCAGCTATACTTTTCCCATCTCTCACCCTCAACCATACCTCAGGAAATACTATAAAATATATCTTCCCTTACTATCACTAGGGAACAGGTCCTCCACGTTTTCTCTAACGCCAAGACCACTGCATCAATGGGACCAGACAATATAACAGCATGCCTTCTAAATAGCCTGAAACATGAACTATCAGGCCTTGTGGAACTGCTGTTTAGCTGTAGCCTCCAAAAAGGCTTTGTGCCTCAGGAATGGGGAAAAGGGACAGTCATTCCTATTCATAAAGGTGGACTGTCAACAGACTCTGCAAACTACAGACTCATAGGTCTCGCTTGTCTCATATGCAAAGCCATGGATAGAATTAGCATGAAAATGATAAATAATGATATAGAAAAGCCCCAGGCTCTGGTTCTAACCCAATTTGGTTTCATCAAGGGGAGGTCATGCATGCTCAACCTGAAGGACTTCTTGAGAAGGTTAACAAAGCAATGGATGACGGTAAAAAAGGTTCATACTGCCTACCTTGATCTGACCAAGGCATTTAGAATAATCTGCCACTGGGCATTCTTGACAAACTCAAGAGGTTAGGTAAAAACCTTTTATGTCACCTAATGGATAGCCAGCTGATTCACAGACAGAACCCAGGAAGCAAGAACTGGGAAGTCCGCCTCTACAAAGAGGCCTTCAGGGATTGGTTCTGGGACCTCTCCTATTTGGCATTTACTTCTCTGAAATCAAGGCCAATGTTAATGGCCTCTAGCTGACTAAATTTGCAGATGATTGCAAATTACGAGCGGTCATTGAATCCCCAACTGACACAAATGTTCTCCAGCAAGGGCTGTCACAAGCAAACAACTGGGGTCAGAAAAATGGGCAAAAACTAAATGCAAAGAAATGCATAAAGTATCATTCAGGAAGTAATCTACTCCTGGTAACTATCATATTAAAAACACACCCTTAAGAGTTGACCAAATAGTGAGGGACTAGGAGATGCATGTAGACAATAATGTACCCTTTAGCCATCACATGTCTACAGTAGTGAGGAAATCATTCTGTTTTGTACAACTTATAAACAAAGGTATGGCATACAAGACATTGTCAGTCTCCACTCTGATGACCCCCCTGCATATCTACTAAACAAACAGCACCAGCATTACCTGTTCTAAAGAGTTAAACCTTGCCTGTGCTATAAATAGAACCTGCTGGAGAGACATATTATGTATCTCAGAGACTAATCTGTCTCAGGAACAGGTTCCTCATCCATGTGAAGCAGAGTTCCTTCTTAACCCAATTCAAATGTAACTTGGACAGTTGGATGGGGAACAGGAAATTCATCCCTACTTTGGCACCTTTGTCTCTAACGGACACAGGCAGCCTCCAAATGGTTCATATCCCAGGTCCCTACCTGTAAATGTTTTATCTCCCAGCCACTGCTTACAGTTATCAAGAGTAGCAGAACTGAGACTTTAGATGCATAGCTATGCTTAAAATGGCTTTCATGGTCATTAGCCTAATACCCTCTTTTGAACCTATAAACCTGAAATAATCTTTATACACTACCATTGTTGCAAAAGCTAACAGTAACTCAGAATCAGACCATAACTGGATCCTTTTCAAATTTCTAACAAACAACCAAAAAACCCTTATAGCCAGTGCACATGTACCTCCATCAGATTTATTACCAAAATTCAGTACCAGCATCCAACAAATATATGCCAAAATTCCCCAAAACTGTAACTTAGTCATTCTTGGAGACTTCAACCTGAATTACTTAGGACCAAAAGCTATTGACATGCCAGAAATCTTATTTGGCTTAAGTCTTACCCAAATCAACCCTGAAGCCACTAGACCAAACCCTCAATCCAATAGGCATGCCTTACTAGATCTTGTAGCAGCTAATAATCCTACAAGGATATCTAACCTCACAATATATGCACCCTCCTTCAGTGATCACCGTCCCATAACTTTCTCAGTACATAAAAATATTAACCTAGACTTACTGTCTTCAGACCCCAAACCATTCAGAATATCACTAATCTTACAAAAAGCATCTTGCCACCCCTGCTTGGTCTCACTTACTAATCATAAAAAACTCTAATGAAGCAGCTAACAACCTTAGCAATACTTTACTGCACTTGCAAAACAAATAGTTTCCCTTAGTAGAAAGGTTACTTCAACCTCATAACAATGATTGGGTATCCAATGAACTCAAACATTTCTTCAATTACATGACAAAGAAATTCTAAATGCAACCATGTCCACAGATTCCCATGCCAAATATACTTCACCATGGAACTTAGCCAAGTGATCCATCTGCAGATGTAAAAACAACCTTGACCAAAACCAACAAATCTCACTTTTAACCAAACCTAAAAAATTCTGGAGAGAAATCAGCCTGTTGACTGCTTAAAAAACTCAACACATCTCCTTCCCCTGAGCCCCTCTAAAACCACCACAAACAAACTAAATGGTGCTGACTTCCTCAAAGAGTTTAGAAACCTGCTGCACATCAATAACACAAACCTACCACCCCCACAGCCAACCCTTTACAGTCCACTACCCCAATTCAAAAAGATTAGAACCATAGAGAAAGAAACATTAATAGTCCAAATACAAATAGATAGTCCACTCAGGCTCAAATAACTCAGTCCCTTGATTCATTTATCTTGCTAATGATTTCATCTGACAGCCTCTCACCCAAGCCAACTGCTGCTTTGCAGTACCTTCTTGTCTTAGTACTTCCTACTTTAGATAAAATATTAGAAAATAATAGCTATAACCAAATTACTGCTTATTTACATCAACACCATCTTCTATTCAGGAAGCAACATGGATTCTGGTCTGGACACAGAACCATAAGAGCACTCCACTCCCTCAAAGATGATATCCTATCCAATATGGACAAAAGATACCTGAAAGGAACTGTCTTTATTGACCTTACAAAAGCCTTTGATCTAATTGACCATAACTTACTATTTGACAAATTAACTGAAATAGACATTAGTGATGATGCAAAATGTTGGTTGTAGACTTCCTCAGTAATATATCCTTTAAGTCGAAAGTAGGCACCACCACTTTGAAACAGCTTCTCTTATGAAAGGAGCCCCCCAGGATTCCACTATAGCTCCTCTGCTATTTTTTATATTTATCAACAATCTCCCATCTGATCATGCTAAGATACCTCTAATTCTTTATGCAGATTGCATGGTTATATATAGGGCAAACAAATCCCACCCTGTTATACAAAGTCTGCTCCTTGATGACCTCCAAACCCTCAACTAATGCTTAATAGGCCAGAAAATTATACTCAATCCTTCAAAAACAAAAGCAATGCTATTTGGAACCAACCAAAAAGTAGCTAAAGCACACAGCTTCCTTAATATTCTAGATATTAACTATACCACCCTAGAAACTACCACATCTTTCAAATAACTTGGCTTTTGACTAGGCCAAACTCTTACTACATATTCAAATCACATACAAAAAGATCAGTGCAAAACTTTTCTAGGCAAACAGGCTATCACCTCTTCTGTCCAAGGCAGTCAATAGGCGAAGAAATACTCTTATCTCAGCTTGAATATGGACAACCCATTATAGAGAAAGCTTCAAAGAAAAGGTCCCCATAGTGTAAGCTTCAAAGAAAAATGCCCCAATAGCAGAAGCTTCAAAGAAAAATGCCACCACCTTGCAAACCACTTCCAAGAAAATCTGTAGGTTCATTATTAACTGCCCCATTAATGAACACCACTGCCTAACTCTCACCAAAGCTAAATGGTTGACAGTACATTTCAGAACCATCATCTCACTGAGATTGTTAATTCACATATTTTTTTCTCCTGAGTCAGCTTCCACTCACACTCCTAAACTTTTCAAACCACCTTACTAATTCCAAAAACTAATCTTCATTGTAGTGGCTGTACATTCTCCATCCTAGCATCTAAACTATTGGACTTTATTCGTCTCTCCATCACAGGCATCTAAAAGTACTAGGACTTCAGACAACAGCTCAAGGAACACCTCTTCCCCCAAATAAAGTATGGCTGCATTCCCTCATCCTTCACATCTCATCTTGTCATCCCCTTACTTAGTGCCTCTCATTCATCATACTTCCCTCTTCTCTTTGCATCACCAACACTTCCTCTTCTTTCTACTCCTCTTCTCTCTACATGCCTTTCCTCACCATTTCTCTGTCTTCTCCAAAGGGTATCCTTTCCTGCACGTATTCTTACTTACCACTACTAAAGTTTTCATACCGCTCTATATAATGATATATAATGATATGCTGCTATCCCTGTAAGCATTAGCCATCTCAGTCATTATGGATTCATCTCACCCATGAAGTTCTGATGAACATGATTCCATTTTTCCATCCATGTTTTAACATTGTAAACTGCCTCTTGAACTAAATGTTATTTATATATATATATATATATATATATATATATATGTATATATATATATATATATATATATATATATATATATATATATGGGTCTACTTCATATGTTTGACAGACCATTTGATTGAAATTAATTGGTCGACAACCAGTATTCAAGGCACTTAACAGGGATTTGCCCCCCTCCCCAATGTTGTGCGACCCTGGAGTTGTTATATATATGTAGGGGGTGTGGGGGGGGTGAAACCCCCCACCTATTTTCGTTTAAAAGCATGAAAATACAAGAAAAACTACACATTTTAAATGAAAATAGGTGGGGGGGGGCTTTACCCCCCCCACACACCCCTAACTATATATATATATATATATATATATATATATATATATATATATATATATATATATATACACATATATATATATATATGTATATATATATATGTATATATATATATATATATATATATATATATATATACACACACACACACACACACACACACACACACACACACACACACACATATATATATATATATATATATATATATATATATATAAATTTTTTTAGCATATCCTTGTATATGTAACTGTGTTTTGTTAATTTCTTATGTGATTTAATCACTTGAACTGTGACTGCAAATGGTCTATTGAGATCAATGCATTAACCCAGTAAGCAAATATAAATAATTAAATAAAAATAAATAATTGAAGGGGAAGAACCCCAGCTAATGTGCATGCACATCAGTGTAATAAATCTAAATACAGTAAAGGAAGTAAAGTGCATTTTCACTGAGTAATCTGTTAAACAAGCTAAGAACCTTAATCTACCTGCTGAATTTCTACAGCTATCAGCCAAAGCTATAGCATATCCCATTTCCATTCTAATCAATAGGACTGTTACCGGAGGTCACATACCTAGCTTATGCAAAGTCTCTCACATTATCCCCCTCCATAAAGTGGACACGCCATTGAGCTCTCCAATTGCCCTTCTTTCTCCTTTGGCAAAGATCTTGGAGAAATGCATTCACAGGCAATTACTTGACCACTTAACCCAAAATAACTTACTTACCAGCGGTCAACATGGTTTCAGACCCTCTCACAGCACTACCACTGCCCTCCTTTCCTTTACAGATTGCATAAACAAAAACTACAACCTTAATAACCTTTCCTCAGCACTGTTTATTGACCTGTCCAAAGCATTTGACATGGTTAATCATCAAATTCTAATCAACATACTCAAATCCCTGTCATTAGATGCACCTTCCATAAAATGCTTCCAGTCCTACCTAGATAAAAGACAATAGGCAGTAATTTGGCATAAGACTCTATCTACCCTCCAACCGGTTACCCTAGGTGTCCCTCAAGGTTCCATAATAGGACCTCTCCTCTTCTCCATTTTCATTAATGACCTTCATCTAGCCATCCCCCAAGCCACATGCATACAATATGCTGATGACTCCACACTTATATGCTCAGCCAAATCCACATCTGAACTTCACTCTCTTACCTAGAAGGTATTTAACACAGTTGAACAATGGTTCACACAGTGTTGCCTTCTTTTGAACCCCAAAAAACTAAACTCCTCCTCTTCAATCCTACTCACAAGTCCTCTCCTTTTGATTTCTCAGTTACATCCACCAATGGTACCATTATATCACCAGACCCAACCACCAAACTACTGGATATCACCATTGATAACAATCTGAACTTTGACATCCATATCAACAATACTATAAAAACTGTCAACAAAAAACTTGGCTCTCTCTATAGGATTAAACCCTTCCTTTCCCCCACAGCCAGAACAACCATAACTCACACTCATCTAATCTCTACACTGCTCTATGTCTCACCCATTTTTACTAAGCTATCTAAAAATAATCTCAGCAAATTGGAAATGTCCTACAATAACATTGCCAGATTTGCAACAGGAAACCCTTACAGAACCCACCATTGCATAAATATAAAGCAGCTAGGATGGCTGGAACTACAAAACCTGATTAAATTCCATCAACTAACCATTGCCCATAAAACTCTTTATAAACCTTCCAGTGCTCCTATTCTATCTACTCTCATCACCCCATATACAAATCTGAAGTCCTTACGTTCCTCACACAAACATCTTTTACACACCTCTAAACCTAACAACAAGGCTGGGGATTCTCTCTTCTCTATTGCTGTCGGAAAAACCTGAAATCTTCTCCCCAGTGACCTTTCCTCTCTTCCCTCTTTATCACTCTTCAAAAACAGACTGAAACTTTACCTTAGAACACATTGGTTGTGCCCTTATACTAAACCTGACTAGGCATCTATCCATCTGTTTAAACTTAGCTCTGCCTATCCCAGACTACTCATGAACTGTTATATATTACTTTTTGACTATAAATACAGACTCCCTCCAAAACTACACTGTGTCCAACCTCTGTAAATACTTTCTACTGAGGAATTTCTTTATTGTAATACAATTAACCTGTCGTCTCTTTTGACTTTCTTCATTTTATGTATTATACCTGTGTGATGTATTGTATATGCATTCTTGCACTATAAGTATTTCTTTTTTGTCCTCGCGGAATTTTCTGTTGTAACCTGGAATATGCGTTGTTTATTATGAATGTTTTTATTTAGTCATATTTTGTTTATTTTGTTTATTATTTACTAAGTTTTTCATTTATCTGTCTTGGAGCTTATCTCCCCGTGCCTCTACTGAAAATGGAAATATATCCAGTTAGACTAGCCCGGTCAACAAATGTAAAATAAAATAAAATAAGTAATAAAATAAACAGTTTATTTTTCTTTAAATAACATTTATAACAACCTGCTATTTTTTATAAATTTATACATGCTGTTTGAAGCAGTGGCTTATAGTGTCCAAAAGGAAATATCACTCATATTGTCTTGCATTATACTACAGTAAGTAATAGTTGCTTGCTATATTGTCCTACATTTAAGACTTTGCACAACAGAGTGCATGTATAAAAATCTGTTTGCCGGCAGCATTGTGTCTTTATACTTAACTGGAGGTGTAGATGTCTTAGCTCAATCTAACATCAATTCTGATATATCTCCAAGTCTGGACAAAGAACTATTGGTAAACTGCTTTGTTATGTATGTTTCAAACCAGCCTCACACTGTCAAAACCCCTGCTCCCATAAAACATTCTGTTGACTATCTTAGCCTTATAGAGTCTTTAGCTACTTTGAAAAAAATACATCATTAGATGCCTTAGACTCAGCTAGTATCCACAGCATTTTTTTCAAATAATAACAATCTAAATCACATTGCCTTTTATTGCAGTGTTTTAAGGAATTGACATAGAGTGCGTTTCTCAATCTGTGGAAAATCACTCATGCATTTCCTTTTTACAAGTCAAGAAATCTACAGCTGCCAAACAGCTAAGAACCTCTCTCTGCACTTTGCTACTACCAAAAGCACACTGCTTTCCCATTTAGTAGGAAGTATTATTATGATGCTTATGCAAAAACAAATGAATAAAAACAAGAATAATTACGTTATCATGAATTTACAGATACAAATCAGAGTCCCATGTTCATTTTTACCCTCCTCACTTCACATTGCCTAACATTAATTGGTAAGTTATGCAACTGAAGAAACCAGCTCCATATAATGGTATAACAAATTATTGTTTTCAATTTAAAGTGTATTACTTTTTCTGTTTCTTGCCCAGGTGAGCTCTTTAGACAAATAGCCCTTTTCCAACACAGGCCCAGAAGCATCATCTTGCTCAGAGTCACAAAGTAGGCAAATAAAGGTAGAAGGAATCAAACCCTTACCCTAGCCACAGGAAGCAGCATTAACAGCTTCAAGCTTTAGTCCTCTAGTAAAATGAAATAAAAAAATGCTTTTCAGAAGAGCCACTAAGCTATTGAATGCACTTTATCCTGAACACACCTGGCATAATTTTGCTTGTAAAGAATATTTTATAATAAAATACCTGATAGTGAGAAGAAATAGCTAAATATATGCAAGTATAACTTTTCACTTTATTTCACATGACTGAAAATATTTGGTTCAGTGTCTAACTCTGGGTGATTATAGGGACGCAGCAATATAGCATTTTGGTTTAGATATTTAGAGAAGTACTGTTCTCTCGGGTTCCTACTACGAGAGCGAAGATTCCTTTAGGCGAATACGATGTCGACCCATGTTGCGCGAAGTACGTAAACCACGAAAGTTCAAAACCGCAAAGTTCGAAATGTCGATTTGTTTGGTTGGCCCGTCTGCGGTATAGCTCTGTAATGTAAGTGTGTGATAGATAGGAATTTAGTGTTAGGATTTGGGTTAAGGTACGTGCATAGATAGGTAATGTATGTAAGAGTTAGTATAGTGTTAGAAGTAGGTGTTTTTTAAATGTATGTATGTGTTTTATTTATTTTGTTTGGGTGTATGTGTGTAGGGGAAGTGTGCGGTAGTTATGGACCTTAGGGTTAGGGAGGGGTTAAGGATAGTGCATAGTTAGTTGTGTATGTGGGTGCATAGTTAGTTGTGTATGTGTGGTTTAGTATAGTGTTGGAGGTAGTTTTTTTTTAAATGTATGTATGTGTTTTATTTATTTTGTTTGGGTGTATATGTGTAGGGGAAGTGTGTGGTAGTTATGGACCTTAGTGTTAGGGAGGGGTTAAGGATAGTGCATAGTTAGGTAGGTAGTATGTAGCGGGTGGTGGGGTTGGCCGACTATTGCAGGTCGATATTTTTTTTTCACAATTTAGTGCGCTCCGGATTTTCACAGTTCGCGGTAAGGGGGTCGACATTTAGATATCCGCGCTTAGGGATTTTCGCTTTTGTAATATAGACCCATTCTCTCATACCTTCCAGTTAAAAGTAATAGCCAAACATTTCACTTTCAGCTGATTGCCAGTTATGATTGTTGTATTGTTTGCATGGGAATGCTGTGGTACTATGATACTCCGTGACTGCTTCATGGTGTTTGTCAATGATGTTGGCCAGTGACGAGTTGAATGCTGTATTCAGCATTTTGGCCCACCTTAACTATTCATGATGGCCAATAAAGAGCTGAATACAGTGTCCAGTCCAATGTGGCTATATTAATTCAGCTACCCAAAAGTGAAGTGTTTTGAACAAGAGTCAAATAAAAAAAACTCCATAGTGTTAATGTATTTACTTATTTATTTGATATTTGTTTACATTAAACATCCAACTGGGCCAAAAAGTGTCATTTTCAGTGGAGACCAAGGGAGAAAAGCTCCACAGTCACAATCTATCAAAAATCAATTACAGATATTTGAAATCATAAAGTATCATACAACACTACAAAACACAGGAGTGAAAAGAAAGTTGTAATGAGAAAAACATAGACCATATGTTTCATAGTAGAGTGCAATAAAAGAATAATATGAGTTGGAGAAAATATGTGAAGAAGAAGTCATAACAGTGGGTAAAACTGCCTTCCAGTTTATAGCCTGCTACAGACCACCCTCCCAAACACAGGAACCCCACTCGGCCTTCCTGAGAATACTGGAAAATATGAAGATCTCTCCAAACACCATTATATTGGGCGACTTCAACTACCCAAACATAGACTGGGAGCATTACTCTAGCTCCAACACCCTAGCCCAAAGGTTCCTAGAATTTATAAACTCAAATGCTATGGAACAACTTGTTACCACTCCCACAAGAGGGGAAAACATACTGGACCTGATCATCACCAACATGGGGACACTATGCTCCAGACCAGAAGTGTATCCCTCACTGGTAAGATCAGACCATAAACTAATCTCACTGGATATTCACATCCCGACCCCACCCCCTGCCCAGAAAACCACAGTGAAAAACTTCTCTAAAGCAAATTTCACATGCCTCAAAACCGAGGCGGAATCCTTCAAAGCCCCCGGGCCTGTGGAAAATACGGCCCAGACCGCAGAATCCTTTATAAACGCATTCTATGCATTCTATGAACACCTTCAGGAATGCATGGATCATGCAATTCCAAATAAAACCAAGACCCAATCCTCCAAAGGCAGACATCCTGTCTGGTGGACACCAGCCATAAACAAACTATACAATAGAAGGAGGAAGCTACTACATGATGGAGCAAAATCCCAAAAAGGGAAGGCATCTCTGATCAGTATTAGCAAAAAACTACGGGCACTCATAAAATCGCCTAAGGCCAGCTTCGAGAGAAAAATTGCACAGGACACTAAGGATAATCCCAAGGCTTTCTTTAGTTATGTTAGGAACCTGGGTGGGAATTCCCAGATATGCTCAGAATTAGTCCAAAATGACAAAAAATACACCGAGCCCACAGACATTGCCAACATCCTAGCTGACAGGTTCAGTGCAAACTTCTCCCCACCAAAAGGGCAAATATCTATCCCAACAGAGTGCTGCCCCTGACATCTCAGATGCTCAGGTAAGAGCCGCCCTCTCCAAAGCAAAAAACACAGCATCAATGAGACCAGATGGTGTCCCGGGCTGCGTCCTACATGAACTCCAAGAAGAGCTAAACCCAAACATAAAACTACTGTTCAATCTTAGCCTTACTACAGGATATGTACCCAAAGAGTGGCGTACAGCAGCAGTGGTCCCTCTCCACAAAGGTGGTGCCTCAACGGATCCTGGAAACTATCGCCCCATAAGCCTGACTAGCTTGGTCTGCAAAGCTATGGAAAGGATCATCATGGACCACATAAATAAAGATATTGGAGACCTACAGACACTGGATCCTACCCAGTTTGGCTTTGTTAAGGGAAGATCCTGCCTCTTAAACCTGGTCAATTTCTTTGAAACAGTCACCGAGGCCATTGACGAGGGGAAGGTGGTCCACACAGCCTACCTGGACCTCTCAAAAGCCTTCGATACAATACCCCACTCGGGCATTATAGATTATCTCACCAGCTTAAATATAAACCCCTATGTCACTAGATGGGTTGCAAACTGGCTCAAGGACAGAACCCACATGGTTAGAATTGCTGGAGCCATGTCAGACTCCAAACCAATTACAAGTGGCGTCCCACAAGGCTCAGTCCTGGGACCTCCCTTGTTTGGTATATATTTCTCGGCGGTACAGGCCAACACGGAAGGACTGTGGCTGACCAAGTTCGCAGATGACTGCAAACTGGGTGCCATAATCAACTCTCCAGCCGACACAAGCATCCTCCAAAAGGGCCTCATAGAAACAGACAACTGGTGCCAGAGCCATGGCCTCAAGCTAAATGCCAAAAAGTGTATAGTCATCCCCTTTGGCAAAAACAAAGTGCCCATAAATTACCACATATGTGGTAATCCATTAAGTACAGAAGAAGTCATTAGGGACCTGGGGACCCAAGTTGATAGCAATCTCTAATTTGACAACCACGTGGCCAAAGTGGTTAGAAAAACATTTTATATAGCCCACCTAATCATGAAGGGATTCACATCTAGATCAGGGGAGGTCATCGTGCCTCTTTACTCATCCCTCATCAGGCCCATTATTGAGTACAATGCCCCTTTTGGGATGTACCTTACCAGACACCTGCAGCAACTGGAAAGACCCCAAAAGTACCTCACCAAGAGGATCAAAGGGCTCAAACAGATGCCATATGCTGCCCGGTTAAAGAAACTCCAGCTCTACTCAGTGGCATACCACCTGCTGAGAGGCGATCTGTGCCTGACGTATAAAGCCATGTCCAACCCGGAATTAATGGACATGCTGTACCTCAGAAAATTCAAATCCCATCGAGCTACACGCATGAGAGACTTGAACCTCAGCACTGAAATAAATAGGATATGCTGGAGGGACAGATTCATAACCCAGAGGCTCCCTTCACTCTGGAATAAAATCCCAGTCCAGGTTAGGCAGAGTCCCACATTGACTCTCTTCAAGAGGAATCATGATGAGTGGATGGGAGATCGTAGATTTACCCCGGCTATCACTTCTGTGTCACTGTTAGACAGAGGCACAGTATACTAACCTCAAAAAAAGGCATAGCAAAATTAATTTAAAATGGGTGGCAAAAGCCAAACACACTCTGGCTAGGCTTATAAATGCCCTAGGGCAGATAGCCTAGTATGAACCTATGAACCTAATCCTATTATATGTTACATGGATTAGTATGTGATAAATTAGACCTGAGACGATTCAAAAAGATATTTAAAAGAGATATTAGAGATTAAATGATTAGAGATAGTGAGTGGAAATTCAGTGATGTTGATTATTAGAGTTATAGAAGGAAGTAAGAATGGACAGAAAATGAGAATTTAAGAAAGGTGCAGGGTAGGGTGTCTTTAGGTAGCTTAGGTGAGTAGGGAGGAAACAGAAAGAGGTAGAGGAGCAGAAGGTAAAGTTTCATATGTCTGTACATGGAGCTTTTCTCCCCGGGCCTCCATTGAAAAGGGCTCATTTTTGGCGCAATGGACTCTTCCGGTTAACAAACTGCAAATAAATAAATAAATAAGAGGAAAGATGTGCAGAGAGAAAGTGGATATGGTAAGGAAGTGGGAAAAACAAATGAAAGGAGTGGAGTAAGAGTTTGTAGAGGGTTTTGAGGTGTGACTTAGGTTGAAGGGGATGAATGAAATATAGTGAGTAAATTTACCCAGTATTGTTGCAGCAGCAGTCCATGATCTGAACAGTATTATTTTAGGGAGCATTTAAGGTGGGTATGTTAGAAACAGCTCTGATTGTTAGAGGTGAGGAGTTCCATATTTTTGGAACTGAGTATAAGTATACTCTTTGTCCAGGGGATTTATTTTATTTTTTTATGTTGAGAGGTTGTATGTCTTCCAATCTGAGAGTTCTTTTTAGGGAAATATATGCTGAGTATAGGGGTAAGAGATGGACAGGGTAATGGTTTGTATATGATTTTATGCAATGTTATAATCTGAATGTAGGAGAGGTGGAAGGAGAGTTCCAGTCAGCATAGGGTAAGCAGTGCTTTACGATGATGGGTAAAGGAGGATGAATAAGCAGCAAACATGGCAATTTTGTTTTAGCAGCTTTCAATTTTTTTCTTTTTTTAATAAATGATTATAAATTGGATAGAATTGGGGCTCAATAGGGTAGGAAGGGCAAAAGGTAAGTTTCAATTAAAGTAATTTTTGTGGATGTGCTCAGAAAATGTATGTTTCTGTGGTCCACTTCAAAATACTGACTTAAAATCTCGAAATTCAAAATACTAACACCAAAATCCCTAAAGCTCAGAATACTGAAAACTCAAAATATTGAAACTCAAAATATCGAAAAATACACAGTACAGCTATACTACCTATATTCCAGCAGAACTACATACATAAACATGTTACACTTCTCCATGTATAGGCAGGGGGACAAGCCCCCCCGCACCCCTCATGTGGTGTCTGCACCCCCCCCCCCACATCCCCAGCTACTTAAATACATCACCTCCGAGATTGCACTTCAGTACACTAAAGTGCAATCTTATAGTTGATATATTTAAGTAGCAGGAGGTGTGGGGGGCACAACCCCCCACATGGGGGGTGCAGGGGTGGCTTGCCCCCTGGTTATACTCGGAGAAGAGTAATATGGTTTGTATTTTATTTGTTTCAATATGTATTTGTGGTGGAATATGGTAAGTGTTGGTATCTTGTGTGTTTTCAGCATTTTGAGTTTCAGTATTTTGAGTTTTCAGTATTTTGAGCTTTAGGGATTTTGGTGTCAGTATTTTGAATTTTGAGACTTTGAAAGTCATTAATTTGAAGTGGACCTATTTCTCTATAGCATACCAGTTTTTTATGGGTTTTCTTAATATTGCTTTGGATGTAGAGGTCAAATTTAAGATTAAATGTTATGACATAATAGTTTGGTATGATGAACTAATTCAGTTTCAGTGCCGTTTGCCAAAAAGATTTTGAAAGATGCTTTGTTAGACATGTGAATTTTTAAGGTAAAGTAGGGGAGTTAGTTTTTGGGGGGGTTGAGTAAGAGCTGGGCTTTTCTAAACCAGGTTTATCTCTAGTAACTTGTTTCTTGACTTGGTTTTGTAGCTCTTAGAATAGTTGCAGATTTTTGTCATTTTTGTTTTTTTGCCAGTTAATCCAGGCTTTGTCCTTATGAGGAGTTTGCATTGGTTTGGCGAACCATGGGGTATGGTTGTTTTAAATTTTTTTTTTTTTTTTGTATGACGTGGGGCTAAGGTGTTAAGAATATGTAGAAATGCCACACTGAAGTATTCAACTGCATGATTTAAGGGGACTCTTTCTAGATGGACCAATTAACCACTTTTAGAGGTTCAATTAAAGACTGTTAGGAAAAACTGGAGAGACTGCACATAGTTTTAAGCTTATGTTCCTTTATTAGTTGCATAATATTTCTGTGAGTACAAGCTGGTAGGTTGTCTTAGTGTATCAGGAAGGGTATCTGAGGAGGTAAATTAGATGGGTTGGTAACCAGAATCCAGTCCAGGATAGACTGTTGGGAGTTATTTTTTCCATATCTTGTTGGTGTACTAATAAGCCGAGTGAATTCAAAAAGGTTCATGCTGTTGATTGCTGAATTTGCAAATAAAGACTGCCAGTCAATGTTTATATCACCCAGGAGGATAATTTCATACGTGATTGTATCTGCTTAAGGGTAGTTGCAGATATAAATGATTATTAGTTCATTTTTCTACTCTAGATATGTTATTTTCAGGTAAAGCTCAATGCATTCTCCTATCTGCAACAAAGTATGATATACATTTTTTGGGGAGTCCTCGCCTTTCCACCACGAGGACATGTTCTTTATGCCCTGTCTTCCTTTCATGAGGAACCAGGGGATCATTTTTCTCAGTGAGGTAACATACTGAATTCTTGTACATGTAATGGCTGATGTATGACAAGGCAGTAGGTTAGAAATGGCATTGCATTGCATTATGGACTGCTATAAAGATGTCATCCTCAGTATCTCGTGTGAGGTTAGAATACATAGCTTTCACAGTTTTTGACTGCAAAGGAACAAATGTTACTTACCATGACACTAAACCATAACTGAACATGGGAAGTTGCTTAGTAATGCTGGACAGGGAGGGCTGTTTAGCCAAGAATGTATGATGCTATAAGTTCATGACAACAAGCCTGTCTCTTCTCAGGTACTTAACGTAGCTTATTGGCTGGCACAAATGAACTATTCTTATTATGTTGCTGTAAGTTGTTTCACAGATCATATCCTGCTCCCTCTATTACTGTCTCATTACTCATTCATTCATACCCTAATGCTGTACTTTTGCTCACTACACGTCAACATTTGGAATTGACTAATGCTTGATTTTAAACTCTATTAGTAAGATAACTGCCCATCACTGAGTTTAATTCTGGATAGGAGAATTGACCTTAGAGTACTCTACATTGATCCCACTGGTGTTTTCATGTCACAATACTGACTGGAATGTAATGAAAGGCACGTTTTTCATCTGTGTCCCCATAAACTAGAATTCCTTGGTCTCATATACTGAATGCCAAACCATCATGGGTACATTTATACTATACCGAAAAAGCCATCTTGACTTTGAAACCAAAAGCACATCTCTCAAATGACTAAAGAACTAAAGAAGACAGCTTTTCATAAATTTAAGTATTTAAGGAAGAGTCAGTCAATAGACCATAATCGCCTTGTAAATTCACACCCTCATATGGAATTTCCTGTCTGCAGGAGGAGGAACAAGTAAGGCGAGGGATACATTTAAAAGTGCACTTCCAACCATTAAGGTTTGCCTTAAAGGAAGCAAGAATATTAAAGTTATTCAAAAGATGGGCAGAGTGTTTAGTAATAAATCTGTTACTTCAATGTGCCCATTTTCATTTACTGATGAAGATTCAAATCTTTGGTTAAGAGTTTGCATAACCTTTTGATCTTTAATCCAGTGACATTTTAAGTTAGGAGTATCTAGCCATGTGATGTGGTTGGATGGATGTGTAATAAAAGTGGCTATATATTTCAAAATTGGTATGATCAGGGAAGAGTATAAAGGAATGATAAATTCTTTTGACCGGGATGATTTATCTTTAGTTTTTAACTAGCCTACATAGAAAGATTTGCCTAGACTGGGTAATTCTGATGACATTTATTTTTGTAGATATGCAAATGGTCCATCAGAGAGGGAACCAACAATGCCTTGTATGCCAGGCATGGGTCACTCCTTAATGGTCTGCAAGGGACAAGAGTACAGAGATGTGGCTTTGAGGCAATCCACATAGGACATGTTCTTTATGCCCTGTATTCCTTTCATGAGGAACCCATATGGATGCTCCACTTATTGCATGTGCCTGGTCAAGTACATACTAAAGGAGGCGTTGTACAAAATGATTAGTCTGATGAGGGCCAAATACAGTAACAAAATGACATACTAGGACTTAGATGTCATATCTTTGCTTATAAATTCTGCTACAAAGAATGAATGCCTTACCACCAGAGGCACATGATGGTCAAAGGCCAGTTTACTGTCTACATGCATGCAGAAATCCCTGACTTAGAAGTGTGTTATCAATGAGACAGCTTCCAGGAGTAGCCAACTTCCCAAAGAATACTATTATGCACGTTTTGGCATCAGTTATTTTTCTGTGCCAGCCCTGCTTGGAGGATATTAATCTCTTGGGTGGATTCAATGAGTGCACCTAGTTTGCGATCGTCTGACACTGGCCTCGACTTCAATGAAGTCCTGTGTGAGAGTTAGCAGGCTATCCAGCAGGTGACATAGGAGTGTATGCCTGATTCAGTGAGTCTGTTCACAAAGGTTGTGTGAGGTATTGCATAAAATGCCATAGCCTGATCAAGGTAGGCAGTATGCACCATTTTGCCTTCGTCCATTGCTGTGATGACCTCCTCAAAGAAGTCCACCAGGCTGAATAGGCATGACCTGCCCTTGACAGAACCAAACTGGGTAGAATCTGATATCTGAAGGTTTACAATATCACTATTAATCATTTCCATGACAGTTCATTCCATAGCTTTTCATATGAGACTACTCAGACTTCTTGGTCTGTAGTTACTGGAGCCCATAGATGGCCTAAATTTGCTCAGGGGTAAGACTGTTGCAGATCTGCATTCATGTGGCACAGAGCCTGTCTGGAGGCTATCATTAAATAGTGATTGTAGTGATCCCGATAGGCCATATTTCATGGAGGCATGCTGGAATATTATCTAGCTCCATCGATGCAGTTTTCTTTGCCTTGGATAGTGCAGAGAGGACCCTGATGATAGTTGGGGGTAATGTTCAATAATATGAGGGGTAAAAACTGGAACAAATTTTTTCAGCAAGTAGATTGTCTATATTTTCCAGTTCAGTGTGAGTGGTTCCATTTATAGTCAGTACTGCACATTGTTATGTACCCCCCCTTTTATGGACATAACATAAGAAAGGTTTATAGTTGTCCTTGGCATGTTAAGCTAACTTTTACCTCAGTTTTGGCTTTTGTAGATTGGTATGTTACTTGCTTGAGTTTTTATCCTGCTGGGCATTGTACTTTCTCATTTTTGCCATGTGTTTCTTCTTTTTGCTATGAAACCTATTGATGTTGGGAATTTACAAGTGTGGTTTCTTGTTTTGCATTTATTCTCTACTTATTCCTGGTGGGTACAGCTGTATCTGTGCTTCTTTTGACATAATTGTATAGGGTTTCTGAGAAAAATTTTGCATAGGCAGCGGTGTTGTCAGGGTGTGGGAAGACTTGAAATTATGTCAGGTTATCAGTAGTAGGAAGTTTGCCCAGTGGCAGCTGGTGACTTCAAATCAAAGGGGGGCTGCAGGAGACAGCTGAATGGGTGGGGCCAATGGGAAGGGGTGTGGCCAACTAAAAGGGGTGGAGCTATGGTGCAGTGGGATCAACGCTGGACATGCTTACTAATTTACATGAAATAAATGCTCAAGTCAGTATGGCACATGCTAAATACTTTACACAGCACACATTGTTACATGTATATACAGGTTGAAGACTTACCTCTGCGGTATGCTGCAAACAGTACTTCATACTCAGTTTCTGCACCTGATCTGTAGTCTGGTCTGGAACACAGATCATACTGGATTCCCCCCCCTTTTTCATGGAGGCTCAAAAGGGACAGTTTTAAAGTTTCCCAAGCAAACACTATTCACGTGACCCCACCTGGTTCCAAATAAGTGCTTGTAGTCTTCTCTTTCGGCTGTTCATGTTAGGGGTTGCCACAGCGGATACGTTTCCAATTTCTTCCTGTCCTCTGCATCTTTCTCTGTCACACCAACCACCTGCATGTCCTCTCTCACCACATCCATAAACCTTATCTTAGGCCTTCCTCTTTTTCTCTTACCTGGCAGCTTCATCCTTATCATACATTTCTCAATACACCCAGTATCCCTTCCTCAGCACATGTCCAAACCAACCTAATCTTGCCTCACTGGCATACAAATACTGTGGATGACTAACTTTCAAGATGATATCACTTAATTGACCCAACATCATCTAAAATGGACACATATTCCTTGTTATGCCAGCATTACTGGGACTAGCTTAATATTCAGTGCTACTGCTAACTAGTACAGATGGGGTTAAGCATCAATAAAACAGTTTACAATTAACCTTGATGAAGAAGCTGTTTCTTGCAGAACTGAAGGCAGTGCAAAAGGAGCAGACAGAAGATAGGGTACATAAAACAACTAGAGAGCATCACAAAGAGGATCCTAGGCCTTAAACACTTGTCCTATATGGACAGACTCAAAAAACTCCAACTATTCTCTGTCTCATATTGCCTACTTACAGTATAGCATGGTCAGCTACACATTGTAGTTTGCCATTCCTTTCCATTGGACAGTTTTAAGATTCCATCCTAGCTCAAGGTCTGTTTAGCATTTTTATTCCTCTCCAAGACATGAGTAAGCTGTGACAACATATAGTGTAGGTAACTGTTATATGGAAATTTAATTTATTGCATTTGATTACTGGGAAAATCTGAGTGAGCAATAAAACCCCTTTTCAATGAGGCCCGGGGAGAAAAGATCCAACTAACACTGAGATAACAAACATATCTGCTAAGGTAAAAGGAGTAAAATAAAATCTACATTGCCATACATTTACTTACAATGCACACATATGCAGTCTACAATACACAGAGTTTCATTCTGTATGTTTGTATGTATACCTAGCCCAGTTACACCTTCTATGTATCTCAAGCTGTATTAGCCAGCATAAAACATCTCTCAGGCTTGTGCGCATTTATTTAATGTTACTTATGATGAGCAGATTTTAGCCTAGGTCAGATTCAACAATATACATCTTGCAGCATACCTCTCAACCTCTTAGAGTAAGAAATCTGGACAAAACCATGTATAAAAGTGGGACAAAGGACCAAAATTGGGACAATTTTTAAATATGTCTCTTCTTACAAACTTAGAAAGTTGATAGAACAACAGGTTTTGCATTAGCATGACTTTTTCTGAAGGGTGTATGAAGTCTGAAACTACGTCTGTAATTAGTTTCTAACTTCAGTCTTTAATGATTTCCCTTATGTCACTTAACAGTCATGTACATTGCTTTCTAACTTCCACCAGTATTCCTCATTGACAGTGGCAAGATGTTCTGACTGAGGTTTCTTTTTGGGGATAAACTCTTGGCTAGGCTTGTAAGGGGCCCCAGGGGCATTAGCCTAGTAACCTCATATGATCCTATTTAACACATCCTCAAACTAGAGAAAAAACTTACAAGTGCAACTGACAGCACAGTTAAACATTCAATATGCCATTCAGTAATCATTTATGACAATACATTGACAGAGTAAAATGCTGAGCTCAGCGTTGATCAGCTGGTTAGATTTAATTAAATAGAAAAATAAAACAGTGGTGTAACAAAAGAAACAAGCTAAAACATATGCCTTAAACATTAGACATAAGAACTGCCGATACAGATTGTGCAGACGCTTGCAAGAGAACAGCAGCAGAGATTTCTATAATTAAATTCAGTGGTCATCAGTATCAAAACAATCCTCGTGTGCCTGTCTTGGGCAAGATTAATGACATCTCAGAAACCATCACCCTACTGAAAAATGATGACAAAATTTCTTCAACTCTACATGTGGGAACCAATGATGAGAAAAATGCCAAGAAAGAGACGTAGTACGAAGTTTTGTAACTGGGGAAGAATGCAAACATTCTATCAGTATGGCAGGTTCAGACATTTTGCATGTTCCACTTTGATAGTTGTACAGATGAATGTATGTGATGTATGATGTCTGTAACTGTGCTGGAGGGGTATTCCACCTGCTGCAGAGGAGTAGGAGGAATGGGCTACAGTGACAGTTTGCTGCCACACAGTTCCGGTCTTTAAC
Source organism: Protopterus annectens (assembly GCF_019279795.1). Lineage (NCBI taxonomy): Eukaryota > Metazoa > Chordata > Ceratodontiformes > Protopteridae > Protopterus > Protopterus annectens. The sequence continues at coordinate 1,024,299,241 of NC_056726.1, read as the reverse complement.
CATTTTATTTCCATTCCAAAATCTACAATGCCCAGCTTAAAATAAATATCCTAACTGAAATGCATAAATCATCATAAATATGGTTTCATCAAAAGAAACAACTGAATAAATAAAACTTGAAAGTATAGTGACAGTACAGCAATAAAAAATAAGGAAATAAGTTCCAGCTGCTGTAAAATACCTCAAGTTGTGCAAGTAGCCAGCATACTTATTAAACAATTGCACATTCCCTTTAATCTTGTCTTTTTAAGGTGAGTCTTCAGCAATATTTTCTGCTTATACAGCTACAACAGCTCTATTCATTTTCAGTTAAAGTTAGGCCGAAACTAAGTTCATCATGGTAAAAAAGCAGAAGTGAACTATGCCGCAACAAATACACATGCACTTCTAGATTATGCTGTAATAAAACCAAATGTATGTTATAATTGGTAATGCTCATTGACACAGACAAGAAAGATGGAATGCATATATGGCAAACTAAACAAATGACAATCAAGTAAATCACTGAAAATTTCATATTTGGGTGTCAATTCAGTTAAAGTCAGGAAGTGAAAATATAAAGTGCATTTTGGCATATACAGCAGATCAAAGCATCACCACAGACTAATGAGCTAGAAAAGTGATTTGCAGGCTACAGTAACCACTCGCCTATGATCACTTGCTTGCACTAAATGACAACACATTTATTAACTAATTATAATAGCTGAGCAGCCTGTAGATATGTAGCTATGCTGGCAGTAAAACAAAAGAACCTATATGATGCATAATATATACACACACAGGCACACATACACAGTTCAGAGGAGGGCTGCAGAAACTGAGTAAAGACAATGTAAAAATATCTTCTTGTAGTTATTAATGACAAATGGCATGATGACATGACATAAGAAAGTAAAGAACAGGACTTAAATAATCGTAGCACTAGCATTTAACAGGGGTTATGTTATGCATTACAAATCGGTTTTAAAAAAGTTGCATAAAGTAGGCCATACCATATGGCGAGAGCCCCCCCTGAATGTGAAGTTCCTATTTCATGGAAAGAATAGTGAAAGGCTGGACCAGCCTCCCCAAGCTACAGTGAGCTTTAACATTGCATTCCTGTAAACTGGAACACATACAGACCATGAACTCCAGTTAAACTACAAAGGCTTAGTTATGGTATACTATAGTTGTAGAACCAGTTTGGAGGTGGAGTTGTCATCCTTGGGTATCAGAATCAGAATACAAATTAAGGTAAAATAAATTAGTCTTTGGAGAACAACATCATCAAGAAGTAGGTAGACTGTTTATGTCTTAAAAATTATTGTCTATTTCGATGCGGCACATCCAAGTATGCAGAAGCTAATTGTAATTGCCACAATAATGTTAGCAACTGTGGCCATAATCACATATGTTATTAAGTTATAAACACATACTTATTATTTCAGTTAGATACATTGAGTTGGTCTGCCTAAAATATAACAAATGTAAAAAGTTTTGAGAACCAAATGACAAACAGAGTAACTATATGGCTATACAAGTCTGTTAATTGTACATACCAATAAAAGGCCAAAACTATACAAGCATATGAAACAAGAGAGCACTTTTCTCACAAGAATATGGTATGGCGTCATCTCTGAAATATGTTTCGCTGGTGATATTGGCTGGGGAATAGACCATTACCATTATTTTCATACACTTCATTATTATGTACAATAGTCTAAACTTTGTTGAGGGACTATACATCCTGGGACAAAGACAGTCCCTATCCTTAAGAATAATAAAAAATATTTTTGCATCAGATATAAAGAAAGTCAAGGTTATTACTGTACTCTGCATGCTTAGCAGAAGCTCCACATAACTAGCAGTGTCCCACAACCAGGAACAGACAGTTTGCTGTGCTTAGTTGTCCAGGCCTTTCATCAACTATCTGCACTCAAATACACTAATGCTGAGAATCACAGTCTCATGAAATGTATCACAAAAAATGCAAGGCATTCGAGTTTGCTGTAAAAGGAATGCAAAACCTCACATCACTCATCATTTTTTCCCTTTCCCAGTGATGTGTGTGGAAGGGATGAGACCAATCAGGGCTCTAGTTTTTAGCTTCAAACAAATGGATGTACAAGCGCGACCTGCTCCAGGGACAGTGTCAGGTGGGGAGTTTGACTGGGGTGGTATACCTGTCAGTGAGTTATGCAGGTGTCCTAAGGTGAGCTCAGGGAGGACAAAAAACTCCTGTAGAGCAGCTCATATTACTCAAATGCTATAAAAGACTGTCATTAAAAATAATACATAGCATATTATTCTGACAGGTATATTTCTTTATACTATGAATTCGGCTAAAAAGTGCACTTCAGTAATGATGGCATCAGCACATATGCATGTATTATTTTATCTATATATATTGCAGTTTACTAAATATGACTAAAGTGCTATGGAGCATGATTAGAATGACAACAAATCAGCAATTAAGGCAAATGTGTAAGACATATACTTTTGATGTAATAAAAAGCCTCTAAAAGTGCATTCAAGGCCAGGATTGTACTTTGCACACAAGAAGAAGTTCAGCACAGTAGTCCACTTGCAACCATCTGTAACAAATAATGAAAGATTGTGGCACTGAACATGTTAGCAATTTAATCTGGAAATAAGAGGCCACAACATACATCCCCTAAAACAGTTCACAAACAAATATACAAACAAATAAATAAATAAAACTTGTATTTCTTCTAAAATAAATGAATGAATGAATGAATGAATGAATGAATGAATGAATGAATAAATTAATAAAAAACATGCATTTCTTCTAAGAGACTTGCACATAAAGGCATTCAGTATTAAGATTCTACTCTGAAATATTTGCACCAGCTGGAAAGGCCTCAGAAATACCTCACAAAGAGAATCCATGGCCTCCAACACCTGATCTATGCATACAGGCTCATATCACTATCACTCTATTCAGTATCGTACAAATTGCTCAGAGGTGATCTCTGTGTTGCCAACAAGGTAATCTAGGACCCTGCCCTACTCAGTGGCGTAACTACGAGAGGCAAAGTGAGGCAATTGTCTCAGGGCGCCAAGCTGTAGGGGGCACTTTGGGCTGTGCTGGTACACTCAGAACTGACAGCATTGCATACAAGGGCACCCGCAGGCAGGTGCAAGGGGGTGCACTTGCACCCCCTTGGAACCGGGCTGGCTGAGAACTTTATTTTAATTAAAAAAAAAAAAAAAAAAAAAAACTTTTTTTTTTTTTTTTAAAGGGCGTTCCTCTTAAAGAACGCCCTTTGCATCCCGTCCGGTCACGCAGATGCAACAGGTGTTTGCGACCTGTTTTCGTCTTCTGTGCGACTCGGGAAGGGCTGCTACTGAACTATTTGGAGGGAAACAGTTACAGAAATGGCAGCAGAAGGTCTCAGCCTCCAGGTAAGAAAGTCCATTAGTGCTGGGCCAAAGGTTAAGTTTGTTTTTTTTATCTGCCTAACTAACTACAAGCTGCTGCTGTTTTATCTGCTTAACTCGTCAGTCTAGAAGCTGTGTGTGTGTGTATTTATTGTATCTGCTTACTGGACTCACTGTTTTACAAGCTGTCTGCTTAACGGACTTTAACAAACTCCAAGCTGGGGCTGTGTGTGTTATTTCATCTAATCTGCTTAACGGAAAGCTGTATGTGTGTATTTATTTTTTCTGCTTACCAGACTCGCTGTTTGCTATCTGTTTAATGGACTTTAACAAAGTCCAAGCTGGGGCTGTGTGTGTTATCTAATTTGCTTAATGGAAAGCTGTATTCTTAACTGAAAGTTGTATTTTTATGTATTGGCCAAATGTGGTTGGGGTGTGTGGGGCTGTAATGTGTTATTTTATCTGTTTAACAGACACAACAGAGTAAACTCTAGAGTCTGGACTCTGCAAGTAAAGAAAAATTTGTGTGCCCAAAGTAACTGTTGTTCTTTCCGGTCCAGTCCTGGTCTTCATGCATCCTGCCCATGCAATTTTTATATACAATTGTTGGGCTACAGTAAGGAGAGTATTTGCTTGCTAGCCTTGTTCCCTTACTTATTGCCACTGCTTATTTCATTTTACAGCAAGGTAGGTACTTCTTTTTTAATTTGTGTCTGTTGCAAGGGGGTTGAACTTCTTATTATTTGCTGGTTAAACAGAACATTGTGTGTGCCATTCGTTCCCTGGTTAAACAGAACATTGTGTGTGCCATTCGTTCCTTTTATTTACATTGCTGCTGCTTCTTATTTAATTTATGTGTCTGCTCCAAGGGGTTGAACATCTTATTGCTTAAACAAAACATTATATGTGTTGTTCATTCTGTTCTTATCCACTACTTAGTGGAGGGAGGTGTGTGTGAGCCTGCACTTGAGCACTGTCATGTACTGAGGAGCCAGGTTAGGTTCCAAAGCAAGTTCAGAAATCATATTCAGAGGCTGGCTGTACAACTTTAACATATAATTAATTTGTCCTAAGGAGTATACGATCAGTTTCTGTTCCTGAGAACCTTTGTCTTGCAGTTCACAGCCATTAGATGGTCAAGTGAATGTTTGTTATTGTAGAGATGATTCCTTAAGGAGACATTTCTTGTCAAACTACATGGTATTCAGGCCAAGAGGACCTTTGTCTTGCAGTTCACAGCCATTAGATGGTCAAGTGAATGTTTGTTATTGTAGAGATGATTCCTTAAGGAGACATTTCTTGTCAAACTACATGATATTCAGGCCAAGAGGACCTTTGTCTTGCAGTTCACAGCCATTAGATGGTCAAGTGAATGTTTGTTATTGTAGAGATGATTCCTTAAGGAGAAATTTCTTGTCAGACTACATAATATTGAGGCCATAGTGGTAGTACATAAGTTAGTATATTCTCTCAAAAACTTGATTTGGTTGTTCTATGCACTTTTACGGGGGTCAGGGGGGATGTATGTGTGTGGCACACCTGTCAACTGTACAGATTTCCACAGAATGTCCAGAATTTTGCATTATCTTTTTGGTCTGTTCTTCATAAAAAATCAGTTTTTTTTTGACAAATCGCTGGATGAGCTAAGGATTAAAGTTACTAAATAATAACATGTATTTGATTTTTAGACTTCATATCCTGTAGAAAATTCATTGTAAATCAAATCTTGTTATTCTAGCAACTTTCTAAATGTGGCCTTAGTTTGGGCCTTTGTCCCCAACATTATAGCAGGCTTTTTCCAGATTTCTTGTGCTAAGAGATTGAGAGGGTGTGTGTGTGTGTCTGTGTGTGTGTGTCTGTGTGTGTGTCTGTGTGTTCAGCTGTCCAGGTTTTTGCAGCATGTCCAGATTTCTGCCCCATATTCCTCCTGAGCTTTTCTTCCCGGGCCTCCACTGAAAAAGGGATTTTGCACAGATGGACTATCCCGGTTAACAAATGCCAAATAAATAAAAAGGATTGAAGTTGCTAAATAATAACAGACATTTGAGTTTTAGATGTCATATCTTTTAGAAAAATGCATACTAACACAAATACTGTTATTCTACAATTATTACATTCATGAGAGCAATATTTATAATCCATCCCTATTTATTTTAGGCTTTGTCCAGATTTCTTGCACATCTTCCTATTGAACTAACTTCCATTCCATCTCCTGCTCTTTTTAAATAAAAACTTAGAATTTACCTTAAAAAACACTGGTTATGCCCCTGCTTTAACCCCGACTAAAACTCCGACTTCCATAATTTCCTTTCCTTTTCTCTCTCCCTCTCCTTTATACCTTCTCATTACTTTAGTGGTATACTATCTCCACTTTAAAAGTTTTTCCTCTCAACTATCCTCCCTCCAAGTGGTAACTCTTCTAATCCACAAATAATGCAGATAGTATATGAATTTAACTATTTTTTTTTTACTCTATATTTACTATTAATGTCTTTTCTTATTACACTATCTTTTTATGTCTTAAATGTTAAATAATGTTAAATAAAGTTGTGCTTTTTTATATGATATTTATGTTGAATCCTATGATGTAATATAGTATATTGTCTATTCCCACCATATATTATTCTTTTCATTTTTTGCATATTATGTAACTGTTTTGTCTCTATGTGGAGCTTTTCTCCCCGGGCCTCTGCTGAAAATGGAAATACATCCAGTCAGACTAGCCCGGTTAACAAATGTAAAATAAAAATAAAATAAATAAAAGAGGTTGAGGTATGCATGTGTGAGAGTGAAATGCCCTATTTAGAGTTAGCAGGTGGAATTTATTTTCACATACATTTTCAAGGAATTGTGAGCTTCAAGGGAAGAGATGTTTACTGTTCAAGCTAAGTCTGCTTAAAATGTACAACTGTTTTGTTTAGCAAATGGTATCAGTGTTGTGGTGCAGAATGTCAAAACAGTCTTAGTAGCATAGCAGGTAGCATACTTGCATCTTGATGTAGAGGGCTGTAGGTTCTACTCCCACCACATGTAGATTTGTATTTTAAGGGGGTGGAGTGCTGTAGTCCTGAGTATGTCCTCCTTTGGATAAGATGCCTAGTAACTATGAACCTGTGTTTTCGCTTGCCACTTATTCCTATTTTTTTTTAAATGGAACATAGGCAATTTATTGTTTAAGGGCAGTAGGCACTGAATTTGTAGATGAAGCACTGAAATATAAAGCTGTTTTTTAGCAACAACCTCTCCATTAGTTTCAGATCTCTTTAATGTGAAATTATTCAGATGACGTTTACTTCTGCAGAGATTGTGCATATTGACTGATATTGGTAGATTGTAATGATAGACGTTTAAGTGGCCTTTTATGGTTGAAATGTTCTGAATTGGGCAATTTGTCATTATTGGTTCATATGTTTTGTTTCATTGCTTAATTGAAAAAATGTTCAAAACTATAAAACACACTCTAAGTGGTGCTGTATTAACAAGGGATATAATTCAATTATTATATATTATAATTAATACAATCAGGAAGGTGAATCAAAGCAGTTATACATGGTTCAGGAAGGTGAATCAAAGCAGTTATGCATGGTTCTGAAATGTGTGCAAGGGGCCTATGATTTGAAAACAGTCCAAATGTAAACTTAACCTGCCACTGGCCAGATGCATTTTCTTTGAATTATTGTCTATTTATTTATTTTATTTCTTTTCAGATACAGTTCTAGAAAGACTGTGTCATTTTTTTTTGTAAATGAGAGTGGCCAGGAATGTGCTTTCAGAAATGTGATAATCATTGGCATTTTATATGTTGCATGATGCTCTCGCAGGACTTTTTCAGTGCGCGGGCTTCGGCTTCAGGTAGGTGTTTGGATTGTGGGCTTGCTTGCTGTTGTTCAGTCGCTTCGTGGATCGGTCTGTTTGTTTGGGTGCGCAGATCTGTCTGTAGCTTGCTTGCTGTTCTGATGGTCGCTTGGTCATGCGGATCAGTCTGTGGCTTGCTGTTGGGTCGGTCGCTGGGCTAGGTAGGTGAAGGGCTGTGTGTTGATCTGTAGTATTCTGGTTTTAACACTGTGCTGGGAGATGTTAGGAATGTGCGTATTTTCATTGAACTGGACTTATCAGAGCTGGACAGTTCTGTGGTTACTCGTGCTCAACGTTGTACAGGTACCGAATATATTTGCGTTTAAGTACAACTTATTGTTCACTATTTTATGTGCCTTGTTAAGCTGAACAAATGGTATGGGATCGCTTAAAGAAGGCTCTCGAAGAAAGAATTTTAGGGGTTAGAAGAACAATGATTACTGAATTTTAGGGGTTAGAAGAACAATGATTACTGCCTTTCTCTGTTATGTGGGACAGATATGTATGTATCGCATACGGAGGTGGATTGGGCACTCTAAATTGACCGTAAGTGTGAGAGAGTGCGTGCGAGTCTGTTCTGTGGAAGAGGTATTGCTGCAGGGCTAACCACCCTGTGGTGTAAATAAGCGAGCTTACTTAAGTTACTTGAGCAGGTGGAAGAATTGTTTTCTACATTGTTATACTTAACTTCTGATGTGGTTCCAGCAGACTGGAAAACTGGCATAACAGTGGTCTGGATTTATAAGGTCTGGTCTGGAGACTCTCAAGGTTGATGAGTCTTTAATAAAGGATTTTTCTGTATTTAACTTGAGCTTTTGTCCTTTTGGCATGCTTTAGTACTGCTTTGCTTATTTGGTGTTTTTTACTTGTTCAGCTTGCTCGCCATCCTTTTTGCTTATCAGGTTGTTAATTCCACACTAATGCTTCTTTGGTAAATTTGAAACAGTTAAATGAGTTTGGTGGGTTGTATTTGCATTGCATGTTATAAAACCATAAGTACCTTAGCTAAGGGTATGCAGTCTAAACGATTAGATTCAACTTTCAATTTACATGTGCACTTTAACATGCTGTCACATCTCTGCAGTGCAACTCCATGTAGGCCGTATGCCTTTACTAGAATATACTAGAATAATCAGAATTTCATCTCGATGGCTTGGGTTCCCGGGGGGGGGGTGTTGGGGTGCCTAGGAAAAGTTTGCCTCAGGGCGCTTCTAATGTAGTTACGCCACTGGCCCTACTAGAGATGCTCCATATCTGTAAGTCTAACTTCTTGCGCATTATCAGCTTGAAACGCCGAAATCTAATATGTGACATTAACAAAACCTGCTGGAGAGACAGGTTTTTCTCTCAGAGGCTGCCCTGTCTCTGAAATAGACTCCCCATACACGTCAAACAGAGTACGTTGCTGACCCTCTTCAAGAGCAACCTTGATGAGTAGATGGGAAACTACAAATTTGTCCCAGGGATTCCACCTATGCGCCTCACTGACAGGGGTGACAGGTACTGAATGAGGTTTCTTTTTTGGGGATAAACTCTTGGCTAAGCTTGTAAGGGCCCCAGGGCTATTAGCCTAGTAACCTCATATGATCTAATGATCCTATGATTCAGTAATTTCCTTGCACCTCAGGTCTTGGTTTATTAGGTTGCACAACCAGTAAATGGAATGATTATGGGAATACTATTCAGTTTCCTGTAATATGATATACATTGTCCCCAATCAACAACATTCATCATTTTACTGTCACCAACTGTTGCACAATTTCATCCAAAGCCTGCCTTCCAAATAAATATCTGCTTCAGGCAATCACCAACAATCTGTGTTCATAAAAAGCAAATAGTAGTGGCGGAAGCTGAAATGTGCATGCTATGCTCTAACTGTATAAAACACACTGAGTTTCTCTTTGTCAATCAATAAAATAACATTGAGATTAATTACATAACAACAACGTACTGTGAAGTAGAGACACACAAATGTTGCCAGCCTAATGAAAGTACAGGTTTGTTGTGAACCAAACAGAAAGGAACAAAGCAAACAACTGGCTATTGAACAGTATTAGTAGTACACAGAAATGAAAGACGTATCTCTGTAACCATATTAAATCTTACAGCAAAATTATCCCAATAATATTTTAAGACCTCTCTGTAAAATGCAAAACAGCTGTTGAAAACATATACAATCATATGTTCATGTAATTTACTTTACTGCCTTTAAGTATAATGTGCTTGAGTGGGTGTAGTCATACTTCCTTAACAATGCATTGATCTGTATGCAAGAGGCAATGTCAGTTCCTACAAAGCATTTTAAGAAGAAAAAAGATAAAGAAAAAAAGTCAGTCTATAAAACAGCGTCAGTCTCCCAAATACTTCCAAGGATTTCTATGCAGTCAGTATTCCCTAATCAGTAAGAAAACAAATAACCAAAAAAAAAAAAAAAACAAAAAAAACAGGAAAGCTACTGCACTCTCAGTGGTTCATTATTGAAATTGCTGCTGGCAACAGAGTAAGGAGCAGAAGCAGGTCTAAGTTACAAGTGGGCATGCGTGCACTAGCACACACACACACACACACATACACACACACAAACACACACACACACGAACAACATATAGTATGTCTGCAAATTCTAACTGTTGTTTCCTATTTATTTTTTAGTGGTAGCTTAGCTGTCGAGAGTGTTCAGAGTAGCAGAGTTTTGTGGGTGTTTAGAAGGTTAAATGTGACTGAATCTTCAGAAGCTACACAAATCCTCTCAGTAGTCAGTAGGAAATAGAAAAGAGGGGGGATGCTTTAAAGGCAGTCAGAGTTACTCAAGGAGAGCACTGATTTTATGGTAAGGAAATGTGAGAGTTTCTAAAGCTGGATCATATGTCTAGCCAACTACACATAAGGAGGCATTAGATATTATCTTTATCTGATAAGGGAAGAGAGATCTAGACCATATTGCTGATCAGTCTGTCTCTACAGAAGGATTTCTTAAAAACATTGTTAAATTGGTGGTCAGAGGGTTGCCCATTGTCAATGAAGGCACCTAAGTACATGATGACTGAGTCAGTTTTAAGCTAAAATATATATACCTAATTCTGAGATTTAATTTAGAAATAAATTAAATATAATGGATAAATTATCTAAGACAAGGCAACCTAAATTCAGCATAAAAATGGAAAGTAATATGTCTGAGAAAAGAAGAAGTCCAAGACAGAGGAAGGAAACAGATAAGCAATGATGAAAAAAGTAGCAACAGTCAAGGAAGAACTGCAAACCTCCCCTTAACAACTAGGTTGCATAAAAGAATAGTAACAAATGTTAGCAGAAGTATGGACATTAAGAAAGGGCATGCCTAGTAGAAGGCAAGATATTACTTCTCTGCAACAAAATATACTAACATCCAAAGTGAAAAAGGGAATAACGTTTTGTAAGCCTTACCTTCTTGGGTAATAAATCAATATAGAGGTAATTCAGAGATGGGAAACAATCATTTTCTGCACTCTATACTCAAAATCAAACAAAGGCAAATCAGACAGCCTTAACATTTATACTTATGGAGAAGAATAGAGAGTAAAACTTGATGTAAATGTATCAGAACTTCAAAGGAATTCATATAATGCAATATAATGGAAAAAAAAACAGCAGTATTATAGGAAGCTGGAGTGTCCAAGCATGAAAAAGGTGCATGTTATTTTAAAGAATTAAAGGAAGATATCTTTGGGACAGTATTTGGGAAAATATTACTGAATTAACAGACTGGCCAACAAATTTTAGATTTAGATTTTAAAAATCAATTTGTAACACATAGTATGTTATGTTGTGAGGAAAAAAATAAATAAAAGATTGCTGTTATAATATTTTTGGAAACTGTAGACTAGCTGGAACAACAGTTCTTATTTCCAGTCTAAACATACATTTCTGTCTTCCATTGGAGTTCCTTTCTTCCTCCTTCACTTCTATCTTTGCATATTACAGAATGTGCTGCTAACCCAAAATAAATAGGAATGCACACTGGAAACTTAGTGAAGCAAAAAGAACAAATGATAAGAAGCTGCATTTACATTTCATTAATGCAATGCACATTTACAAGCACATTCCTTAGCATGCATCCTTTAACATGGATACTTGCTTGGTAAGTCATGCTGTTTGAAGGAATACATCATCCTTACATATATTGCCATGTTTCATTTAGCAGAACGAACTCTGGAGGCTACACTTACAATATTTATGACTTCAACAGCAAATAAGACATAGCACTAAATCCAAAAGGAAAGGAAAAAATGCATAGCAAAAATGTCTGAATATTAATTTTTTGGAAAATAACCATGTAAAACATATACTAATTCTATATTTACTTCTCAGTGAGATTATAAATGTTAACAGAGTTCTTTATTAAAGCCAGAAATATAAAAGAAAATGCAAGATTAAATGTCTGATTAACATTAAGATATAGTAATGGGAATGCAGATTTTGTAGGTGAAGATTGCTAAAACTGCATTGGATCTAAACAAGTAGCTGTGAGAGAAAATACTAAGTCACAATCTATATACGCCGGTTTCCCTGCCGTTTAGCTTACCCGGGCCTTCCTACTTACCTGATATACTTCTGCACCTTCACTCTGTTCCTCTTCTTCTAACTACTTTCTTCTACTACTTCTTTCTTCAGTTCTTCTTCTGTTCTTCTGAGCCACCCAAAAAAAAAAAAAAATAATAAAAATCCAATGGCAAGTATTGCCAAGTAGCAAATTAAAGGTTCGGTAAATCCTTCCCGTGTGACCGAGTACTGACTCAGTCACGAATCAACCCACAACTGACTTACTGTTTGATTCTCGCTCTTTTCCCAGCACATAAAGCCCGGGAAGAGAGCGACAACCAATCAGCAGCATTTGCCTAGCAAGCATGTCATGACGTGCCTGCGGACGTCACAGTCCGAGCCCCTTCCATATCTATGCGGTTTGTGTCTCAACCGCATAGACTTCTGGGAAGTTCTGGGCATCACAATGATGCCTTCTTTGCTCCTCCGGGCTGCAATGAAAATATTGCAGCAAGAATTTAGAAAAAAAAAACGCTGTTGCGATTGAAGCGCGCAATGCGCATGCGCGTAATTTCGAGTCACGGACGCGAAATTTAAAGTACAAAAACAGATTTTTTTTTTTTTTTTTTTTTTTTACATTAAAAAAATAAATAAATAAACTACTCGGCTGTCTAGCTGAGGGGGCTGCAGCCCGGCAGCCCGATGCCACGAGCCGCCCCTGAGTTTGCCTTAGAATAATACCTAAATGTTCCAGAGTTTGCTGGGATCCTGGGTTTTATTTTAATTTCAAAGGAGACAGCTTTATGGTCTGACAATACTAGAGAGACCATTGCATTAGGGTGGTGCAGCATTCTCCCGTGTTAGTGAGGACTAGATCCAGTATGTTTGCATCCCTAGTGGGCATATGGACTATCTGGTCTTAAGTGTTCTTGTTTACAAAGTCCAGGATTCTCTGGGCCTGCAAGTCTGGGGTCATGTATGATTCCCACTTTAAAATAGGGTAGTTAAAGTTGTCCATGAATATGGTACTGAATTGAATGGCAAGTGTCTCTAGTAAGTTTAAATATGTGTTAGGAGTTCGCTGGGTCATACTGGGGGACTTACAGCTTGCAAGTTATGGTATGGGACTTTGCCTATGGTAACTTGGACAACCCATCCTGTTTGACCATTGAGTAATGATAAAATCACTGTTCAGACACGGAGATAGGAGAAGCTTCCAAGTTAAAATCTCTGTCAATAAGCATTTAATAAACAGATTAAAATCAGAAAATAGCTGTTACAGGAATTTGAAGAAGGCAGTTTGCCAAAAGCTATTTTGAGATTTTGTAATTTTAATCTGATTATTAAACGCTTTTTGCCAGAGATTTTAACTTGGAAGCTTCTCCTGTCTCCGTGGCTGAACAGTGATTTTATAATTACTCAAGTACCTTGTTTATCAGCGGTTCTCTTGGTGAGCTGACATTTTTGTTTCTTTGTTTGACCACTGAGGTATGTTTGTTGCTGATGTAAACTGAGAGACCTCCACCTTTTCTGCCTGCCTGTGGAGCAGATGGTCAAAATGCATGGAAGGCACTGTAGCCCTGCATTAATGCAGTGTTCTCCATGACTTTAAACAATGTTTCAGCAACTGCACAAATGTCTGCATTTATCAGGGTGAGGAGAGTGTTGAGTGGGTGGAATTTCTCATTAAGACTCCTGACATTGTGAAGTAGCACATTTAGATTTTCTTGGGTTCATTTTCCTAAGTCAGAAGGCTTGAGGGAGCACAATGTTTTAGGTAATATTTGAAAGATTACAGGGGGCAGGTGCAGGCCATCCCTGGCAAAGTAGTGTGGGCTGTTTTACATATCCTCCCATCCTGACAAATTTTATACCCCCCTTGGAGTGACACAAAACACTAAGACAATCACTAAAGTCAATTATCTTCTGTTCATATTGTGGCATCATCCTTGGAGAAGGTAAAATGCTGCTCAATGCTAGGCTCATACCAGCCTGCAACAAATAGTTTGCAAGCTAAAGCATGTCTTTCTTATCATGTAGTTCAGAGAGCTATACCTCAGGTCACTTACATACTTGGACTATGACTGAGTAATACTGATCCAATGACCTGAGTACTGGCAGATCCTGGCACCTTATTCAGTCTGCTGAGTGGGACAACTGTGTGTCTCACAATCAAGTCTATTATGACCAAAATATTGAGTTGTGTGGTAGCTTGTCTTATGGGCTGAGAAGGTGTGGCTTTGTGAGATGTTTGTGCATTTGTTGTGGACTTTTTTTGGTACCGTGTGTTTGGGGCTGTAGAGCATATATGTTAAGTACAATGTCTGGGAGATCTTTGTGATTTAGGATTATATATAAGAGCCTTAGAATATGTGGGTCTATGTGTCTGATCCATACTGCTTGTGGCAGTTGTCATGTCCCTATTACTGACAACCTGATTTGCATTACTATATTTATATGTGAGCGCTTTGCCTCAAGTGACATTGTGTAAATACATTGCCCTCAAGTGACATTGTGTAAATACATCGCCCTCAAGTGACATTGTGTAAATACATCGCTCACATTCCTTATCAGTTTGTTTATGAATTATTTAGTTGTCAGTTACACATGAGACAATTGCTATATTGCCTCTGGGCACCAATGTCCACCAAGACGAGTGCAGAGATAGAAGGGGAGTTAATTCCCATGGTTCTAGGCCTTTTTTACATAATCAAAAGGTTGTAGTAGAGTATAGATTAAAGCAGGAATATCTAACACAAAACTCATGGGGCCACGTTTGTCACTGCACAAACCAGTTGCTTTTTGTGCAACTGAGTACAGGGGAAGTTGCAAGGGTAGATTTATAGTGAAAACACCAATGCTAGGTGCGTACATCTACACAAGGCAGTGCCAAACCTGCTGTGTGCTGAGCAGTATCACACGAACACGCCAAATTTATTGAGGCAAAGAAAACTGATTAAACAGACTAGATAGCTTTGTGGCCAATAAAACAACCTCAGTTAATGCCTTCTTGTGTAGTCTTAAACAGACCAGGCTACCTTCTGCTTCCACTAGACATGTAGTCCTAAGTCTTCTTAGTATAAAATCACCCCACAGTTTGCCCAAAGTGAATATCAAAAGAACTCAAACAAACTAGCTCAAACCACACACATTTAAATAACTACAATGCAGAGAGAGCCAGCAGTAAGGTCAGAAATACAATACATAATTCAAAAATACAGCAGCAGTACTCTTGAATAACTATTATATTTGCAAAATTTCATTTTACTTATCTTTGCTAGAATGGCACTAGATGCAAGCCGAAAACAGTGGCATGGACACCAAACATTTGTACACTCTGTGGAAATGAGACAAGAGCCATGGAAATGCACCAAACTGTGATATAAGGAGGGGCATGCTATGAGCAGTTTAATATGCAAACAGGGGTATTAATAGATGACTGACATGGTACTTTTGATTTTAGACAGTCCAATTATATGTTTCATGTTAAAATTGTAAGGAGAAAGGGACATTTGTCTGCTAGTATATTAACAATATATTTAGTGCAATAATGGGAAATATCATTTTAATTAAGCCAGAGCATTCCTCCCTGATGTAGTTAAAAACAGTTATGATTATCTTTGCATATAATTGCTAATTCTAATTCATGCTCCACGTTCCTCATTTTAATCTTTCAGATATTTTCTAATATTTTTGACACAACCATTAATGAGGCCAGAATTTGGTTTATTATAATGCTTAACTTACTGTTTTTTCTTTATCATATGCCTTATTAATGCTGGCCTTCAACCAAGGTCACTTGCTCTTATGCTCGATAGCAAGTTTGGTTCTGATTGGGCCCTCTTGGCTTATGGTACTTTCTAGATGGGTTTAAATTTCATTGGTGTGAGTGTCAGTTTTGACTATATAGGGGCTGGAAATCTGAAAGATTAATGATTAAAGTGACAGTTCATACTGTAGCATTAAGTCTTCAGTGTAGACAAAGTACAGTCTGCAGCTGTCTGGTTAGTCTGCAGGAAGGAAAACAGGATGTGTTTTCATGTGTGTGTGTGTGTGTGTGTGTGTGTGTGTGTGTGTGTGTGTGTGTGTGTGTGTGTGTGTGTGTGTGTGTGTGTGTGTGTGTGTGTGTGTATTCATGCATGTGCCTAAATATAGATCTATATGTAGATATATATATATATATATATATATATATATATATATATATATATATATATATATATATATATATATATATATATATATGGGTCTACTTCTATTCACCAACATCCCATTTCACTGAAACCCATTTCACTGACAGCCTCATTTCACTGACAAAAGTAATCAGGGCAAAAACCTGGGATTTGCGCCCCTCCCCACTGTTGTGCGACCGTGGGGTTGTAATATATAGTTTGGGGGGTGTGGGGGCACAGCCCCACATTTAGAGTGTGGGGGCAGCCCCCTGAAAGTTTGTCAGTGAAATGAGCTGTCAGTGAAATGGGTTTCAGTGAAATGGGATGTTGGTGAATAGAAGTAGACCCATATACATATATATATGTGTGTTTGTGTGTAAATATGGGAGTGGATATGATGATGAAAAGTTCCTAATATTGCCATCTATTTTGTAGACATACTTTAGCCAGCAGAACAGAGGGTCAACATGTGTGCAATATCGACAGTACCTGGGGTTAGGGAATATGCCCTTTCCTCAGAGATTGTCCAATCTGTGATTTAGTATATATATTAATTATCACTGGGTAGGTTAGTTTGCCTCCTTGCAAAAAACATTGTTTTTATTTTCTTTAAATGTTTAAGTTTGCAAACACCAAGTATGTGCCCTGTCGACAGTTCTGTAGATGACTTCTTGTTGTTGACTTAACTGATGTCAGCATTCAGGTGTTTTGATCGAATTTAGTACTTACACACATACAATCAGACACACACACACACACACACACACACATATACACATGTATATATATATATATATATATATATATATATACATGTGTGTGTGTGTGTGTGTGTGTGTGTGTGTGAGTGTGTGTGTGTGTGTGTGTGTGTGTGTGTGTGTGTGTGTGTGTGTGTGTGTGTGTGTATACATTTGTTAACCGGGGGTGTCTGAGCCGAAAAGGTCCTTTTTCAGCAGAGGCTCAGGGAGAAAAGCTTGACATAGAAAAATGACAGATACATTTAGTTATTTAGACATGATCAGTATACACAAAATTATAAAAGACATGTTTTTACAGTGCTATGCAGCACATTAACAGTTACAGTGGAGAGAAAAAACAAAAAAAATATTAATTTAAAAATAAAGGTAATTAATAGATTTGTGGTATAAAATTGACATAGGTAGAATACATACATAGTACACAGGTACAGTACATACATTGTAGATTAGCCAGTGTTTGTGAGTAAGATTAAAAACTATTATCAAGTACTCTAGGTTTAGTATGTGTACCCTGTCCACTTTCACTAGCCTGGGGAGCAATCATGGCACTGCCAACTTTGCTTGAGATGTTGCCTGATGAGGTCTTTAAAGGAGGCTTTGGATGATGTGTTTTGAATGCTAGTAGGAACAGAGTTCCTTTTTTTTACCCACTGAACTACTATACAGTGCATCTCCAAAGCTATTGTAGCTGTTGGTGACTTCTAGTAGTAGTTTGCTTGATGATCTAAGAGGCCTTTTGGCTGAGTGATGTTGTACTAGGTTTTTGAGGGTAGGACACTTATTGGGGGAGGTAATAGATCAAAAGACAGAGGCAGAGCTGATTGTAGGTTAGGAGGTTGGGCAGTTCAAGCCAGTGGAGCTGTCTCAAAGCAGTACAGTGATGAGTTCTATATGAGCAATTTGCAGCAAAGCAGGCATTTCTGTTATAGCAAGCTTCCATTTTGCATAGTTCAGTTTTTTTGAGATTAGTCAGAATGGGAGATACATAGAGTAGGGTGGATAGAAGCTGGGAACGAGCAATGGCTGATCTTGTGTTGTTGTTAAGAAATGGTTTGATACGGTAGAGTGATCCCAGTTTGGCATGTACTTTTTTAATAGTTAAGTTGAGATGATTATCAAATTTTAGGTGGGAGTCTATGGTTATTCCCAATAGCTTAGCGTGAGCCAGTTGAGTGATTGGAGTAGCATTTGTGGAGTAGATAGTGAATTGACTGTTATCAGTGTTTTTGTTAGAACTGGATATAATCATAAGCTGAGTTTTCCTTGGATTGAGGATAAGTTGGGCTTTGGTAAGGTATTTTTCAACTTCAGAGAATGCTAGTTGAGTTGTTTGCAGGAGGGTTCATAGGTTCATACTAGGCTATCTGCCCTAGGGCATTTATAAGCCTAGCCAGAGTGTGTTTGGCTTTCGCCACCCATTTTAAATTTATTTTGCTATGCCCTTTTTCGAGGTTAGTATACTGTGTCTCTGTCTAACAGTGACACAGAAGTGATACCCGGGGTAAACCTACAATCTCCCACCCACTCATCAAGATTCCTCTTGAAGAGAGTCAATGAGGGACTCTGTCTAACCTGGACTGGGATTTTATTCCAGAGTGAAGGGAGCCTCTGGGTTATGAATCTGTCCCTCCAGCATGTCCTATTTATTTCAGTGCTGAGGTTCAAGTCTCTCGAGCACGTAGCTCGATGGGATTTGGATTTTCTGAGGTGCAGCATGTCCATTAATTCTGGGTTGGACATGGCTATATACGTCAGGCACAGATCGCCTCTGAGCAGGCGGTATGCCACTGAGTAGAGCTGGAGTTTCTTTAACCGGGCAGCATATGGCATCTGTTTGTGCCCTTTGTTCCTCTTGGTGAGATACTTTTGGGGTCTTTCCAGTTGCTGCAGGTGTCTGGTAAGGTACATCCCAAAAGGGGCAGTGTACTCAATTATGGGCCTGATGCGGGGATGAGTAAAGAGGCACGATGACCTCCCCTGATCTAGATGTGAACCCCTTCATGATTAGATGGGCTATATAAAATGTTTTTCTAAACACTTTGGCCACGTGGTTGTCAAATGAGAGATTGCTATCAACTTGTTTCCCCAGGTCCCTAATTACTTCTTCTGTACTTAATGGATTACCACCTATGTGGTAATTTGTGGGCACTTTGTTTTTGCCAAAGGGGATGACTATACACTTTTTGGCGTTTAGCTTGATGCCATGGCTCTGGCACCAGTTGTCTGTTTCTATGAGACCCTTTTGGAGGATGCTTGTGTCGGCTGGAGAGTCGATTATGACACCCAGTTTGCAGTCATCTGCGAACTTGGTCAGCCACAGTCCTTCCATGTTAGCCTGTACGTCCAAGAAATATATACCAAACAAGAGAGGTCCCAGGACTGAGCCTTGTGGGACGCCACTTGTAACTGGTTTGGAGTCTGACATGACTCCAGCAATTCTAACCATGTGGGTTCTGTCCTTGAGCCAGTTTGCAACCCATCTAGTGACATAGGGGTTTATATTTAAGCTGGTGAGCTTATCTATAATGCCAGAGTGGGGTATTGTATCGAAGGCTTTTGCGAGGTCCAGGTAGGCTGTGTGGACCACCTTCCCCTCGTCAATGCCCTTGGTGACATTTTAAAATTAATCAACCAGGTTTAAGAGGCAGGATCTGCCCTTCACAAAGCCAAACTTGGTAGGATCTAGTGTCTGTTGGTCCCCAATATCTTTATTTATGAGGTCCATGATGATCCTTTCCATAGCTTTGCAGACCAAGCTAGTCAGGCTTATGGGGCGATAGTTTCCAGGATCCGTTGAGGCACCACCTTTGTGGAGAGTGACCACTGTTGCTATACGCCATTCTTTGGGTACATATCCTGTAGTAAGGCTGAGACTGAACAGTAGTTTTATGTTTGGGTTTAGCTCTTCTTGGAGTTCATGTAGGATGCAGCCCGGGACACCGTCTGGTCCCATTGATGCTGTATTTTTTGCTTTGGAGAGGGCGGCTCTTACCTGAGCATCTGAGATGTCAGGGGGGCAGCACTCTGCTGGGATAGATATTTGCCCTTTTGGTGGGGAGGGGGGGAGAAGTTTGCACTGAACCTGTCAGCTAGGATGTTGGCAATGTCTGTGGGTTTGGTGTATTTTTTTGTCATTTTGGACTAATTCTGAGCATATCTGGGAATTCCCACCCAGGTTCCTAACATAACTAAAGAAAGCCTTGTGATTAGCCTTAGTGTCCTGTGTAATTTTTCTTTCGAAGCTGGCCTTAGACGATTTTATGAGTGCCCGTAGTTTTTTGCTAATAGTGATCAGAGAGGGTGGGAATGTTTTGTGCAGCACAGATTAAGATAGTGTCATCTGCATACTGAATGATTGATTCATGCTGTGTGGAGGTACAGAGATCATTTGTAAAGATTGTGAATAGTAGTGGTCCTACGATAGAACCCTGTGGGACTCCTATAGTTATGGGCAGCTAAGGAGAGAGAATTTTCCCATTTCACAGCTTGGTACCTGTCAGTTAAGTAGCTTTAGGACCAGGTAAGAGTGGAACTTGATAGGTGATATTGGTTTAGTTTGTTTAGCAGGATTTGGTATGAGACTGTGTCAAATGCTTTGGACATATCCAAAAAAAGAGTAGACACCTGCAGGCCTTCATTTTTGAGATGGTTTACTGTGTCTGTGAAGCAGTGGGCAGCTGTAGTGGTACTATGGCCATTCTGAAGCCATGCTGAGTAGGTGACAGGATGTTGCTGTCTAGGAGATATTTTAGCATCTGGGTATGGATGCATTTTTCTAGGATTTTGGCCAGGGGGGAGAGTAAAGCAATAGGTCTGTAGTTATTAAGTTCAGTGGAGGTCCCGCCTTTATGTATGGGAGTAACATGGGATATTTTCCAGAGTTTGGGCACATGGTTTTCAACAATTGATCTGTTTATGAGAGTGGAGATTGGGATAGCAATAGCATCTGCTGTGAGTTTCAAGAAATAGCTGGGGAGTAGGTCGGCTGCTGTTGATGAGGTTTTTAGTTTGGAGAGCATGCTTTTGATTGAAGTGGTGGAAACTGTTTTGAGGGTAAAGCTTGCATTAGTGTTATTTTTGTTGGGGGGGTAGTGTTAGATATTATGAATATAAGGCTGAAATTAATTCTGTTGTAAATATGCTGAAAGAAAAAGTTTGTTTAAATACAGAAACAGAATTTAGTAATATGTGATTAGCATCCGTACTAAATGACTGTGGCTTAAAAAAATAAGGAACTTGCTTATGAGTGTATTACACACACACCAAGAAAGCTGACTTCTTACAGACGTGACAAGAGTTTAATCTGCTTTCAATGACAACAGGACATGTTTTTCTAAGAAAGTTTAAAAATGTGCTTTTCTAATCCACAAGGCGTTTCCTTGAAGACAGTTTACTTATCAGCATTTGCACAAGAACAGATGTGTCAGCATTTGCGTCATCAAGGCAGTATCTTTCCAAAACCAAGAGGGTGTGTGTTTAACTAAAATATGTATAAAAAGTCTGTATTAAATCTAGTTATGTCAGAGGTATGGCAGGGGCACAAGTCCTGAGGTAAATGTTATATCTCTCATATCATCTGTACTATATGAGAAGTAAAGTTGGAACAGTACTTTAAGCTGCAACGTTTGTCCAGTTTGGTTTATTATAAAGGGTTATTACTGGGTTTAAAGTCAGATGCTGTATCAGTGTATATTCTGCAAGTTTCTTTGGTAAACAGACTGTGATAATTAGACTTTGATTTCAGCAGCCAGAAAGACTGAGTGTCTTAAGAAGACTTCAAATCCCACAGCAAGCAAGAGCAAGAAGCAAGCAGTAAGCAGCTCCAAATAATTTTTCAGATAGTGAGGAAGGAACTGTCCTGTGATACTAAGGATAGAATTGATTCACAAAGTGGGAGTTGGATTGTGTTTCGATGGGAACTTTAGTGTCAGGGGTGGTTGGTTTGGGGGTAGCCTTTTGGGTGGATTTTAGTAGCTGGTTTACATTTTTTCCAAAATTTTTGAGGGTTGTGTTGGTATTTAGTTTGTAATATTGTGTAGTAGGATTTTTTTGTCCAGCATAATGCATTTTTTTGTACGGTTGCTCAGTTCTTGCTACTTAGTTTAGGCTTTGTGTTTCTTTGTTTTTTTATAGTAAAGCCAGGCAGTGTCTCTGGACTTCAAGATTTGTTTGGTTTCTTTACTGAGCTAGGGGTTTGTAGAGGTTCTAACCTTGATTTTGCTCAATAGAGCGACAGTGTCTAGGTGTTGTAGAAATGTTTTGTTGAAATATGCTACAGCTTGGTCAAGTGGGAGGGTTTTTGAGGAGGGTCCAGTCACAGTTATAGAGTAAAGTATTGAGGAGCTCAGGAGAAAATTTCTTTGTGTTTCTAGTGGATTTATAGTTAGTGGTTTTGCATATGCTTGTTCTACTACGTATAAAGTATATTATGTTGTGGTCACTTAAGGTTTCTGGGAGACTGCGTGCATGGGGGTACAATGTGGGTTGTTCATAGCTTCATAGGTTCATAGGTTGGTACTAGGCTATCAGCCCTAGGGCCTATACAAGCCTAGCCATAACAATGCCCTGGCTATTTCTTCCCACATTATTTACTTTCCTGGACCCCTGTCTAGCAGGGCGACTGACGTGATCCCTGGGGTGAATTTCCTTTCTCCCATCCAATTGTCAAGGTTCCTCTTGAAGAGGTCCAAAGAGGCACTCTGCTTGACATGTATGGGCAATCTATTCCAGAGTCTGGGGAGTCTCTGGGTCAGGAACCTATCCCTCCAGCATGTTTTGTTTATTGTGATGACAAGGTTTAGATCCCTGGTGCGTGTAGCTCTGAGGGATTGGGATTTCTTTAAGTGTAGCATGTCCAACAGCTCTGGGTTTGACATGGCCTTGTATGTTAAGCAGATATCGCCTCTGAGTAGACGATATGCAACAGAGTATAGCTGGAGTTTTTTAAGGTGGTCAGCGTAGGGCATCTGCTTTAGGCCTGTGATTCTTTTAGTGAGGTATTTCTGAGGCCTTTCCAGTTGTTGCAGATGTCTTGAGAGGTACATACCAAATGGGGTGTTGTATTCTATAATGGGTCTAATGAGGGATGAGTACAGTGGGACAATGACCTCCTTTTTTCTGGATGAAAAGCCCTTCGTGATGAGGTGTGCCATATAGAAGGATTTCCTGACTGTTGTGGCGATGTGGTTATCGAAGGTGAGACCACTGTCCACCTGTGTCCCTAAGTCTCTTATCACACTTTCTGTGTTTAGTGTACTGCCACCTATATGGTAATTCATGGATACATGTTTTTCCCAAAGGGATAACAATACATTTCTTGGCATTGAGCTTGAGCCCATGGCTCTGGCACCAAGCATCTGTTTCTGTAAGGCCCTTTTGTAGAGTATCCACATCATTTGGGGATTCAATAATGGCTCCCAGTTTGCAGTCATCTATAAACTTTGTTAGCCAGAGTCCCTTAGTGTTGACCTGTACTTCAGAGAAGTAGATGCCAAACAAGAGCGGCCCCAGGACTGAACCCTGAGGTACTCCACTTGTCACTTGTCTGGAGCTGGATTTGGAGTCGGCTACTTTTACAGTGTGGGTTCTATCAGTAAGCCATTTAGCAACCCATTGGGTGACATAGGGATTATTGCCCAACTTAATAAGTTTATCTATGATTCCAGAGTGGGGGATGGTATCAAAGGCCTTGGCAAGGTCTAGATAGGCTGTGTGGACCACCTTACCCTTGTCCATGGCTCTGGAGACTGATTCAAAGAAGTCAATCAGGTTCAGGAGACAAGATCGGCCCTTCACAAACCCAAACTGGGTGGGGTCCAGTGTTTGAAGGTTGCCATTGTCTTTGTTTATAAGTTCCATGATAATACGCTCCATGGCCTTGCAGATAAGGCTTGTCAGACTGATGGTATGGTAGTTTCCGGGATCCAAGGTGGATCCCCCCCTTGTGGATTGGGATAACTGTAGCTCTGCGCCACTCAGTGGGCACGAAACCTGAGGTGAGGCTATGATTAAACATGACACTTAGGTGAGGTGCCAGTTCATATTGTAGTTCATGTAGTACACAGCCGGGATGTCATCTGGTCCCATGGATGCTGTATTCTTGGCTTTAGAGAGTGCGTTTTGTACCTGTGTGGCCGTTATTACTGGAATTTGGCAATCTTCCGGTATTGAGATGGGCCATTTAGGGGGTGAGAGGGGGTGAAGTTGGCACTGAATCGATCTGCCAGGATATTGGCAATATCCTTTGGATCAGTATATTTAATGCCATTCTCTTTTAGCTCAGAGCAGATCTGAGCATTGCCATTTAGATTCTTGACATAGTTATAGAATGCTTTGTGGTTGTCTTTGGAATCTTTGGCAATTTTATTTTCGTAACTAGCTTTGGAGGATTTTATGAGGCATCTCAGTTTCTTACTGAGGGTAGTAAGGAGTTTTTGCATCCTGGGATTTTCCTCTTTTCTGCAAAAGTTTCTTCCTTTTGTTGTAAAGTTTGTTTATGGCAGGGACTACCAGATTGGCTTCCTTTTTGGATGAGAGCATTTTGGTTCTATTTGGGATGGCACGATTCATGCATGAGTGGATGTGCTCGTACAGTGCCTTAGTGTAGGATTCAGCAGTTGAACTTTCAGTTCCAGTCTGCATGGGTGTTATGAAGTTTGTCACTTCTGACTTGAGTAGCATGAAGTTGGCTTTGGAGAAGTTTTTTATGGTGGTTTCTTTACTGGGGGGTGGGGGTGGGATGTGGATGTTAAGGGTGATTAGCTTATGGTCAGACCTGACTAACGAGGGGGTGACCATAGGTATGGAGCATTGATTTCCCATGTTGGTAATGACCAGGTCTAGGATATTGGAGCCCCTGGTGGGACTATGGATTAGTTGATCCAGGGCATTGGAATTTATGAATTCCAAGAACGGCTGCGTAAAGGTGTTGGGACATGAGTAGTTTTCCCAGTTAATGGCAGGGTAGTTAAAATCACCCAGTATTAGGGTGTTTGGTTCTATCTTAATATTTTCCAGTATGTTTAGAAAGGTGTAGTGAGAATCTTGGGGTATGGTGGGGGATCTGTAGCAAGCTACAATTTGGATTGCAGTCTTACCTAGTGTTAGTTGCACTTGGAGAATTTCAGACACATTGTGTTGGCCAACTAGCCTGGTGGTGTGAATATCCTTGGTGAATATTGACACTCCTCCACCTTTAGTGTTTCGGTCCTGGTTTGGTGGCGAAAAGTGTGGTAAGAGTTGTAGCCTGGTATTGCAGGGTGCTCTCTGGAGCCTTGAACCAGGTCTCAGTTACTGCACAGATATCGATGTTCTCCATTTTAGGAGTGCCTCGAGAGAGTGCATTTTGAGGTTTAGACTTCTAGCATTGAGTAGCATTACCTTCAGATTTTGCATGCTTGTACCTGTTACGGTGGTGGTTTTGTCCTTTGAAGTTTGCCTAAAAAGGCACTATAGGGGTGGCAAGAGCCTTAGCCAGTAACCTGAATCCCAGGGGTGACAGGTGCAGACCATCTCTGGCAAAGCATCGTGGTCTGTCAATCATGTCATCCCAGGCAGACAGATGCTGGATCCCCTTTGAATGACACCATAAGCTTAGCCAATTGTTGAAGTCAATCATTTTATCCTTATATTGTGGTATCATTCTGGGCAAAGGCAGGATGCTACTCAGGGCTAGGGTCATACCTGCCTGGGCCACATGATCCGAGAGCTCTTCCATGTCTCTTTTCATGTAGTCCAGAGAGGTACGTCTCAAGTCATTCACTCCAACATGGACAATGACAGAGTCATATTTGTACTTGTTGTGGAGTTAGTTAGTTAGGACCCAGTCAAGGATGGATTCCCTTTTAGATTTTTTATCACATCTAGTTGGAATTTGGACTAGCTGCTGGTAGCCATGGAAATTTATTAGATTACTTGGTGGTTCTGATATGCAGGTGAATGAATCTAGGTTGAAATCCCCTAGAATAAGGTTTTCTTGTAAGTATGTGAAGAACACCAGGATAAGAAGTCTTCAAGGCTAGCAGATGTATTACCAGGTGGAATATAAATCACAGTTGTGGTGATGACCTTTTCAGGGTGAAGTTGAGGTTGTGAGATAAGTATGTCCAAATTATTGGGGGAGGGGCGGGAGTTTGGTAATTGACGTACAGTTAAGTTGGACTTATACAGTAAGGCAGTTCCACCCCTTTACAAAGTGGTCTGTCTTGTCTAATGATACTGAAGCCAGTAGGGAGAACTTCTGAGTTAGCTATGTTTATATTTAGCCAGGTTTCTGTTAAAGCAACTACGTCTGGGGAGTAGTGTGCTATTGTGGCCTAGAGGTCAGGTATTTTATTTTTGATACTTCTAATATTAATATTTAGCATTAAAAGATGGTTGGTTTTGCTGCTGTTGTTGATTTGTCCAGGGATGAAGATCATGGGGGTGTTATGATCTAACATTTGTGTTGGAGCAGTTTGTATTGGACAGGATGGATTTGGGCCTGGGTTGGGGTGTATATCCCCAATTATGGTGAGCCTGGTGTTAAAAATTGTGATATAGATGTTAGAGTGATGTTGGAGTTTGGTGAGGAGTGTAAGAAAGTATTGTGTTTTTTTTGTTTGGAGTAGGAATGAGAGCATATGTGTTTAGGACTGAATTGGTCCGTTATGTAGTTCTTGGACAATTGTGGGCTGATATTATTATAATGTGCGGTGTCTGTATATGAGAGTGCATAATGTAGTGTTGTGCTACTAAGTTTAGGGATATTGCTAGAGTGATAACTTGTGGTGCTATAAAGAATGATGAGAAGATAGACTAGACTTAGTTGTGTGATAGTCCTGGTTATAAAGTTTAAGTTGGTTCCAAGTGAGGGTCTGAATAGGAATTATAGGGTTGCACTATATGTGGATGGGTAAGTAGTGTGAGAGATGTAAAAAATGCCTAGTGGGAGTGAGAGTGAGTGGGAGTAGTTTGTGTGGAGCAAGTTGGTGTGGTATAATGTGATCTGACTTGAGGAGCTGTGATTGGTGGAGGTGATGTGAGGTTTGGCTGTGGGTGTGGCTGTGATTACTTTAAATGTAGAAGTAGGGGGCCTGGAGGGAATAGGGGGTAGGGCAGGGGAGCGGAGAGAGCCTGATCGTTAGCGAAGGTGAACGGAGCGGGGCAGAGCCCACCAAGATGAGAGTAAACAGTAAGTATTACTTTACAAATCTGAACTCTTTAAACAAATTCCTGAGGTCTAATGGCTTACCAGCAAGCAGAATGCAATTGCTGAAGAGCACTTGTGTCCTGGTGGGAGACTAGAAATTTAAAGATGGCTCCATGCTCAGCAGGATTCTAAAATAGACTTAGTATTGGGGAGGGAAATAGCACAAGGGGTGTAAACCAGGTGGAATGCAAATAAACCAGAGAGGCAATCTGTGGAAATCTATTAGTGAAGGCCTCAGAGGAGGTAAGTAATAATTCAAACTACCTGTAAAGTGAAGGAGGGAAGAGATGTCAAAGTTTATTAAGGTTAGGAGTGTGTCTTCACATTGACTTGCTGATTAGTAACCAGTTTGTGCAAAGATTAGAGTACGGAGATACATTAGCAATGAGGGGGAATGTATAGCGATGCAAATAAACAGGTGGGCCTCCAAGTGATACAAACTAAGGCAGAAAGCACTGAGATGGCTGCTGATGGTTAATTTAGTGTCAAAGGAAAAATATACTTTAAAAATGATCAAAACACGATAGGTTCAGGTTAAGGCACTTTAATCTTGCAGCAAGGAGACAAAAACATGCTAATACAGAGTTTGTTTAACCAGAAACAGGAAATTCATTCATTTTTATAGGTTATCAAATTAATCCTGTCCTACCATGCTGAAGTAACGAATTACCACCTTTTGGTCATCATCTGCTGACCATCTTTCCCATGATTTTCTGCTGATTTAAACAATTTTTATGTGAAACATCCTGAGGAAAACAACATGGCCTTGATTACTTTCAGTTAGATACTTGTTATGTTACATTCAAGATACTATAGCTAAATCAAACACAATGCTAGCAGTTCATTTCTCTAAAAAGCCTTTGTCTAACTTATCTCTAAACTACTGCAGCTGCAGAGGTTCCCATCCTCTGAACAAAGCTGTCTGTCTGGAATCATTACATTTATTCAATGGTATATTGTCTATTCATATGCTTCTGACCTAGCAGATTAACACCTGCTTTTCAAGTACATTTCCACAAGGCATAAACAAGAATATTGCTGTGCTAGCAGTTACTAGGTCAGAGGGCAACTTGCAAGTTTCAGTAAGCATGCTGCAGTTTCAATAAGTATTATTTTCGGCCTCAGATGAAACTCAATTTATAAAAATCACAGTGCATAAGAAATAGAATGAAAAGCATATTAAAAACGCTTGATTATTAATTTGTTATTAAGCAAACACATATTAATACAATGAGGCCACTAAAAAGATGATTTTAAAGTGTTTATTTGTTTATTTTAGTATTTAATGTATATTAAATGATGTTTATATTTATATTTATGTTTACTGTTTAGGTTTTATTTATGTGTATATATTTTTATATGTATTTCTTATATACATGTTAAAAAAATTTTAAGTAGGAAGTTGATTGTTTTGCATCATGTGATTTGTACTGTGTATATATAGGTGTGTCTCATTAGTGCTTGATGTACACCTGAGGAAGCTCATTTTGTGAAAGTGCTTGTGTTTTTGCACTAGTAAAGGCCTTGTTGGATTTTTGCAGCTGTCAGTGTCTATTTTTCTGTGGTTTTGACATATTAATACATATTTTTCTAACATCTCCCTCCTGTTAATACTTTTTATTCTATTTTCAAAAAAGGATAAACAGTTTGCTTCTTTTCCTAACCTCTTCCGTTTAGGATTTGCAGTTAAGAAAGTCATTTAGTTTAAACTTCTATGAAAGCGTCTCACATTCTAGCAGCTCTTCAAATTCAGTACTTTAATACATAGGTTCAGATACGGATATATCTATTAATTCCTTAATTAACTTCTTCATGCAGGGGATTCCACAACAAATACAAGCTCCTATTAGGAGTAAACCTACCCCAATAGCAATCAGTATGTTCATAAAGATGGAACCCCCCCAAAGGCATTCTGAAAAAACTCTGTCAGAGGGTTTGGGCCTGGTTTGGTCATGGCCGACACTTGCTGAATCACCTTGAGATGATCGTTTATCTCATGCTGATGGTCAGGAATAAACGCACAGCATTCTTCTTTGATTAAAGCGCAAGTCCCACCTCTCGCCGCTAGGGTGAAATCAAGAGCCATTCGGTTTTGAAGCACTACAGTTCTCATGGCATTCAGTTCATCAGTTATCAGTTCAAGGGCAGAAAAAGTTGCATTACTCATTATTTCAAGAAGTTTAGACAGTTTTCGCAGTTCCCATATTGACTTAACTCCGCCATACATGGGTGATATACCTGCCCAGGATATAACAGCATCGCTCAAGTCCATGTGCACAAGTTTGGTTCCCACATTATGATGGTCTTTCCACCCCACTTCGATTCGTCCCACTGGATTTTCTGGTTTCTTAACAGTCTTTTTGGTTACATCTCGAGTATTTTGAATACTCCCTTGAGGCAAGGCTGCAGTATGTTGGATGGCCGGAACCAGGTATCCCAAAAAACAACTGCCAGACCAATTCTCAGGTAACCATTTATATGCCTTTTTCCCACATACAAAATAACAGTCCTCTACTTTTGTCATTACTTTGCTACGAAATGACTGCCCTGCATGAAACATTTTCTTATCTATCACTGATAGCTGTTTGAAAAGTACAGGATTGTGCTATACCTGATCAAGAGTTTTATGCATAGATTTCAAAAATGAGTCATAATCTGTACTACAAGATCCACTCAAATCATTTGGTTTTCTATAACATTTGTACTGTACAGTAACATTACATTTACTCCACCCAGCTTGGATGGAGTCATTTTTATAAAAACATACAATTCCTTTTTGTGTCACAGGCAAATACAGTGCTACCTTATCTTGTGCTTTAATAGCAACTGTGTCAAAAAACAGATTTTCCCAGGTCTCTTTGACCCCTAGGGGGATAGCAGTCATTAACAAACCCCCGTATGCTGTTGGTATGGCCGTACAGACCCAGCAGTTCGAAACATTGAAAGTCTCTGCATATACATGTGTAATTGCCTGTTACGTGTTAAAGTTCAGATGCCAGTCTATGTTTGGTTCATTATGTCTAATCAGTTCAATCTTTGTGGCAGGAAAAAAGTATGGCCACAGCAAAAAGAACAGTGTGATCAATATTGCAACAAAAACAATCGTACAAGTTGTCTGAAATTGTTCAGTGTCTCTACTCACTCTATGTCTGGCCATTTTGTTCTTGTTGTGCAACAGTAACAAGGTTTTTGTCCAGTTCAAAGGTTTTAACCAGTTTACAGTGTGTCAAATGGATCCAAGAAGCTAGTTCCACGATATTGACTGCGGGTGTTAACAGCAGTACCTGGTACGGACCTTCCCACTTTGGAGAGCTCCAATTCTTCCGTTTCATAATTTTCACCCAGACCCAAGTGCCTGGGGCTACTGGTGCTTCCGATTTTGGTTGCTCTTTATCTGAAACAGAATTTAACTGCAAAAGTTTGTTATTCAAAAATCTCCTCATATATCCTGCAAGTGAACTGTCAGCCTCCTGCTCTGTAGACATGAGAGGTTTCAACTGAGGTGTATAATATGCCCTCCCAAACAAAGTTTCAAAGGGAGTTAATCCCTTTACATTTGGAACAGTTCTCATACTCAACAGTGCCAAAGGCAAACAGTGCACCCAGTTTTTCTGTGTTTCTTCTATCAATTTCCTAAGTCTATTCTTCAGTACCCCATTGTGCCTCTCTACTAGTCCTGCAGATTGGGGGTGATACGCACAGTGATTCTTTAATGATATTCCGAAGTAACGACTAAGTTGCTGAATTGTTTGGTTCATGAAATGTGTCCCGTTATCACTATAAATTTTTTCCGGTATCCCAAATCTGAGTATAATTTCTTTAACAAGGACCTTTGCAACCGTAGCTACATCTGGGTTTTTAGTTGGAAACGCTTCTACCTATTTGGAAAACATGTCTATAATAACTAAACAGTATTTCTTATTCTCACATTTATTCAATTCTATGAAGTCCATACAAATGGTATGGAACAGATATGGTGGTGTTGGAAAATTCCCTTGCTTAGGCTTCAATGTCCCTTGTGCATGATGCTTGTTACAAACATGGCATACTGCACACAATTTTTTGTATAATTTGTAAACCCATAGGTTGTAAACACTCGATTCACTAACTGTACCATCCCCCCTGTTGAGACATGGCTCTGCCCATGGCTCAACAATGCTGCATATCTAAATAAATTAGATGGCAAAATTGGTTTCTTTTCCTTGGAGATGTACAGTCCCTTCTTGAGGATTGCTTCTCGTTTTATCCACTTTTATTTCTCAAGATTTGTAGTAAGTGTCTGCATTGCTTTTAACATTTCTAAATCTAAAGTCTCTGAGGGTTGTAATTCCTCGCTCAAAAGAAAAGTTTCTTTGACTGAAGCTGCCTGCTTTGCAGCTGTATCAGCCCGTGCATTACCTTTTGAAATTCTATCCTGCTGTTTTGTATGAGCTATGCATTTGCAAATAGCTACTTTCTTAGGTAACTGAATTGAATCTAACAAGTCTAAAATAAGTTGCGCATGATTAATCGGTTTACCAGTAGATGTTATCATTCCTCTATTTTTCCACTGTTGTGCAAAAACATGTACAGTAGAAAAAGCATACTGTCTGTCAGTATAAATATTAACTTTCTTACCTTTTGCTAAGGTACATGCCCTTGTTAGGGCAATCAATTTTGCTGCTTGTGCAGACAAGTTGTGTGGCAAAGATTTTGCTTCTAAAGTTTCAGTATCTGAAACGACTGCATACCCCACTAGGTTCTGTCCTGTAGGACCCCTCCTGCACGAGCCATTCACATAGCATGTCACCTTGGCATCATCCAAGGGAACGTCCATAAGTTCTTGTCTAGGTAGTGTCTTTTGCTCAATCTCCTGCAGGCAGCAGTGTGGTTTGCCATCTACAGGGGTTGGAAGCAAAGTTGACTGATTCAAAGTTGTGCATCGTTCAATTGTCATATGAGGTTGGCCCAACAGAATGGTCATACAGGAAAGATGCCTAGCTGGAGAAAGATATGCTACTTTTTCTTGCAGTAAAATAATTGCGATTGCATGAGGCACTCTCAATGTGAGAGGGTGGAATAATACTACTGAGGCTGAAGCCTGCACCGCCATTGCAGCTGCAACTACTGCTTGTACACAGTGGGGCAAAGACCACGCCACTGGATCTAACTGTGATGAATAATAAGCTATGAGGCGTTGTTTGTCCCCATGTTGCTGTGTCAACACTGATGTCATATAACCTTGCTTACAATCTACAGTTTGAATAAACTGCTTGTTATAGTTTGGTAAACCTAAAACTAAGGATGATGCTATCAATTGTTTCAGCTTACAGAAAGCTGCTTCTACTTCAGGTGTCCATTGTAATAAATCCTGTGCAGCCATCGGCTTTTTAAATATTAAATCAGCTAGTGGAGCAGATTCCAAAGCATAGTTTGGTATCCATCTCCGACAAAAATTAGTAGTTCCCAGGAAGAACATCATTTCCTTCTTGGTAGTTGGTCTAGGTGCTTGTAAAATTGCTGTTTTTCTGTCTTCATCTAATATTCTACCTTCTTTGGATATTACATATCCTAAGTATTTAACTTGTTTTCTCCAAAGCTGTAATTTGTCTTTGTTCACTTTGTGACCTTGAGTAGCTAAGAATTGTAACAAAACTATCATGTCTTCTTTGCATTCTTGCTGGGTGGGGGCTGCCAGCAGAATGTCGTCTGCATAAAGTAGAATCTGACTACCTTTCGGTGGGATAAATCCCGCCAGGTTGCTTGCCATTTCTTCTGCAAATATCGTTGGACTTTCACAATACCCCTTCGGCAATCTGGTATATGTATACCGCTTTCCCTGAAATGTAAATGCAAACGAATATTGGCTGTCAGGGTGTATCGGTATTGAGAAAAATGCATTGCTTATATCTACCACTGAAAAATATTTCTGTTCTGGCTTTAAATCATTCAGTAAGGTGTGTGGATCTGGCACCGTTGGTGCTCTAGGTACAACTGCACTGTTCAATGCTTGTAAGTCTTGGACCATATGCCATTCCCCGTTTGCTTTCTTGACAGGAAATAAGGGTGTGTTACATGGTGAATCAGGGGATTCTATTAAGACTCCTTCCTTGAGTAAGGCTGCTATGATAGGTTTGATTCCTACCTCTGCATCCTTTCTCAAGGGATACTGTCTTTTCTGGGGTCTAAAAGCTGACTTTGGCGTTATGGTAACTGGTCCTGCTGTTCGTATTAATCCTACATCTGATTTCCCTGCTGACCAGAGAATGTCTGCTATGTCTCGCAAGGCTTTTTCCTCTTCTTCTAATAATAGTAGTACTCAGCTACCCTCACTAGCCTGTGAGTGCACAGCTGGATGTGTCTGTGTGATCCAATTCAATTTCTGTTTCTGTACTCCTTGTTCTGAGAGTTCTAGTTCTGTCTGTTTTTCCCACCTCATGACTTTCTCACCTAAGTCTGCCCATTTTAGAGTTTTATTCTTAGTCAAACTAACATGGGGCAGTCAATTAGATTTGTAGAGTGTCAAAAATTCCTGGGGCAATGAACAGCTTGCTACACTGTTCCCTTCTGTATCCCAGTACAAATTTTGCAATACCAGCCTATTTGCATGGTTCTGAAACAATTTTAGTTCATAATCTTTATTAGGACCTGGTCTATTACAGTAATATACAGTACAATGCAACAAATGCTGTTTGTTAATGTCAAAGGAGGGGAACTTGCTGATAGCTACATTCATTAGTTCCTCAGTTACTGCCCCTGGACCAGTCGTAACCAAGTCCTGGCTGTACCAATAATGCATTTCACCCTCCGGTCGCACTACAAAAGTGTCCATTTGTCACTGTGCTTCCATACCCTGCATGGTTGGAACTACTGCTATGCCAAATATCTGCATTAAGTCTCTCTACCCAAAAGATTCACTGGGCATAGGTTCATAGGTTCATAGATTAGTACTAAGCTAACTGCCCTTGTGAGCCATTTTAAGCCTAGCCAATTATCCCATGTTCGACTCAAACCCTGCACCTTGTGCTTGCAAGGCAAACACCTTAACCATTAGGCCACCCTCCCAACCCTCTATGAACCTATGAACCTTTCTTTCTTTCTTCGGAATCTTCTGATCGTTTGTCAGATTGTTTATTTCCCTGGGGATTTTTCTTACCCTTTTTCCCATTTTGTACTACAAATACTTCTGACCCATCTTCTGCTGAAAATACTTGGGTTTTCTTTTTTTTTTTTACTATTAAAATGTCTTTCTGCATGTCTAGCATATTCAAGTAAGGCTTGTAACCTACTTGTTCGATGATCTATCATATGCTTCATAATGAAGCTACTAAAAGGTGCAATGCACCCTTTCAAAAATGCGTTTTTCAATTGTTGTTCATACGGTGAATCATTC
Source organism: Protopterus annectens (assembly GCF_019279795.1). Classification (NCBI taxonomy): domain Eukaryota; kingdom Metazoa; phylum Chordata; order Ceratodontiformes; family Protopteridae; genus Protopterus; species Protopterus annectens. The sequence continues at coordinate 1,024,264,996 of NC_056726.1, read as the reverse complement.
GCTTGATTTTCAGGAACTGTCATGCCACTATGATTGTTAAAGCATTCTAATAATCTGGCATAGTACCCATCTACTGTTTCTTTTTCCTGCTGTATACATTGATTAATACAAGTCCAATCAGCCCTAGGCTTCCACTTTTCAGAGATCCGGTCTGTCAGACCTTTCACTCTGCCATCTAGTTCTGCGTCAGTGTGTGGGAGTGGTCTAAGTTGTGCGTCACGAGGATTCCAGCTGCCACAAATCATGTGCCAATCTGGACCTACAATTTGTCTAACTACTTTTTCTACTTCCTCTCCATTTAAATGGTAACTTAATCTCATACCTTGCAAATCTTCTAAAAACTTCCTAAAATTAACTTTTGGGTGGGGAATACCTTCTGTGGCTTTCCGGATATCTTCCAGTGTCCATGGTCTATAAAGTAAAAGAGTCGGATCTTGTCCTGAATGTCCTGCCTGAGAATTCGGTACTTCTATGAGCGGACATATCTCTTCTTCGCTCATAGCTTGTGATGCTCTATTTAACTCATTTACTTCAATTTCCCTCCTCAAGTCGCGTGTTCGAGACCTGGTCTCGATGGGATCCCTGACAAACAGTTGTGCTTTTGCAGGGACAGCTGGGTATAGCGGAGGTGGATCAGTACGTCCACTCGCTTCATATTCTGGTAACGGAAGTGGAGGGGGCGAAGTAGGGGCCATTGCTATTACTAAATTATTGTGTTCTTTGTCTAAAAACATTGTTTTTGAATTTTTAATTCTTTGCTCTCTACGATTTGCTTCCTCAAGCCACCTGTGCGCCTGAGGGACTCCTAATTGTCTCTGCTTTTTCAATTTGCCTTTCGCGTCTATTTTTAACTGTTTTACAAGTTTCATAAGTGCGAGTTTATCTAAATTACCCTCAAATTTGTACTTATCTACCCATTTGGTATAATATTTAACATTATCGGAACGCTGTAATTACATATACTTTGCGTCTTCAGTTAGGGGCATGTCCCGGGAGCTTTTTCTGCACTGATTTCCCATTGGTGTCTTAGCTAAGCTGTAAATTGTTATGTAACCCTTTCTATCACGTGGTATCACAAATCTACACCTTTTTCACAGTTTATCAAGAATAACTGTCTACCTATTCTGTTTCCCTGATCTATGACAAAAAACAGTAATACCTTCTTCTGTCTCTAATTTGTATAAGCAATTTACATGACAAAAAAAGAATAATTCTGTAACTAGTCCCTGATGTTGAAACAAAAATAAGGTAATTCCTCCTTACCTGACCCTCCGTGAGTTGATCCACTGGATCGCTGACTCGTCCTCCAATCCCAGATCAGAAACAGTGGCTGGCCTCTTTCGAACGACAATTCAGTCGGAGGTCTTTCAAAGCAGAACAGCCGATTTGGCCTCTTCTCCGTACGGATGCATGCCACCGGGCCCAATTCTGACCTAGGTCCAGAGCTAGAGACACATATTCTGGTCTGAAGGACCAATCTGTCAAAGGAAAAATATACTTGAAAAATGATCAAAACACAGTAGGTTCAGGTTAAGGCACTTTAATCTTGCAGCAAGGAGACAAAAACGTGCTAATACAGAGTTTGTCGAACCAGAAACAGGAAATGCATTCATTTTTATAGGTTATCAAATTAATCCTGTCCTACCATGCTGACGTAACGAATTACCACCTTTTGGTCATCATCTGCTGACCATCTTTCCCATGATTTTCTGCTGATTTAAACAATTTTTATGTGAAACATCCTGAGAAAAACAACATGGCCCTGGTTACTTTCAGTTAGATACTTGTTATGTTACATTCAAGATACTATAGCTAAATCAAACACAATGCTAGCAGTTCATTTCTCTAAAAAGCCTTTGTCTAACTTATCTCTAAACTACTGCAGCTGCAGAGGTTCCCATCCTCTGAACAAGGCTGTCTGTCTGAAATCATTACATTTATTCAATGGTATATTGTCTATTCATATGCTTCTGACAGAGCAGATTAACACCTGCTTTTCAAGTACATTTCCACAAGGCATAAACAAGAATATTGTTGTGCTAGCAGTTACTAGGTCAGAGGGCAACTTGCAAGTTTCAGTAAGCATGCTGCAGTTTCAATAAGTATTATTTTCGGCATAACTCTCAACCTTCCAAGTCCAAAATGAGGAACATTAGCCCTCATAATGTGGAACAAAGGGGCAAAATGTGGAACACCTACTAATGGCTTACTTACAACTTCAACTAGGAAGGTCATAAGATAATTAAAATATGCTGGTTTCACTTATAAGGAAGATCTTTTAATGAATTAATATGATTAATTTCTATTTATAATGGATTTCACTTAAACAAATTCCTAACACTGAATGTGTGACAGAGTCTTTCAATGTGGAACTTTGAGGGAACTTCGAGGAACATGAACGTTTTAAGACCCCAAACGAGGTACGTTCCTCGTAATGAGGTACAGTTGAGAGGTATGATTTTCAGCCTCATATGAAACTCAATTTATAAAAATCACAGTGCATAAGAAATAGAATGAAAAGCATATTAAAAACACTTGATTATTAATTTGTTATTAAGCAAACACATATTAATACATATTTTTCTAACATTTAGTCACAGGGATGTGAATTAAATGTATACTGTCTATTGGACAGTTAGGATTACTGCACTAGCTGGGGGGGACACAAGGCTACAACAGTCAGTTTTATTAGCACGCTGAGAACTACTAAGAAATACTGCTAATGTAATAGCTTCACTCTCATAAAACATACAAGTAAAATGCCTGTGTGGACTGACCCTGCTCTAGAGGCTCAAAATGTATATCCTTGTTTAGTTTTGCAGTACTGATGCCTTCTTATACTGTATGGGTGGGGTGGTAGCCACAGACTGCAGATTTGCTTGAGTGTGCTCTGAAGAGAGAGAGAGAGAAAAAAGAGAGAGGATAAAGCTAGTAGAATTGGACAAAGGTAGGTTAAAGGAATTAATGAGGAGATAGAAGGGTGTAAAAGATACAAATCCAAGGATAGTGTGGATAAAGCAGGAGAATAGATGCTACTGCTACAGTTTGAGAGTGCTTCAACAGTTACCACATCACAGTGCCACAGGGTTGCCAGACGTCCCTATTTGGGCGGGACTGTCCCGGGATCAGCAACCTGATCCCGAGTCCTGCACTGCCGGTTTAAATCCCGGGCATCCTCAGCTTTGTTTTTTTTTTTTTTTGATTGGCCCGTATACCAGCATACGGGCCAATCCATCATAAACAGACTTCTTGTGTTTAATGCAGAACATCGCAGTTCCGCATTAAACAGAAGTAGCTCCGTGTTTAGCGATTTTATTGGCCCCATATGCGGGCCAATCAAAATCTAAAACAATACTTCTGTTTAATGCGGAACTGCGATGTTCCACATTAAACAGAAGTAGCTCTGTGTTTAGCGATTTTTGATTGGCCCATATACTGGTATACGGGCCAATCAAAAAAAATCACAAAACAGAGCTACTTCTGTTTAATGCAGAACTGCAATGTTTCGCATTAAACAGAAGTAGCTCCATGTTTGTTTATTTTTGATTGGCCTGGGCCAATGAAAAAAGAAAAGTAAACACAGATCTACTTTTTTTTTTTTTTTTATTCTTCACTTGCTGTGAAAGAATTTGCCCCTACCTGGCCAATCGGAAATCTGGCAACCCTGCAGTGCCATAACTTAGTCTGGAAACAGGTTAATAAATCATGCACAATACATTTATCAGCCAATTATCCTGTGCATACAAGAAAAATGAAATGAACACTTAACAGCACAACTGAATCAGTAGCAGAGACAACTGTAGTGCTAAATCAGTAAATACTGTTAACAGCACAACTGAATCAGTAGCAGAGACAACTGTAGTGCTAAATCAGTAAATACTGTTAACAGCACAGCTGAATCAGTAGCAGAGACAACTGCAGTGATAAATCAGTAAATACTGTTTCTAACTCCAACATAAGTCAATTAGATTTACATTACAGTTATAACAGCAGTTTTAGTACATCATAGTAGCATAGAGACAACATAGCTGCAGTGGTAGTGTCAGTAAAACAAAATTCCTGAATGACAGAATCAACCAGTCAAATAAACAAATAAGCAGATCAGTAGTCAGGAATCAGAAAAATGAATACTAGTTGTATAGATCCAAATACAGCAAAAGGAAAGTATTACTTTACAAATCTGAAAACTTTAAACAAATTCCTGAGGTCTAATGGCTTACCAGCAAGCAGAATGTAATTGCTGAAGAGCACTTGTGTCCTGGTGTGAGACTAGAAATTTAAAGATGGCTCCATGCTCAGCAGGATTCTAATACAGACTTAGTATTGGGGGAGGAAGATAGCACAAGGGGTGTAAACCAGGTGGAATGCAAAGAAACCAGAAAGGCAATCAGTGGAAATCTATCAGTGAAGGCCTCAGCGGGGGTAGGTAATAATTTAAACTGCCTGTAAAGTGAAGGAGAGGTGAGATGGCAAAGTTTATTAAGGTTGGGAGTGTGTCTTCACATTGACTTGCTGATTAGTAACGAGTTTGTGCACAGATTAGAGTAGGGAGATACATTAGCAATGAAGGGGAATGTATAGAGATGCAAATAAACAGGTGGGCCTCAAGTGATACAAACTAAGGCAGAAAGCACTGACAGGGCTGCTTGATGGTTAATTTAGTTACGGGGATCTGAATTAATTAAATGTAGATTATATGAGAAAGACGGAGATAAATGAGGTCAATATATTTTATATTTCTGCATTCATTTCCAAATCATGGCTATACTGAACAGCCATTTATAACCAGGAGTATTAGTGTATGTACCTAATCAACTACTGATCTGTAAAAATGAGACATTAAGTGCCTGCCACAAAACAACAACATGAAATAAGTTGTACATTACACAATTTTATTACATCTTCTTTGACACATTTCTCTAATACAGAAAATGTGCTGCAATCAAATTTAGACCTTAAAGAGAAAAAAAAATCCTTTTACACTTTATGTGTATCCATTACAGGCAAGATAATGACATCAAAAATAATTTATATAAATATAGCCACTGAGTGAAAAATCCCTTCACATTCTGTGTGTAGACATTATTTCATAAAGATATAATGCAGCCAAATATAGGTATTACATGCCTTTCACAGCCTATGCAGCTACTGGATGGTTGATTGTGGCATCCATACTGTAATATATATTTTTAAATACTGTGTACAATTGACGTACATAGATTCAGAATTAAATATCATTCAATGTAAGTATGCAGCTACATAAAAAACAGTCTCAAGCTAAGCCATTTGCAAATGAGGTGCCTTTAAAGGCAAACAGGTGATACTGCTAGCTTTATACATCTGATCTTTAAAGTAACCTTGAATCCATATAAGAATAAGTTCAGGAAATCATGTTGCTAAGGCCATTAACTATATAACAGAGGGATAGAGAGAGAGAGAGAGAGAGAGAGAGAGACAGAGAGAGACAGAGAGAGACAGAGAGAAAGAGACAAAAAGAAAAGTATCCACAAGTGTCTTCAAACAGTGACAAAAAAATCATATGATGCATTATTTTTGAAGAAGTCCACTGTGTTTTTACAAAGCTTGCTAATTAATGAACCTTTTTCAGATATTCTTCTGATTAAATAGGTTTGTTGCTGCTAGAATTAAATGGATGGCTACTAGTACAGAAACGTCCAGTCATTATATACATCTCTGTTAAGTGATTTAATTTGACAAACGTTTGCTTTTCATTTCTCTTGGTCTATGGCTGGGGCCTCTTTTGGATAATTAAATTATATACATTTTTCTTCTATGAAATTATTATGATATATTTAAGTGTAGATGGCCAAGCATGAGCTGCTTAACCTTGGGCGCATGCTGCAAAGACTCATATTTTCTATTATGTCTCCCTCTACTCCTTTTTTCCTATGGGGCCTATATTTTCTCCCTAGGCACATACATACATTCTTGCCAAGGTAGCATACTATCAGACCTGCTTCCATTTGTAATATTCTACAGCAATCTACTTTTAAACTATCACACTATAACCTTATATATGTCCCTAATCTCATGGTTTATTCCTGATGGCGAACCGTTCAACAAATTGCACATTTTTCCATGTCTTAGTCACTCAATCTCTTTTAACATCTCTTTGCACAGGCTGAGTGCACACAGGGTCAGTGGGAGTACACACAGACAGTTTACCCCCCCCCTATTCATTTGAGTGGCTTTAAATAGACTCTTTTCCATGGAATCTGGTGACCAGTTTACCGATATCTCAGAATAAATGCTGAGTTAGTAGATGATAGGAGTTTCTCAGTTCAGTACTGGTTGCTTTTCATTTTCCTGTTCTGGAGTTTATAAGTTATATATTCAGCCTCAGGAAATGGCTGGATTAAAATTACTGCAAGCCACATTCTTCATTTTGTAGGTGAGTCAGTATACATATTATCACATGACTTCATTTGCACCTGTAGAAGAATCTTTGCAAATGGTTTGGAATAACTTAGTAGACTACTGAATATAGTACACTGTATTGTAGAAGAATCTTTGAAAATGGTTTGGCATAACCTAGTAGACTGATCAAATATAGTACGCTGTATTGTAGAAGAATATTTGAAAATGGTTTGGAATAACCTAGTAGACTGATCGAATATAGTACGCTGTATTGTAGAAGAATATTTGAAAATGGTTTGGAATAACCTAGTAGACTGATTGAATATAGTATATGCTGTATTGTAACTCATGAAAGCAAAAGGATAATGCATGCCGCAGCAAAGTGAGGGGGACCACTTTGTTTAGTCCTGTCCAGTTGACTTCAAGTTGTATTGGACAACTGCAGTTCCCTCAACATGAAACATACTGATAAGTATTGGCACCAGCAACCACTTCTGTCTCTATTACCCCGGAGATCACCTACTGGAATCTGGAACAAGTGAAAGTCACAGACAACAAATAGCAGTTTGTTGCTGCAGCAATGATCTTTCACAGGCAACTGGTTCCCCCATACAACATGGCAACTTGTTCCCCCTTACATCAAACACACTAATAGGGTAGTAATGGTAGTGTCCCCTCTCCCCATTACCAAACAGGTCAACTATTCCAACCTAGAACATGAGGAAAGTCACAAATAGCAAAAAGGTACTTTGAAACTAACATGTCAAGCAGTCACCTTCTCTTTATCAAAGCCCCAGTTCTTTTTAAAGAAGCTGTTGCAACAGGACCACTAAAGTGTAATATATATAACATTAAAACCTGTTTGCAAATTAACAGCCAATCACAACTGTCAACTCTACTACTATATTAAAACACTTGCACCATCCTGCTTGGTGTAGAGCTTTGCATTTTGATGGACTTGTATATTTATAGTATTATAGACCTAGATACAAAAATCTGAGTAGAAATAAAAAAAAATAATAAAATAAAACAAATAAAAATGCCAGAGTGGTCTACCTCTTAACTCTCCTAACTGTATCATATAACTTATTTTCCTAATCACATAGCTTGCAATATTTAGGCTTAAACTGATCCAGAACATATTTTTGTGGCTGTGTCTGATCCCTTTTTGGTGCATTATTATTGGGAAATCTGCACTATGTGTAGCTTCTCTTCACGTTCCACCATAACTCCATTCTAAATCACCCATGACCTAGCAGTTTTTATAGTTGCCTTAAGAAACTCACTTCCATTCTTCTAACTTTAATTATTCAGTCTATTTCTCCCTATCTAATCCACACCATTTGTTCTCTTCTCCTCTCAAATCACACAATTCAATTTTCTTTCTCCTTCAGAATGGAACATGGTAGACTTCTCTGCTGTAAACAGACATATTCTCACTAATTTCACGGACTTAAGCCTATCTTCGCCTTTCACCCTGTCAAATCAGCTACACTATAATAGCCTTTCTACTCTATACTACGTATATCATAATAATGTTTCTGTTTCATGCTCCAGTTAAACAGATGCGTCACAAAACATTCTTTCCTCAGCTGTAGTTTGTTGCTTAATCTGGTTTCTCAATAGCAAATGTACATGTTTTCGTAAGCTTATGCAGTAAACTGCAGACCTCACTGCCTTCAATCAGACATTTAACCTTAACCTGAGGTAGCAGATAAACTAATTTCTCTACAACAATGTTCCTTGTTTTCTCACTCCCAACTGGCAGCTAAGTTCCACACACTTTCTACAGCTCTAGTTTATCTGCTAGAATGTTTCTCCCTCCAGCTAACATCTCTCTCAGCCTTGGATAACAATGCAGATTTTCCCTTATGACATAGACAGATTCTTCAATTAGATGGCAGACAGGCTTGCTTTCTCGTCATTGACATCTTTTTTTCAGCACTGGGTGTCAGATATACTAGGCTGTCTTCTCTCTGCCGAGATCTCTTCTCTCACCATTAGGTGGCAGTGGAGCTCTCATGCTTTCTAACAATCATAGCCTCTTAACTTGGCCTAGTTGCCAGCTATCATCTTTCTTTCTTGCTTGCTAGCCAGTTCACCTTTACCCACAAACTACTGGATTATGAACATATCAAACCTTAAATAATCCTTCCTACTGCTAATTTGTCTCACCTCTCCAACACATTGATATAGTGTATAATATGAAACAAAAACAAACAATAAATGATGCCCCATCGCTCATTAAGACAGCACCAGCATTGCTTGATCTTGTAGCCATATTAACATACATGACAAAAAGTCAATTCTGCATGCAAATACTACTGTTATAAGAGTATGTCAGCTTTCTAAACCAATTTAAAAGGAGTCTCACTAACCCTTGCTGTATGGTCCTTGACATCATACTATCAAGAGACATTCATAGCACCCTAAAATCCATAGCCAAACAACAGATAATCCAAATCATGTATCAACCAGAGAAAGACGTAAAATTTCCATTTGAACTTTAATAGTATAAACAACAAATAGACCTGTCTTGTAGCTTGATTAATCAGTGACCAACCCCATATCATAACAATATCAGAATAAATGCAAAAAGACAACTTCTGTCCCTCACACTAGAGATGCTGTAAGTATAGTATGTATACTGACATAAGAGTAGCTTCATCACCTGGAGTTGGACTTTCACTACTATTTACAAACAAAGCTCACTAAGTTATATTCAAATTACAAAAGTCAGTATTACGGATGGCAGAAGACCAAATTGGGCCAAATCCCATCTTACACTGGAAAAAAGGTGCTCACTGGCATATAGGTATTGCACATATTCCAATATCACCCCCCTTATCACCCACACAAAAGGTCTTACATATGTTTAATTTCCAAAAAGATTTTAAAAAATGCAGTTGTCTTAGGTGAGTTTAATATGAATGTTGCAGGCCTTAAAGAACATTTATTTATTTATATTTGTTGACCGGGAGTGTCCGACTGGACGTAGGTCCATTTTCAGCAGAGGCCCGGGGAGAAAAGCTCCACAGTTAAAATAAACAGACAGTAGTTACATTGGATTACAAAACGATTTAACAATTTACATAGCAATTACTTACAACATATTTACAGATGAAGAACATAGTACATCAGTAGACAACTAGAATAGTTATCTGTGAAGTACATAACACACACTAACAAATGTTACAATAAGAAGTTCCTGCTGTATAATAAGTACTGGCTTATGAGCATCTGAGCTTGGTATAATCAAGGTAGTTAGTGGAGTGGAAAGAAAGGTAGTGGTTGGATGGGGTGGGTGATATTAGAGTGGGAGTTGCAAGGGCATAGCCAGCATGTTTTTAGGTGCGCTTTTAGTAAAGTTTTGAAGTAGGTGCATGATGGTACGGAGGTAATTGTGGGTGGGAGGGAGTTCCATAATTTGGCTATGGTGCAAGAGAATAGTGCTTCACCAGCAGAGTTATTGGCTTTACTGATCTACAGGTGATTTCTGTTGCTAGATCTTAGTGGTCTGGTGGTGCGATAGGGTTGAAGTAGATTCTGGAGGGATGGGACATTTAGTGGATGGTTTACTAGTTTGTGGGTGAGTGAGTGTTGATACCATTGAAGCAGGTGAGGGAGTTCAAGCCAGCCCAGTTCAGCAAATGCGAGACAGCGATGACTGCGGTAGGATGCCCCTGTGTCGAATTTGGCATTTTTGTTGTAGCAGGTCTCTAGCTTGTTTAGATCACATTGCCTTAGGTTGGTATATATTAGAGAGGCATAAAGTAGGGTGGAGATAAGGTGGGAATTTGCTTTTGAAATCTTTGCTGCTTTGGTGAGAAGTTGCTTATTTCTGTATAACGCTCCTAGTTTTTGTGGACTTTTTTATGGTCATGGATATGTGAATGTCAAATTTTAGTTTATTGTCTATTTCCACTCCTAGCAATTTGGTGTGTTCAGTTGGGTATATAGTGGTGTTGTCTTTTGCTGTGATGTTAAAGTGAGAGTTGTTTTGAGTATGTTTGGTGGGTTGGAAGATGAGTAGTTTAGTTTTGTTTGGGTTGAGTATTAATTGGGCATTGGATAACCAAGTTTTAACAGAGAAAAAGGCTTCCTGTGTGACTTTTTGCTGTTTGGGTAGGGACTGGGCTGAGCAGATGATGGTTGAGTCATCTGCGTATTGTATGAGTGTGCTATGTTTGGTGGCAGAGACTAGATTATTGGTGAAAACAGAGAAGAGTAGGGGTCCAAGGATGGATCCTTGTGGAACCCCTATGGAGAATGGTAGTTGGGGAGATATGTCATTCTGTCATACAACGGATTGTTGGCGGTCAGACAGGTAACTCTGAAACCAGTTGGTGACCGACTGTGAGAAGGATAGGTTATTGAGGACAGAGATAAGTTGTTTGTGTGGGACCATGTCAAATGCTTTAGATAGGTCTAGGAAAGTAGCAGAGGAGAGATAGCCATTGTTTTTATGCTGAAGGATAGTGCTAGTAAAGGAGAGTAAGGCAGTGGTGGTGCTATGGTTTGGCAGGAAACCATGCTGAGTGTTGGAAAGGAGGTTGTTAGTAAGGAGGTAGTCTGAGACCTGAGAGTGTATGCATCTCTCTAGTATTTTGGAGAGTGGAGAGAGAATAGCTATGGGGTGGTAATTGGTTAGTTCTATGGAGGGTCTGCCTTTGTGGAGGGAAATTATATGTGATACTTTCCACAGTGTGGGAACGTAACTTTCTGACAGAGATTGGTTAATCAAGATGGATACTGGGTAGGCCAGAGCATCAGCTGCGATTTGCAGGTATTCACTTGGGAGGTTGTCTGCTGCTAATTTGGTGGGCTTAAGTTTAGTTAAGAGTTTTTTTTATGTTGGAGGTAGGTAGAGGAAAAAAAGAGAAGGTAGTGGGGAGATTACTTGTTTAAGGTGTGGGTTGGTGGGGAGGGGGTTGTGTTGTTTAGCTAGTGATAGTATGGTTTGTGTGAAGTATGTGTTGAATGAGGTAGCAATATTTTCTGAAGAGTGAGGGATGTTAGGAGGAGGGGTACTGACTTTACCTGGCTGGAGGATGGAGTTTATGGAGGACCAGAATTGTTTGGGGCTGAGTTGGGAGGAGTCTAGGGCAGACTGGTAGTATTGGAATTTGTCCTGTTTTATTAGCTTTTTTACTGTATTGCGTAGTTCTAGGAATTTCTGTCTTGTTGAGGGGGATTTAGTTTTGCGCCACTGCTCCCAGGCTTTATCCCTGTTTTTCATTTCTGACTTTGTGGTTTTCTGTAGCCATGGGGAGGGTTGTGCTTCGATTTTGGAAAGTATTATGGAGGCATGGTAATTAAGGATGCTCAGGAAGGTAGTATTAAAAAATTCAACTGCGTCATCAAGACTGAGGTACTTTAGAGGATGCCAGTTACATTCTTTGAGGGATGAGATGAATGTGAGTGGGTTAAAGTTTAGTTTTTTATGTATTTGACGGTAGATGACAGGTTTAGCTTGGTATAGGTATTTTTTGAGTAGGAATGTTAGGGAGTGATCACTGAGGCTATCTGATATGCAGCCTGTTATATATGACTAAGGGCTCTTACTAACTAGTATCCAATCCAGGGTTGTGTGCTTGCTGGAGTTTTTATTTATCCTGGTTGGTGACTGGACTAGTTGGGTGAAGCCATGAAAGTTTACATGATGGGTTGGATGGTTGCCAGAACAGGATTGCCAGTCAATATTGAAATCACCCTAAATGATAGTTTCTTGGGGGAGATGGTGGGTAGACCAGCTGAGGAGGTTATCTAGTGGAGGGATGTTTTGGCCAGGTGGGAAGTAGCATCCAGTTATGTTGATGGTTTTGTTTTGGTTTATTTTGAGGTTGTATATATATTATTTCTTCATTGCCTATTTGTGGAGCTGATGATTTTAAGATCTGGATGTTTAGATGCTGTTTAAATATTATAGCTACACCACCTCCTTTCTTGTTTAGCCGGTCTACTGTTAGTATGCTGTAACCGGAAGGGAGTATTTGCTCACTGGTAATGTGAGATTTTAGCCAGGTTTCTGTCAGGATGACTATATCTGGGGAGTACAAGTCTATGGTGGCATGGAGTTCATGGACTTTGTTGGATATACTTCTAATATTTAGGCATTGTAGAAGGAAGTCACTTGGCTTTCTATTGGCTGTAATATGGGAGAAATTGTGGTTTCTAGTCTGATTATGAGGATTGGGGTTGGAGATGGTAGGGCCAGGGTTGGGGTGGATGTCTCCACTTAGGGCTAGTTTTGGTATGCATGAGGTTATTAGTTTTCTCAGTTTTTGAATGTGTTTGTTTATAAGGGAAACTTTATGATTGTGCTCTGTGGGTAATAGGTATGGTGGGAGGTTTACTAGGTTAAGTTGTAGGGATGCTTTATGTTTGAGTAATATAGTTGGTAGAATATGTGGGGGGTGCATAGGGATGGTTCTTGAGTTGGTGGGAGGGGAGCTGAGTGAGGTTGAGACATGAGTGGTGGTGTGAGTAGTAGTAGAGTGGTAGTGGTTGAGTGGGGGAATGATGGAGCTTTGGTAGGATGTAAGATATGCAAGGAGAGTGCATGCAGTGAGCATAGGTAAGGTATGCTTGTACAAGTTAGTTGAGGAGGTGTGATAGTAGTGGGAAGATGGAGGAGGTAGTGTTGGGTTAGCGCTATGGTTGGCTATTGGAAAGATGGGAGGGGTTTGTGAGTGTAATAAAGGTGGGACCACTGGGGGTGAGAGGGAATAGGGGCAGGGTGTGGAGCGAAGCGGGTAGAGACCCTGTTAGTTGCTCTTATGAACATTAACTAAATAGGAACCTTCAGCAACATGGCTTAGAACAAATAACAGGGCAACCATAAATATCAGATTGTAAAGTGGATGCACTTCAACACTAGATCTCATCCTAATATAAAACAAAGATGTCTGCAAGTTAGATTCCTTCCCAGCAACCTAAGTGACCACTGTCCAGTACTCTGTTTATGGTAATTTAGAACCAAGAAACATCACTCAATTTGTTACTCATAAACACATCTCTGAAGCCAAATATTGAATTCTCAGCACATATGGTGCTCTCTCTCTCTCTCTCTCTCTCTCTCTCTCTATATATATATATATATATATATATATACACACACACACACAACATATAGTGTTGTGCTTCAGGAATCCACAGAGCCCATTTCTTGGCTGACCATATTTTAAAAGCATCTCTGTACTGCTTGAAAACTTTGCAAAAAGGTTCACAGAAAGGCTTGAGACTGTCTGTTTTAGACAAGGTAGAACCCATAAAATGAAACACTTGGCTTCATATAGGTTACCATTGCAGGACAAAAAATGTGCATCAATAACATTGGAAAGTTTTAGAAAGACTGAGTCAAGATTTGCGCTCTCTCAAAGTAGGGCAGTCCGTGGATCAGATGTTGATGACATTGATAGTACTCATTTAGCATGTGCCTCACTGGATGGGCACTACAATATTAGTGTCTATATTACATAATCGAACTTTTAAAAGTTCAAATGTCATATGGTCGACACCATAATATTGAACTTTTAAAAGTTTGAACATTTCAACAGAGATCTCCATACAGTGCAGAATGGGAAGATTTGCCTTTTCTGCACTGTAGTCCTAGGTGTGAGTGCGTGCATGTGTTTTAAAACTTTTAAAAGTTCAAAAATGTTATAAAAAAAAATAAACCAAAGAAAAAACCTACCTAAACCGTTTAAGAAGGGGACTATCACACCCTCACTGTTTAAATATACCAACTCCAAGATCGCACTTCTTCTTCTTCTTCTTTCAGCTTTTCCCGGTTAGGGGTTACCACAGCGGATTACCTGTCCACTCATTATTGGCAGTGGAGTTTTATGGTGTTGAGCTGCCAACCTGGCACCCAACCTTCCACAGAAGGCACACACATGCACACACTCACACATAGGACTACAGTGCAGAAGAGGGAAATCTTACCTTTCTGCACTGTATGGAGATCTCCGTTGAAATGTTCAAACTTTTAAAAATTCAATCATATGGTGTCGACCATATGACATTCAAACTTTTTAGAGTTTGACATGATATAGACCCCGATATTAGAATTGAGATAATTAAAGATTTCTATGCTGGCGAGAGTTCTTCATATGCTTTAGGTGAATTTTCCTTGCCTCTTGGGACACCCTTCAAGAAACCTCATCTGACTGTCCATTATTGAAGTTCTCCATTTCCATCCAGTAGTCAGACTTTTCATAGTTTAGATTCTGCCTGTTGTACAGGCTCTGCTGACACCTTAGATGAGGTGAGACATTTTCAGTTCCCTTATACTGTTGAGGCACCTGAACAGTTAAAAGAACCTGAGTCTTCTAAAGATGAGGATGGGTATTTAGATAATTCATTGCTGGATTTCACAGATGATGAAAGTCCAGTCAAGAGCCACAACCAGATGTTTCTGTTCAAATGCTGGCATCTAGTCAGACAAAATCTTCTGCCAGTAGCTGCTCTCTGCTAATTGAATTTAAAAATGAAGCTTGTGCAACTTCTCCTAATTCTGTGTACATCACAGTTGATTGCATAGAACGTTTATTAGTAGGCTCCAACTGTGAGTTAATTTCTCCCATTAAACATGTACCTGAACCTGAGTTTGATTTTGACATTAATGAACTGCTTGCACTGAGCCCCACTGCTAGTTTTGCAAAGGTGGATGAGAAATTATTACTGGTTGTTAGTGAGCATTCCATTCTAACTAAAGCAGTAATTGGCAGTCAAAGGTCCTCACAGCAAACACAAAACGCCAAAGGTTCACCGCAAATAAAAACCTTGTATTTATTATAAAAATATTTCAAGTAAAACACGTAAGCACTTTCATTTAACCAGTGTAAACATCATCAGACAATAACATGGTGCTGAGCAAACATTTAAATAATGCACAACTCTTTCTGATTACATAAAAACACAAGAAAAATTAACCCCTCAGTTTCCATAATGAACATTGAATGTATAAAAACATAGAAAAATACATTATAAAGTGGCACTAACACTTCAAAGTGAAACATCAACATTAAACATTCATTGTTATTACCATATGCCACTAAAAAAACTGTTCTAAATGTCAAGAAGCAGTAAATTCTATATTTTGTCTTATACTTCTTCTTTTATTTTGTTTCTTTCAAGCGCTTTCAATTTTAACATTGGAGTAATTGAAGTTCTTTCATTTATGCCTGGCCACCTATCAGCATGTAAAGAAATCTGCCATTTAAGTTCTTTTATTTCTAAATACACCCCCATGGTCTTTTGTCATTTATATCTACATGATCTATAACCATGAACCAAAAATTGTGCTCAGCATTGTCATACTTATGTCTGGCCAAGGCATTATTCAAGTTGTTCTTCTTGATAGCATATTCATGTTCGTAAATTCTGTGGCTGAATTTCCTTTTGGTTTTACCTATGTATAATACAGGACATAGGTCACAAGGAGCCACATATACTACTGCCTTTGAAGAACAATTATACCTTCCCTTAATGGAATATCCAAAGTTATTTATAATGAATGTATCCTTGGTTTTGATTTCATGACACCAGTTACATGTTCCACATTTGTGGGTGTCCGGGGGACCATGCACACTAGGACTATGCCTGCTACTAAGAAGGTCCTTTAAATTCTTACCGTTCCATTCTGAAGAAGCTGAGAGTGATAAACAAAAGCTAGAAATCTCTTGTCCCCTTGTACTTCAACAGATTCCTGATAAACTTCAGCCTGAACCTCTGAAGTACTCTGTCAGCAGTACTAATCTCCCTTCAAAAACTCTTGATGCCTCTAGCTGGACAGATAGTGCAAAACACCTTGAACTTGTTGCTGTAGAACATGAGACCTTACATTCAGTTCACATTGTTGATCCTGCTGAATGTTTGCCCAGTGAAATGGTTGAGGAAAAAAAGTATGGATTGTCATGAACTGAGTCCCTTGTTATGGTCTACTCTTAATAATGTTGGGAGTATTTCATCTGAAATTTACCATAAATTCCCAGAGTCAGTTGCTCCAGTTTCTCCCTTTTTTGCACCACAACCTGTGTTTTTGGAAAATGATTGTGAGCTTTTCTCCCCGGTTCTCCACTGAAAACGGGCTTCTTGCCCAGTTGGACAATACCTGGTTAACAAATGTAAAATAAATAAATAAATACATATCTATAAACTGTAGTTTGGTTACCCATCTTTAATAAAACCATTCTCAATATACTTACTAACAAACATGATACTCCTTTTTTGGTGACAGTGGCACACTGAAGACATAGAGGGCAGACTTGAATGAAACATATGAAAAATGCAAAATAAAGGGTCATTTTTATATATTCCATTGGCCTCCATTACAGAAGGTTTAAGTTGTCAAACTTAGATGGGTTTTTCTTGCAGTTATTATTGGCTGGTTTGTTTGTGTGACCTTTTTACTCTTTGATTTGGATGGTAGTTGGGATATTTTGTATACACCTTAATGTTTATGGGCATCAGCTGGGTTTAAATACCTTGTGTTGCTAAAACATAGAAGAGGTTGTCTATCAAGTGGCCCTATGGACACAATCCAGCCACTGAGGCAATTTCTTTGGCCTTCAGTATATTCAGTATATTCTATGCCAAACCATTTTGAATGGACACATACATGTCAGACATGGTAATGCAGCCTGCCCCCAAACGTTGTCAAGTATGGTAACTGTCCCCTTTGTCAAAAAAGTGTGGACATTACACTTATGTGCCACTGATTTCAATAACAAAGCCAAAACATGCATGTCCACAGCTAATAAGGTTTTCTTTATTGGCCTGAACGTGTCCAAAAAGGTTTAAGAAGGAATAAAGTTATGGATATTCAGAAGCCATGTAGCTGAAACACTTGATGTTCTTGAGGGGTTATTTACATATATCCAATGGACCTCCATTATAGGAAGGTTACGGTATCACACAGTGATGACTCTAGTTTGGCCGGGTTTTTCTTGTAGCTTATACTGAATGGTTTGCCTGTGTGACCTTTTTACACTTTGACTTTCATTTCCTGAAACTTATTAAACTCTATAAACTTAACTTTGGTGCAAATATTCAGTTCTGGTAAAAAGGTATCTAGAAAACAGAACTTTTTAATCTATGCAGGTAATTCCATATCATATTCTGATACTACCAGCAGTGGTGCACCCCGGGGCTGCTATTAGTCCCCCTTTACTCTTTTTTCTTTTTTATACATAATCCATCTGTGACCTCCCTTCCCTTGTTTTTGTGTGCATGCAGATGACCTGGTACTCATTGATGCTGCTAAAACTACAACTGATTTGTAATGCAAACTGCAGGGTAATAACAGACTAATAGTCATCCCCACCTAATCCAGTGTTATATTATTTGTCCCTTATCAAAAACTAGCTAATATGACTCAACTCATACTAAAAGATCACATAAATAATAAAATCCATTATGTAACAAAACAGAGATTCTGTGGTCTTGTTAGATTCCAGTATAGGTTCACAGGTAGGTACTAGGCTATCTGCCCGAGGGCATTTATAAGCCTAGCCAGAATGTGTCAGCTTTCGCCGCCCCATTGATTAATTAACTGAGCCTCTGTCAAGCAAAGCCAATGAAGTGATCCCACGGGGTGTATTTTCTGTTACCCATCTACTCGTCAAGGCTTCTCTTGAAGAGTGTTAGTGAAGGGCTCTGCCTAATGTAGTTAGGAATGTTGTTCCAAAGCATGGGGAGTCTCTGTGACAGGAATCTGTCCCTCCAACATGTTCTATTTATTGTTGTGGCAAGGTTTAGCTCACTAGAGCGAGTGGCTCGCAGTGACCTGGATTTCTTTAGATGGAGCATGTCCATCAATTCTGAGTTGGACATGGCTTTGTAAGTCAGGCAGAGATCACCTCTAAGTAAGCAATGTGCCACTGAGTACAACTGGAGTTTTTCCAGTTGGGCTGCATAGGACATATGTTTGAGGCCAGTAATCCTGTGCCCCATATGTAGTATCTGTATTTTTATTATCTTCCTTTTCCTTCTCTTTTTATCTTTAGCCCAAATAGCCACATTCTCAGAGTTATTTTCTTTGTAGGTAACACTTTCTTCAGAATGTTGTCAGCTTCTTCTCATAGAATTCTGTCCATTATACCCCCCACCCCAGGAAACATTAATCCCTGGTTCAATCAGTGCTATCATTTCATTTAATAAATTATCCCGCAACCCTCCCGACTGGAGGGTTATAACAATACATTCCTATTGTTCAGCATTCTCCTTCGACTCAAGTAGTTGTTTCTAAAGTATAGTTTTAAAATACTCCACATTTTGTACTTTAGTACGATCGCTGGTGTTTGGCTCTGCTCCATCAAGTAACATCTCCATCTCATACATCATCCTCAAAGCCGCCACTTAGCTAGCAGCAGGATGTGCACGCACACTCATGTTCAGCAAGTTGTTAGTACAGCAAATAGGTTAGTGGAAGTTCCTTGATGCTCTGGACAGATATCCCCAATAAGTATGGATACCACCTTGGGCCTTACCTGAAATTAAGCTACTAGCCTAGTGGGACTAACCCAGTCAACAAAGGATAAATATATAAATAAAAATACTCACTGATATACACAAACAACACTGATATTATAAAAGGTTTTCAGTGGCTACTTCTACAGAATAGGGCTACCTTATTACTTAACTCCAACCCCCCCCCAATTAAAAAAAAACTATCAAGGAAAAAACATATTCACTAAGGAATTTTCAGGATCATCTGATTTCATTACACTGGTCAGGCCAAGCTTTAGAATGACCATAAGTGAAACAGACTTCATTAAGTTAGGATCCATCCCATAGAATCATTCTACATGAGGTGAAGAAACAACAAGAAAGTCTTCAAATCCAAATTGAAATAACACTTACTTAATGATATCACTTGTATTTGCTTTCCTGGGGTCCTGAAAACAGAGGTGGCTAACTTCACGGCACCCATGCAAATGGAGAATAGTTGCATGACTGCTGAATCATACACCAATGCACTGTATGAACACATACACAAATGCATGGATCTCACCTTACCCAATTGAACTAAGATGCTCTCCTCCAAAAGAAGGAAGTCAATCTGGTGGTCTTCTGCCATAAACAAACTCTATAACAGAAGGAGGAAACTGATGCGGAATAAGATAAGGTCCCAAGACTGGAAAAAACTCCCTTATCAGCCTCAACAAAAAGTTGAGATCCCCCATCAAATCCTCTAAAGCTAGCTATAAAAACAGAATTGCAGCAGATAGTAAAGACAATGACAAGGCCTTCTATAGTTATGTAAATAAACTCAACAGCAATACCCAGATTTGCTCTGAGTTACTGCACAATGGTACCTCCTATACTGAGCCAACATATATTGCAAATATACTGGCCAACAGATTCAGTGCCAACTTTACCCCTCCCCCAAAAGACCAATCACAATGCCAGCAGATTGCCAGGCACCCACTATTACTGCTGCACAGGTTAAAACAGCACTGTCCAAGGCCAAGAATACAGCTTCTATGGTACCTGACAATATCCATGGCTGTGTTCTACATGCACTACAGAGTGAACTGGCACCTCACCTGTGTGCCCTGTTCAATCACAGCCTCACCTCAGGCTTTGTCCCTACCAAGTGGCGCACTGCTACAGTCATTCCTCTCCACAAAGGAGGAGCGACTACAGACTCTGGGAACTATTGCCCCATTAGCCTGATGAGTCTGATATGCAAAGGTATAGAATGCATCATCATGGACCTAATAAACAAGAATATAGGGAATCTCCAAACTCAGGATCTTACAGTTTGGTTTTGTGAAGGGTAGATCATGCCTGCTCAACTTGGTTGACTTCTTTGAGTCAGTCACCAGAGCTATGGATGAAGGCAAGGTGGTTCATACAGCCTACCTTGATCTGCCCAAGGCCTTTGATATCATTCCTCACTCAGGAATCATAAAAAAACTCACTAAGCTAGGCATCAAACCCTATATCACTAGGTGGGTTGCAAACTGGCTCATAGATAGAACCCACAGTTTGAAAGTAGCTGACTCCAAGTTAGACTGCAGACCAGTCAAGAGTGGAGTCCCACAGGGTTCAGTCCTGGGTCCCCTCCTGTTTGATATCTACTTCTCTGAAGTCCAGGCCAACACAAAGAGACTCTGGCTGACAAAGTTCACAGACAATTGCAAGTAGGGAGCTATTATTAACTCCATGAGTGATGTTGAGATCAGAAATGTCTCAGACAGAAATGACTCACCGAGACCAACGACTGGTGTCAGAACCATGGCCTTAAGCTCAATGCCAAAATATGTGTCATCATCCCCTTTGGGGAAAAACCCAGTTCCCTTGAATTACCACATTGATTGTAGTCCACTGAACACAGCAGGCGTTATAACAGATCTGGGAACACAGGCTGACAGCAACCTCTCTTTTGACCACCACATTGCCACTGTGGTCAGAAAGTCTTTCTATGTGGCACATCTCATCACTAAGGATTATGTATCCAGGAAGAAATAGGTTATTGTCTCCCTCTACTCTTTCCTCATTAGGCCAATCATCAAGTACAATGCCCCATTTGGCATGTACCTCACTAGACACCTGCAACAACTGCAGAGGCCACAGACGTACCTCATAAAGAGGATCCTAGGCATTAAACACATGTCCTACATGGACAGACTCAAAAGAATCCACCTATTCCCTGTCTCATATTTACCACTTAGAGACAATCTCTGCTTGACTTACAGAGCCATGTCTGACTCAGCTCTGTTAGAAATGCTACAGCTAAAGAAATCCCAATCCCTCCACACCACATACTCCAGAGACCTCAACCTCATTACCACAATCAACAGAACATGCTGGAGGGACAGGTTGATAACCCAGCGACTGCCCATTCTATGGAATAGTCTTCCCACACATGTCAAGCAGC
Source organism: Protopterus annectens (assembly GCF_019279795.1). NCBI lineage: Eukaryota > Metazoa > Chordata > Ceratodontiformes > Protopteridae > Protopterus > Protopterus annectens. The sequence continues at coordinate 1,024,243,728 of NC_056726.1, read as the reverse complement.
GCACCTCACTTGCCATCTTCAAAAGAAATCTTGATGAGTGGATGGCAAATAGAAAATTCACCCCAGGGGTCACTCAAGTGGCTGTGCTCAACAGAGGCACTGGGAACTAAGGTCAGGTGGCACAATGCCAGGTTAATCCTATGGACTAGGGTTGTAAAGGCTCCAGGGCTATTAACCTAGCAAACGCCTATGAACCTATGAACCTATGGTGTTGAATAACAATACATAAGAACAAATGTATTCTTGTATGTCAGCAGTAATGCCTGAAATGGGTTGTGCTACCAAGGAAATAATACCCACCCAAAGCTGTTGTTAGGTCTGATGCCACAGAGAGAGGCCTATAAACCCTTCCCTTTGAAGTCCCTTATTTCCCATATAACACAGACTCTGGAAGGCATTATTGGGCTTATAGAATGGACTATCCGTTAAACAGGTTTGTAGTTTTTTTGTTATATTACTATATACATTTTGCATACTTTTTGAGATAAAACATAAACATAGCACTAAAAAGCCTAAGTTGATTAGAACTGCCTCATCAGCTAACATATGCCCAGCTTCTTACTACCTATAAAATTATTCAGCATCCGTCTACTTGTCTAGAACTAAAAAACATTCTACACAACTATGCTCCCATTTGGTTATTCCAGTGACCAAAATCTCTTGTCTGTCTAAGTATCTAGTACATCTGCTGGATATTGTGCATGGTTTCTAAGGGCTGGCGCTCCTTACCTGTATCCATCAGGTCAATAACCTCCCTCCCATCTTTCAAAACCACTCTGAAAGGCTTCCCAGCTAAAATATGGCTTTGTCCTTACTCAAAACTCAGATAAACTATATCTCTAAATGTGAACAACATATCTCCAAACCTTTATCACAATACATGCACTGATTATTTCAATCATAGCTATATATGATACAACCCTATTCTTCTGACCTCAATCTTCAAAGATTTGCCAGAAAACCACCATTTTATGAAAAATAGACCAAAAGTATGACAAAAATCTGGGCATTGTGTGAAAATCTCAAAATTCGACTCCAATGCATGACTCTGAAGAAGCCAGTATATCTGGTGAAAGCGCTTAGTCGTAGTGAATTTTATGGTGGAATAAATCGCTTATTTATTCAATTCATCTGCGGTGTGTCTTGGTGTTTGCTCCAATTACCATCGGGTTTTTGGTTTGTGTCTCATTGCTCTTCACTTGGACATTTTGGTCGACATTTTATTGATTATTGTGTGAAAATCTGTACAGTTGTGAGGTATGCTTCTGACTTTTGCTATAAGACACTTAATGAAGCTGGGCATAAAAAAGTGAAATTTAAATGTTTGCTCAGGTATCACTGTTTCACCTCTACAGTGATTTTTATCCCAGTTATGGGCCAACTATGCAGCTTTCTTTCACTTGTGACCCTCCTACTACACAGTCGACTTTCAGTCACAGCTCTTCCCCACTAGATGCCACCCCATCCTACTCCTGCAGTGGATGAATTGTAGAAATATACATATAATAAGCTATATTATATAATAAGCTACCTGGCATACACACGTGCCTAATCTGACATTCCCTTGACATACTCGTGGACACTGGGACCTGGTTAAATGAGGTAACCAAGGATGAAGAAATCCTTCCCCCAGTATGCAACATCCTTAGAGTGGATAGAAAACATTTAAAAAAATCAGATGGAGAAGCTTTCTTATTCAAACATATTCTGGAATTAATTTTATACCCTGGTGGTCTCCTCAAATTCAACAATGTAGGAATCGTTGTCTTCTTCATCAAAATAAACAAGCATAAGGACATATGCATTATAGGATCATATATATATATATATATATATATATATATATATATATATATATACCACAAAGCACCAGTGTTGCTACCACAGAAGATATGCATCAGTGGATCTCTCAGCATATCCATTATGAAGCTATTTTGATGTCAGGCCTAAATATTCACTGGCAACTCATCATTTCTAAATATCCATCTCTATAAATCTCTACTATTTCTTCTAATGTATTACTATCCCTAGAAGATTAAATAAAGGTAACAGTAGGTAATGCATTCTTGACTGGATCCTCACTACTACCTTTAACAGAATTAGCGATACGGGTTGCTTACTAGACAGCATTAGTGACCATCTTCTGAGTCGACATTTGTTGTAAGACACTTAAACACATACATAAAAACATTATCTACAATCCAGTACACATTCTTTTAGCATTTAACTGAGGAACATCTGTGGTCAGATTCCACAAGTATAACTGATATATTCTAAAACACTTGCTCCTTGATAACAAAGTGTCCTACTTTAACATCACGTTCCTAAATATTACGAATGACCTATCTCCAGTTAGAGAAAAAGAGAAAAATCCAGACTAACTCCTTGGCTAACTAAAAAACTAAACAACTATCACATCATTTAAGAGACAAAGTTTGGAACACTTGGGGGGGGGACAAGAAAGCAACAAAGACAGAAGTCCTTCTATATACAACTACAGCACAGACACCACAACAATCCAAAGCTATTTTTGGTCATTCATAAAAAAGAAAAAAAAACTGTTACACCATGGCTTGATAGCTAAACATCTGCACCCTCACCACCATCAACAAATAACTTCATTGACAATGGTGCTACTCACTTCAATATGCAATTCACTGAATCAGTCCTTTCTCTAAATAAACACAACCCCCAATGTGCCTGACTACTATACTAACCAACAAACTTATTGTACCTTCCAAACTGTCCCTACCTCATCAAAAAAAAAAACTTCTACTCATCCTGAAACCAACAGTCCTGGCTACACACAGTCTTAACAGCTGAGTTCATAAGAACTGCAGCTGATGCCTCAGCTTTTCCCAACTCTGTCTTATAAACCACTCAGTCACAGAAAATGACATCCCTGCCATATAGGGAAACATCATATTTTATACCACTACATAAAGGTGACAATTCAATTGATTTATCCATCTAAAGAGCCATTGTTATCCTGTCTCCTTTATCTAATATCATAGAAAATGTGCCGCCACACAAATAATGAAACAGGTCTTTGTCCTCAACATGGTTTTTGGCCTTATTATATTACAGCCACTGCCCTCTTTACCTTCACCAATACTATTAACCTTAAGAGAAATGCTGGCCTCATCGCTCTCTTTCTTGACTTACCCAGGCCACTTGACACTGTATCTCACCAAAACTGCTCTCTGACCTTTCCTCCTAGGACTCTTACACTCCTCAGTCTCCTGATACCTTAGCTATTTCTTCAACATATACAAGCTGTCAAATGGTAACATCATATATTACCATTTCTATGAGTCACTGTTAGCATTCCACAAGTATCAGTCCTAGGACCCTGACTTTTTAACATTTTTTGTAAATAATGTCCATTTTTAAAAATGTCCATGTTGCATCTAACCTTCTCTCCATCGTTCGGTATGCATATGACTCTTGCTTAATCTGCTTGGCACCATCCCTTCATGAACTGCATGAAATCACTCAAGAATCTTTTTTTCCATTGAAACATAGCTAGCAAACTCAGATTTACTCCTAAGTGAAAGTGAAAATGTTATTCTTAACAAAACACCACTTAGAACAAAACCCAGTTTCACCATCTCCTCACATAATAACACAACTATAGAAGTAGCATTACATACTAAAATACTAGGAGCTATTATTGATAAAAACCTGAAATATGATCAATGCATTCTGCGCCAAGAAAACTCACCGAAAACTAGGTCCTTTCTGTAGGGCCAGAACCTATTGCTCAGACATAGCAAATAAAACTACTGCCTCAATGCACCTCCTTCCATCTCTGCTATATGCATCACCAATTCTTACTATTCTTCATATTACTCAGTTAGTGAAACTAGATAGTTGCTACAACAAGAGCGCAAAATTTGCCACCAACCACTAATACAGAGCACATCACAGTTAAGCCTTAAAGCAATTGATCTGGTTTGAGTTTCCAACTATGCAATCTATCCCCAGATGCTCATTGCCCACAATCTCATCTAGAAACCTGACAACTTCCCCTTCTGAATCTATCCTACAGCGAGACAGAAACTTGCATTCTACAAATCGATTGCAATTCAATACTGCCAAATCCTTTAGTAGTGAAGGGAATGCACTGTACTCCAACTGCATCTCTAAATTATGGGACATCATCCTATTACCGCTAAGAGAATTTTTTTCATTGAAATGCTTCAAAATAAAACTTAGAAAAAATGTACGCACTTCGTGGTTGTGATCATTCTCAATGCCAGATTAACCTTACTCATCCAACCACCCATCTACCATGTAAGCCAAGCGACAAAGTCTCGTCTCACCAAAAAAAATCTCTCTATACAGTAATGTCAACACTTGTTCAACATTCCTTCCTGCCTCTGTCCCATTTAACTAACCTTTTTCTTTCTATTCTAGACTTCTTTTCAAATTATTTTTCTTTCTTTATTTCTTTCCTTCCTAGCCTCAATTGTTATAGTTTATTTATTTTACGCCTGCCTTATTTATTTTACTTCCTTTATTTTCCCTTCCTTTTTTTGGATTGCACTTTTCTCCTCCCAAACAATATTTTCACTCTTTCCATCAATTCATTAACTGTCCTAAATTTTCTCTCAAGCAATAGTTCTACTTTAAACTCTGAGCCCACTGTTCTTCTCTTGCAAATGGTGTTCATACTTCGTAGCTAACATGTCTATCATATCGCTATAAATCATTGTAATCAACATCTTGTACAATGACTTTCCTTGTAAATTTTATTCACTTTTTACATAACTGTATCTGATATACCTCTGTAATCGGTGAATGTGTATACTCAGTTTTCAAATACAGCTATAATTTTTGTAAGGATATCTACTGTATTTATCTCTCTCTCTCTGTATATATATATATATATATATATATATATATATATATATATATATATATATATATATATATATATATATATATATATATATATATATATACATATATATATATATATATATATATATATATATGTAAAGAGAGCGGGAGATTTATTGACATTTGTTTTACTGCTTTCAGAGAAGGCCCCAGGAAAAAGCTACACAAACTTAAGAACAGTGAAAACTGATATCATATGACAATATACTGTAGCTACATAGATAAATACAAGTATAAATACACATGAAATGTAGAATAATATATATATATATATATATATATATATATATATATATATATTTGTATGTATCACTTCACCTAAAACTCATTTCACCTAAACTCATTTCACCAAGACCAAATCACCTAAAGTTCATTCCACCTAAAACTCATTTCACTGACAAGTAGTACAATAAGGCAAGTCAAAGATGTATGTCCTTTTCCCACTGTAGTGTGATCCTGGTGTTAGTATATATTATTAGGGGGGTGTGGGGATGCAGCCCCCACTTACTTTGGTTTTATGGTGTCTGGTTATGTTTTACATTATTTCGTAAAAGCCAACGAGGATGGCGGCTACGCCACCCACAGCCCCAAATGTGGGGGGCTGTGCCCCTCACACACATCCTTAATAAATATATTAAACTCCAGGATCGCACTACAGTGGGGAAAAGGACATATACCATTGACTTGCTTTAGAGTATTACTTGTCAGTGAAATGAGTTTTAGGTGAAATGAACTTTAGGTGATTTGGTCTTGGTGAAATGAGTTATTTTAGGTGAAATGATATGTACCCATAGGTTTATATATATATATATATATATATATATATATATATATATATATATATATGGTTTCACTTCATAATCTCGAATTGCTGAAATCCCGAATTTCAGCATTTCGAGCCCATGAGGCCAAAACCACAACACCGAAAGTCACAAACCAGAACATCGAACACACAGCACACACCACACACAAACCACACCACAAAACAAGTAAACACACCAGGATACCACACAAGCATACACATACAACACAGAAATGCAGGGGGGCAAGCCTCCTTGCACCCCCCACACCCCCATACTTTTATATATATATATATATATATATATATATATATATATACTTACGCCGAGATCGCAGAAACAGAAAAAAAGAAACAATCACACACAGACATTCTACAGTCCCTCACATACACACACACACACACACACACACACACACACACACACACACACACACACACACACACACACACACCAACACATCCAACACTCACATCTCAGCTTACACCTCCCTAACCTAACCCAGACGTACAAGTCAGAAAAACGCTCACATACACTCACTTACCTCACATTCTGAACACCATCCCAAGCAGTCACTTCACATAACGTACTGGAAATGTAGAAGAGCGAATTTGAGATATTCAAATTCGCTCTTCTGCACTTTCGGCATTCTGAATATATATATATATATATATATATATATATATATATATATATATATATATAAAATTAAAACAAGATAACTACAATATCAATTCAAGATTTATAGCCTCATAGATTACTATGGCTACAGTTAAAGTTCCTCAAGGAAACAGTGATATTTTAATTTTTTATATGACAATATCAAAAAGCAAATTTTCTCTTCGGGGATTGCTTTGATTTTACAACCTTATTCCTTTCACTGCAGGTTTTACTTGGGCATTTCAATTGTGGCCTTACAGATCATATACATTTTTTTTCAGCCATTTCATTTAGTTGTATGTATGCTGTCATCATGTAAAGTGAACTTTTAAATTCTAAAATATACAGTTATTTTACTTACTTCAGTGGAACTATATTTTATTAAGTTTAGTAAAGTTGTTTATATTTTCTGTATGCTAAACAGCTGTCCAATATCTTCCTGAATCTGGGTCATCTGGCCCTGACTTTTGATGAAGTAATAGTCAGTAAGCATGTTTTCCATAATCTGCAGAAAATTTCAGTACAAACTAAGACAAAATGCTGCACACTCAATCACTCACACAGTAACTCAATACTCTGCACTTTACAAAATCACAAACCTTTTTCACCTCTGTCAGCCAAACTCGATAAAAAAGCTGTTCTTTAACCTAAGGCATTATTCCCAAACAGCTCCCACTGTCACAACGTCTACTGCTAACATCCACTGTAATAAACATGCCTGTCTTCCATTGCTGCCACACTTTGGCAATCTCAGCCAACACACCCAAAAGAAAGTGTTCACTACTACAAATTCAGAGAGAAACTTAAAATGTACCTTTTAAAACAAGCCCAGCATACCTACGTTTCTAATGTGCATTTCACCTAAGCTCAATGACATTCATTTTCCTCTGTTTGAACCCTCATCTCTGCTTTCCCACTAACCTGTGAAGTACAGTGTACATAAAGAAAATACTGATAATTTTTGATTGAATCTTAGCTTATGCTACAATACATACCCTTTTTTATATTAACTTCAAACTACTTGTATTGTCTTAATCTGTGTACTTGGCCTAATAATATTCTACCTTTTTATCAAATTTGAAAATATTTTCACTCTGGCTATGTCTGAAATTGGTCAGTTATGATTAGTGTACTAGCTGGTATACTAATACAAATGAAATAAATATGCAGGATTATGACTGGGTCTTCTAAACTTCAGGACAAATCCAAAAATAATGGGGGCAAATGAGCAAATCATGGACTTTTTTTAAATATTGTTCTAAATAAAATGTTAAAAGAACAACAGGTTTGGAACAACATGCATCTTCTCAGTAAGAGGCATGACAATCTAATGTCTAGCAGGAGTCCCTAATTGCAATCCTCAGTGGTTTATTTCGAAACTGGAGATGAGAAGACCATGGCACAAAATATCCAAAATTTTATTGTGCAAACGATTTCAAGATAGTAGTAAAACAGATAAAACCAGTGAGTGCTTTCACATCAACCAGATACTTCATCAGACTTCATTCACATTGCACATCACTACCTGCTTAAATACAATCTCTAGACAACATGTTAATGGGATAATTAGATAATTAACCTCTTAAAAACATTAAAACATTCATTTATATAAAAAAATAAAATTAAAATTACTTAAACCTCTTAGCAAGCAATAGTGGGTTTTATTGAGGCCCTTTCATTCAGCCCAGGCAATTTGTCAGCTTGTAGCTCAATTATCCAATATAGTTCATTCTGTTCAGTAATATTTTTCTTATCTCCCAATCTTAGATTATAACCTATACAACGTATAACCATGAATTGAAATGTATGAGTATTATTTGACATATATGTTTAGCTAATGCACTTCTTTCAATGTCTCCATTTCGAATGGCTGAAAGATGCTCTCTAACTCTATCACAAAAAGATCTGTCATCCCCACATAATATGAGTGACAATCATACTGCCAAATAAATCAAATCATTTGTGGCACATGTAGCATTTACTCTAAATTCATACCTAACATTGGTTATAGGGTGTATGAAAACATTGCCTGGACTTAATACTTTACATATATTGCACTTCCCACATGGTCTCAAATAAGGTTTAAATATTTCTCTCATCGCTTGTGACTGTTTATTTGAGTTACATAATAGTCTCTTTAGGTTTTTTTATTCTTATACTTAAAGCAAGGTACATCACCCACTATATATTTTATTTGTGCATCAGATTGCAAAATAAACCAGTTCCGTTTCACAATATCTCTAATCTTGTCAATATTACTAGAATACTGCAAACTAAGTGAGGTTCTACTTGTGTCATAATTGGACTTTCTTATATTGTTTCCTGAACACTAATATCAGACATAATGCTATTTATATATGGTCTGGCTACAGTTCCCTTAAATTCTCTACATGTTTAAGATGTGAGTCTATTTCTTTCAATGTATATTTACGTTCAACCAATTCTTGTCTAAAGGTATCCAGATTCATACGGAATGCCCCCTCAACAGTGTTCAATCTAGATATACGCATTCCTTGTCCCTTAATTATATTTTTATAAATATAAGATGGATGCATACTGTCTCATGATAAAATATTTCTATGACAAGATTTCTTATGCATAGTAGTAGAGAAAACACCATCCTGATGTTTCATAATAACAACATCAAGAAAATCTATCATTACCTTAGAAGCTTTGAATGTAAAATTTAAGAAACTAGAATTAGCATTCAAATAGGTAATAAACTGCAACAGATGTTCATAGGACCCAGTCCAGATTAAAAAAGATCATGTACAAAATGTTTATACAGAACAATATGTACATTGTAAGTACTATTCATTAAACCTTCATTTTCTTCACATTGTGCAGGCACTATATTAGCAAAGCTATTCGCACAGGGTGTGCCCATGGCAACACCCACTTGGTTGTAAATAGTACTTTTCATTAAATAAAAATGCATTGTTTCCAAAATAAGTTCAAGCAACATGCATATTAAATCTACCTGTACTGCATCATAAGTGCTGTTATTACTTAAATATAACTTTACTGCTTCTATACCGTAGGCATGAGGTATAACAGTAAATAAAGAGCTTATATCTAAGGACACTAGCCATCTTTCTTTCAATCTATGTTGATTTCCTAAAGTGAGCAAAGGTAAATCACATAAAAGCTGTTTGGTGTCTCTTAATACATACTGAGACTTGTCCACAACTGGTCTAAGGAATTTCTCAACATAAACTGACAATGGATGAGTAACCCATCCTAGATCCATGAACATGTTGCCTAGAGATTGTATTTAAGCAGGAAGTGATGTGCAATGTGAATTAAGTCTGATGAAGCATCTGCTTGATGTGAAAGTGCTCACTGGTTTTATCTGTTTTGCTACTATCTTGAAATCGTTTGCACAATAGAATTTTGGATGTTTTGTGCCGTGGTCTTCTCATCTCCAGTTTCGAAATATACTGTTGCTGTTAAAGTTTGCTTTGGAGAGGGTAAAGTTTATCCATAGTGGCTGCATTTGTTGTTTTTTTTATTTTCGTAATCCTCAGTGGTTTACCAGAAATTAAAAACTTTTATAAGGAAGAAGGCAAACATACAGTATGAAGCAAATTCATGGACGTTCTGCAAAATCAGTGACCATTGACCGGCATGGACAGCAGGCAAAATGAAGTGTTCCTCTGTTGCGTTAACTTTAAAAGCTGTTAGATAGCTATGTATGACAAACCTTCTGTTAGCAAGTGGGGATAAATTAAGTTCTAACAGTTTTTGAAAGTTGTTCAACCATCTGCCACTATCCATTGATTGTTCACACTGTCCACTGTTAGACCCTAGGGTGAGATCCAGTCTTAACAACAGTTACATTCTATTTACAAAATTTTGTTATAGACACCCCTAATTGCCATTAAGTTTGAGACTTGCACTAGGGAAGTACTTAACAAGTTTAGCGTTTTCCAGATTTTGCTACAGAATCATGGCATCCATGCACTGCAAAAAAATTCCTAGCAAAGTATTGTATTTAGCATAAAATATAAAACCACAGATGTCAGACTCTAGTAAACAGCTGTTCATCACACTGTAGTAAACAGTTGTCTACCACACTCTAGTAAATTGCTATCTGTCACACTGTAGTAATAGTCGGCCATCACACTGTAGTAAACAGTCATCTATCACACTGTAGTAAACAGTTGTCCATTACACTGTAATAAACAGTCGTCCATCACACTGTAGTAAACATTTGTCTACCATACTGTAGTTAACAGTCATCCATCCCACTGTAGTAAACAGTCACCCATCACATTGTAGGAAACAGCTATCACACTGTACTAAACAGTCGTCCATCACACTGTAGTAAACAGTTGTCTGTCACACTGTAGTAAACAGCCATCCATCACACTGTAGTAAACAGTCGTCTATCACACTGTAGTAAACAGTCGCACACCATGCTGTAGTAAACAGTCTTCCATCACATTGTAGAAAGCAGCTGTCTATCACACTGTAGTAAACAGTCGTCTTGTATGGAATGATCAGTTTACTACATCTTCCTCATCACAGATGCACAAATTATTCCAAACATTTTATTTCCAGTACTAACTCCTTGGTGGTATAACATACAAACTCACTTTATAGTAGGGTTGCCACGGAGATGATTCACATATCTGTAGTTTTCTTCCAAAAACTTTTTATTACACTGTATGACAAGCACTATACACCTTTCTAAGAATCTTACCTTGTTCCATCTTACTTTTGTTACTTTTCACTTGAATATAGCTGATTTTTTTTTTATTAATTGTCTGACACAGTTACTTTGTAATAAAATCTACTGCAATTAGACAGTTGCTCCACATACAGTAAACAGAAACACAAGTTTATTGAATTTAATAAATATAGGTCCACTGAAGAAACAAAAGTAAAAACTATACATTTTAGAATGAGAAAGCCAACTTGATACGATGAGGGCATACTTATACCAAAAAAATAAAACCACTTTGCACATAATCTTTAAAATAAAGTGCCTGCTAACATTCTTTTCTGACAGAATGTACAGGAACATAGGAACTTAGTAGGCTTGCAGTCACAGAGACCATAAGATACCAAGCCATACACACCTTTAAACAGACAAACTTAAAAGTGGTTACACTTTTCAGTTAAATAATTGTGCTCACCCACGAAATCAAGCAGGGCTGTAGATAAAACCACTGGTGTAAATTTGTATCTACCCATTCAGTCATCAAGACTAGCCTTGAAGGTAGTCAGAGTAGCACATAGTGTAATCTGCAATGGCCACTCATTCCATAGCCTAGGAATATACTAAGAACATATCCCTCAGACAAGTCTTGTGTATTTAGGTTCATAGGTTCATAGGAAGGTACTAGGCTATCTGCCTGAGGGCATTTATAAGCCTATCCAGAGTGTGTCAGCTTTCGCCGCCCCATAGATTAATTAACTGAGCCACTGTCAAGAAGAGCCAATGAAGTGATCCCAGGGGTGTATTTTCTGTTACCCATCCACTCGTCAAGGTTTCTCTTGAAGAGTGTTAGTGAGGGGCTGTGCCTAATGTAGTTAGGAATTTTGTTCCAAAGCATGGGGAATCTATCCCTCCAGCATGTTCTATTTATTGTTGTGGCGAGGTTTAGCTCACTAGACCGAGTGGCTCGCAGTGACTTGGATTTCTTTAGGTGGAGCATGTCCATCAATTCTGAGTTGGACATGGCTTTGTAAGTCAGGCAGAGATCACCTCTGAGTAAGTGATATGCCACTGAGTTCAACTGGAGTTTTTCCAGTCGGGCTGCATAGGACATGTGTTTGAGGCCAGTAATCCTCTTGGTGAGGTACTTTTGTGGTCTTTCCAGTTGTTGGAAGTGTCTTGTGAGGTACATTCCAAACGAGGCATTGTACTCTATGATGGATCCAATGAGTGTTAAGTACAGGGGCACTATAACCTCTTTATTTCTAGATGCAAACCCTTTAGTAATTAGATGGACTACATAGAAGGATCTCCTAACTACTTTGGCAATATGATTGTCAAAGGAGAGATTACTATCTACCTGGGTCCCCAGATCTCTTATTACCTTTTCTGTATTAAGGGGGCTGCCACCTATGTGGTAATTCATGGGTGATTTGTTTTTCCCAAACAGGATGACTATGCATTTTTTGGCATTTAGCTTGAGACCATGACTTTGACACCAGGTGTCCATCTCAGTAAGGCCCTTTTGGAGAATGTCTGTGTCAGCTGGAGAGTCAATTATGGCTCACAGTTTGCAGTCATCGGCAAACTTGGTTAGCCATAGTCCTCCTGTGTTTGTCTGTACTTCTGAGAAGTATATGCCGAACAGTAGGGGTCCCAGGACCGAGCCTTGTGGAACACCATTTGTGACTGGTTTAGAATCGGACCTGGAACCCGCTATTCCTACCGTGTGAGTTCTGTCTGTAAGCCATTTGGCAACCCATCTCATGACATAGGGGTTAAAGTTCAGGTTGGTGAGTTTTCTATAATTCCCGAGTGGGAAAGGGTGTCAAAAGCCTTGGCGAGGTCAAGGTAGGCTGTGTGAACTACCCCCCACCGCTACTATAGATTTAAGTCTTTAGTGCAGATGTATGATTTTGCAAATAAATAAGAGGTAACAGGATTGAGTCCTTTATGTCTCAAAATAACGAAACACAGGCCACTTCTCAGTAACCTGTAAGCTAATGAATATCAGGAGTCATGATAATCTATTTGGGTGGTTAAGGAATTTACATGCTCAGACTACATTCTGTGATTTCTTCACTTCAATACATCAGTGGAATTTAAAAATTATTTACATTATTCAAATTACAATACATTTTGAGCAGATGATATTGAGTTGAGGGCTTTTTATTTGGATCCATTACTTTTTACATGTAGCTTGGATGGATACTCTGAAAGAACTGGAGGATATTCAGGGACTTTATTAATAAGAAATATCCCATAAGGGGTAAGTTACCACATAGGTTCATAGGACTGTTTGCAAGGCTTACAACATACTAACATTTACCAAGCTTAACATTCATAATACCCTGTTGGCACTCTCCACTTCTTATATGTATATATTATTTTGAACTTAATGGCTAACTTCTTCTGTTTATAAGAAAAAGTTACTACATAACCTTGGAAGACACTGCAATATTTATATATACTTTTTTCAATGGTTGATATTCATTCATTCATTTATTTATTTATGTATTTATTTATTTTACATTTGTTGACGGGGATAGTCTGACTGGATATATGTGCGTTTTCAGCAAAGGCCTGGGGAGAAAAGCTCCAAGATCATAAATCACATAGAACAATTAGTAAATACTAGTTTCATACAGGTTACAGACATAAGCAAATCTCAGTATTATATACATATAATACATTCTTATTACATTCAGGTTTGACACATTGAGCAGTAGTTTATACAACTGACCATTCCTGGAATGGTGTGGGTGGATAAACTACAAACTAGTGATGTCATTATATGGGAGGTGAGGCCCAACCAACAAACAAGAATGTCTCTACATGCAGCAGGTGCATCTTCTAGACTAATGATTTTGAAACTGTAGTATGTAGACCCCTGGGTGATCTGTACAATAAACTCCAGGGGTCCATGTATCAAAAAAAAAAAAAAGAAAGAAACTGCTCACCTTTACAAAAAAAAAAAAAGACGCTTGCCTGTCTGTGGCATTTGCAGCTTAGCAGCTGCTTGCCCTGAGTTTTTAGAAGAAGAAGGAACAACTTCCATGTTTGTGGCTAAGGCTGAGCAGCTACTCACTTGCCTTGTGTTTTCTGCCTGGCAGTTGAAACTTAGAGGGAAATTCAAACTCCAGGTACGACAGTTAAAGTCCTGGATTTATGTTGGTCACTGTATGCTTCGTGTCTCTCCCTTGTGCCAGCTATTAAAATAAACTGGTACTGCAGTGCTGATTCTCATGATTTTGTGACATTTTTTTTTTTAATCAAGGCTTGAAAAAGAAGCAGTGTAGTTGTGAACGTAGCTGTCAACTATCCAGATTTTCACAGAATGTCCAGATTTTTGCCTCATATTTTTGGTCTGTTTTTCATAAAATTGTGTTTTTCTGTCAAATCCCTGGAAAATCATTGAAGACTGAAGTCAGAAAATAATAGCAGACATTTAAGCTTTAGACTTCATATCCTTCAGAAAATTTGTAGTTTTGGGCATTTGTCCCCCACATTATGGTTCATAGGTTCATAGGTATGTACTAGGCTAATAGCCCTGGAGCCTATACAAGCCTAGCACAAGAAATTCCCTGGCATCATGCTGCCCAAAGTTAGTTTCCAGTGCCCTTGTAAAGCAAGGCCATTGAAGTGATCCTCAGGGTGACAGCCAACTGAAATTAGTTTCCTGTGCCACTGTCAAGCAGGGCCACTGATGTGATCCCCAGGGTGAACTTCCAATTGCCTAGCCACTCATCAAGATTTCTCTTGAAAAGGGCCAGTAAAGTGCTCTGTTTGACGTAAATGGGGAGTTTGTTCCAGAGTATGGGAAGTCTCTGGGTTAGGAACCTGTCCTTCCAGCATGTTCTGTTTATTGTGGTAATGAGGTTTAGGTCCCTGGAGCGTGTGGCATGAAGGGATTGGGATTTCTTTAGGTGTAGCATATCTAGCAGCTCTGGGTCAGACGTGGCTTTGTAGATCAAGCAGATATCACCTCTAAGTAGGTGATATGAGACAGAGTATAGCTGGAGTTGTTTGAGTCTATCAGTGTAGGGCATATGTTTGAGGCCTAAGATCCTCTTAGGTTATTTTTGTGGCCTTTGCAATTGTTGTAGGTGTCTAGTGAGGTTAGATCTAATGAGGGATGAGTAAAGAGCGACTATGAGACTACGAAAGGGACTGTGACAGGCTTTGTCCAGATTACTTCCACTTAGAGTTTGAGAGGTAAGGTGTGAGTGACAGAGTGTGTGTGTGTGTGTGTGTGTGTGTGTGTGTGTGTGTGTGTGTGTGTGTGTGTGTGTGTAAGAGGGAGAGTGTTGTGTGTGTGTGTGTGTGTGTGTGTGTGTGTGTGTAAGAGGGAGAGAGGTGTGTGTGTGTATAAGAGGTAGGTAACATACCCCTCAACTGTTCAGATTTTTGCAGAATGTCCAGATTTCTGCCCCATATGTTCATCTGTTCCTCATAAAAAGGATTGCAGTTGCTAAATAATGACGGACATTTGGGTTTCAGACTTCATATGCTTTACATTAGAAAAATGCATACCAACACAAATCCTGTTATTCTAGCAATTTTCTAAGTTCATGAGAGCAATACTTATCATCTGCCTCTTTATTTTAGGCTTTCTCCAGATTTCTTGAACTGGATGATGTGGGTGAGAAAGAAGTACCCTAGTTAGGGTTATCAGGTGGAAAGTAATTTGCTTAGGCTCAAACCCTATATCTTAGGAAACAAGACCCTGAATCCTCTCTACCCCAACTACCAAGCTGCATTTTTCAAGGAACTGAGTTTTCGGTGGATTTTTCAAAGAATTGAGTTTTGAGTGCATTTTCAAGGAATTGTGAGCTTCAAGGGAAGAGAAGTTTACTGTTCATGCTTAGTCTGTTTACAATGTGCAACAGTTTTATTTAGCAAATAATATCACTATTGTGAAACAGAGTTTGAAGGCAGTGTTAGTAGCACAATAGGTAACTTCCTGGGATCTCGATGCAGAAGGTTGTGAGTTCTACTCCCACAGTATGTAGATAGATTGCTGATAGTGGGGTGCTGCAGTCCTGTATATGTCCTTCTTTGGATAAGATGTTTAGTAACTATGAATCTGTTTTCAGTTTGCCATCCATGTGATATTACCAGCTTACCATTTTTAATGCAACAAAAAAGGCAATTTAGTCTTCAAAGGCAGCAGGCACTGAATTTGCAGATGAAACACTGAACTGTAAAGCTGTTTGCTAGAAGCAACCTTTTCATTAGTTAAGGTGGCATTATTCAAATGACTTTTACTTTTGCAGAGATTGTGCGTATTGACTGATATTGGTGCATTTTAACGACAGAAGTTTGAGTGGCCTTTTATGTTGAAATGTTCTTAATTGGGCAATTTTGCCATTATTGGTTCATATGTTTTGTTTTATTGTTTACTGGAAAATGTTCAAAACAATAAATTTAAAACACGCTGTAACAAGTGGTGCTGCATAATACAAGGGATATAATTTAATTATTATAATTTAATTATACAATCAGGAAGGCAAATCAAAGAATGTTTGCATGGTCCTAAAATGTGTGCAATGGGCCTATAATTTGGGTTTCACTGATGTTTCAGTGAATGTGAGTTTTAAAGGCAGAGAAGTTTTATGCTAAGTCTGTTTTCACTGTGAGACTATATTGCTTTGTTTAGCAAATGTCTACCAGTGTTTGTGATATAAAATTTGAAATAAACGTTTTAAATGAAATCCAAACATTTGTAATCATTGTAGAAGTAAAGCAAAAAACAGTATACGCACTGGGAGATTTGAACGGCATTTATGGCAACTTGGGATAAATAGCCAAGTAACGCGACACTGGAATGGCTGCGTTGGGGGAGGGTTGCTGAGTGGGATTGACCGAAATGCAACATAAAATGTACTATGTTCCTTATTTAAAATTAATTGTTAATTAATATCAATCTAAAAACACAATCCAAAATATAGGGGTCCACCAAAATATTTCCTTTATAAAAGGGGTCCTCCAACTTGCAAAGTTTCAGAACCACTGTTCTAGGCTCTCCTACTTAAAGCAGGAGACCATTATCAATGGTGAAGGTAAAAATTGTTGATACTCGGTCCAAAGGCGATAAAGATTTGGATGAAGCTGAATGAAGTTTCTGTGGACTGAAGTGGGAGCAGGCTTAAAGGAGCCATGCTACAATGGTGTGGTGGGAACATGCATACATACTCAAACTATATCCAAAAAGGATTGAAAACAATTGAAGAAATTCATTTTTACCACTAAAACATCATTAGCATGCCATGAAGGAAACAACCTGCTTACTGAAGTTGACAGCATCATATGAACAAGTAAATATTGCCACAGACAATGTTCTGATTGTTAATACAACAGGCACTGATCTAGACAAAGAATTTGACATGATAAATAGTGTATTCATGTTGAGTAACTGAAAAGACGGAATAACTTTTTAAAAAATACCTATACCAAGCTAAATCTGTCATCTACCGTCAAATACGTAAAAAACTAAACTTTAACCCACTCATATTCATCTCATCCCTCAAAGAATGTAATTGGCATCCTCTAAAGTACCTCAGTCTAGATGACGCAGTTGAATTTTTTAATACTACCTTCCTGAACATCCTTAATTACCATGCCCCCATAAGATTCTCCAGAACCAAAGCACAACCCTCCCCATGGCTACAGAAAACCATTAAGTCAGAAATGAAAAACAGGGATAAAGCCTGGGAGCACTGGCGCAAAACCAGAACCCCCTCAACTAGACTGAAATTCCTAGAACTATGAAATAGAGTCAAAAAGCTAATAAAACAGGACAAATTCCAATACTACCAGTGTGCCCTAGACTCCTCCCAACACAGCCCCAAATAATTCTGGTCTTCCATAAACTCCATCCTCCACCCAGGTAAAGTCGGTACCCCTCCTCCTAACATCCCTCACTCCTCAGAAAATATTGCTACGTCATTCAACACACAATTCACACAAACCATATTATCACTAGCTAAACAACAAAACCCCTCTCCCCTCCAATCATCTTCAACTAGTAATCTCCCCACTGCCTTCTCTTTTTCTCCTGTACCTACCTCCAGAATAAAAAAACTCTAACTAAACTTAATCCCACCAAATTAGCAGTAGACAACCTCCCAAGTGAATACCTACAAATCGCAACTGATGCTCTGGCCTACCCAGTATCCATCTTGATTAACCGATCTCTGTCAGAAAGTTACGTTCCCATACTGTGGAAAGTATCACATATAATTCCCGTCCACAAAGGCGGACCCTCCACAGAACTAACCAATTACCGCCTCCAAAATACTAGAGAGATGCATACACTGTCAGGTCTCAGACTACCTCCTTACTAACAACCTCCTATCCAGTACTCAGCATGGTTTCTGACCAAACCATAGCACCACCATTGCCTTACTCTCCTTTACTAACACCATCCTTCAGCATAAAAACAATGGCTATCTCCCCTTTGCTACTTTCCTAGACCTATCTAAAGCATTTGACATGGTCCCTCACAAACAACTTATCTCTGTCCTCAATAACCTATCCTTCTCACAATCAGTCACCAACTGGTTTCAGAGTTACCTGTCTGACCGCCAACAATCCTTTGTATGGCAGAATGACATATCTCCCCAACAACCTGTCTCCATAGGGGTTCACAAAAGATCCATCCTTGGACCCCTACTCTTCTCTGTTTACACCAATAATCTAGCCTCTGCCACCAAACATGGCACACTCATACAATAAGCAGATGACTCAACCATCATCTGCTCAGCCCAGTCCCTACCAAAACTGCAAAAAGTCACACAGGAAGCCTTTTCCTCTGTTGAAACTTGGTTATCCGATGCCCAATAAATACTCAACCCAAACAAAACTAAATTACTCATCTTCCAACCCACCAAACATACTCAAAACAACTCTCACTTTAACATCACAGCAAACGACAACACCACAATATACCCAACTGAGCACACCAAATTGCTAGGAGTGGAAATAGACAATAAACTAAAATTTGACATTCACATATCCATGACCATAAAAAAGTCCACAAAAAACTAGGAGCGTTATACAGAAATAAGCAATTTCTCACCAAAGCAGCAAAGATTTCAATAGCAAATTCCCACCTTATCTCCACCCTACTTTATGCCTCTCCAACATATACCAAGCTAAGGCAATGCGATCTAAACAAGCTAGAGACCTGCTACAACAAAATTGCCAAATTCGCCACAGGGGCATCCTACTGTAGTCACCACTGTCTCTCACTTGCTGAACTGGGCTGGCTTGAACTCCCTCACCTCCTTCAATGGTATCAACTCTCACTCACCCACAAACTAGTAAACCATCCACTAAATGTCCCATCCCTCCAGAATCTACTCCAACCTTATCGCACCACCAGACCACTAAGATCCAGCAACAGAAATCACTTGCTAATCACTAAAGCCAATAACTCTGCTGGTGAAGCACTATTCTCTTGCACCATAGCCAAATTATGGAACTCCCTTTCACCCACAATTACCTCCGTACCATCATGCACCTACTTCAAAACATTACTAAAAGCACACCTAAAAACATGCTGGCTATGCCCTTGCAACTCACACTCTAATATCATCTACCCCATCCAACCACTACCTTTCTTTCCACTCCACTAACTACCTTGATTATAGCAAGCTCAGATGCTCATAAGCCTAGTACTTATTATACAACAGGAACTTCTCATTGTAACATTTGTTAATGTCTGTTATGTACTTCACAGATAAAGATTCTAGTTGTCTACTGATGTACTATGTTCTTCATCTGTAAATATGTTGTAAGTAATTGCTATGTTAAATAGCTGATCGCTATGTAATCCAATGTAACTACTGTCTATTTTAACTGTGGAGCTTTTCTCCCAGGGCCTCCGCTGAAAATGGACCTACATCCACTCGGACACTCCCGGTCAACAAATTTAAATAAATAAATAAATTAACTGGATTAAAGCTCACCACTTTATAGAATGTATAGTGTTAGACAAGATGCATACTGTCAGACTCAAAATGGTTTTGTGATGGACCCTTCTCTGTTTGTCATTTTCAGAGATAATAAAAGTTACAGACCACCTATGAATGAGAAAATAAAGTTTGAGGAGGGAGGTGCTGTTATCTGTTCACCTGATGCAAGGAGTGTGGGATAGCTAGTCCAGAGGTGATACATGCATTGTCTTCTGACAATGGTCTTTTGCCAAGCAGAAACAGCTGCATTCTTTCTTTGAGTGTAATTTGGTACACTTGCATATGATGACTGTGAAGAGTTTATTTATTTAGTCAGTTTGTTAGCTAGTTGTTTATTTGTTTACTTTGTTAGTCTTTAACTTCTATTTTAGTTGAGCAGGTAACTTCACAGGGTGACATCTGACCTAGCTAAGGATCTGCATTTAGACTTCTGAAAGGTAGTATGTTTGTAGTCTTTAAGAGTTTAAGATCAGTTCTTTTGGAACATTCTATCAAAAACACAAGGCTGATGATTGTAACACCTGAATGAGTAATTACAGATAAAACTAAATATAAATAATAAGAAAAGGTGATATAAGTTTATGACACAGTTTCTGCCTCATAAATGCAACACTCCATGTTAAACAATACACATGTCTCTCTCTCTACTGTTTAAGAAATGAATTACTCGATTAACTTGTATGTAAAAATAATCATCATTATCATCAACCCTCATTGTGCCATTTTCTACCTGGTGTCTAGGTGTCACGTCAACTATTAACATCTCTCTCTATTCAATCCCACTCTTCTGCCTTTTTTGAAACTCATGGCTGACTGCCAAAGATCTTCTCTCATACAATCTATCCAACTCTTTACCGGGTGCCCATGTTTCTTTTAACTTTCTTCCTGTTTGTCTTAAATCTTCTTCATCAGATAGTTTTCTATTTTTCCTGAACATGTGCCTGAACCACCATAATCTGTTCTCTTTGACCTTTTCTGTGACTGGACCAACTTTGGATTATGCTTTTATGTCCTCATTTCTTTATCTGTCCCACAGTGTGTATCCTACCAGTCATCTCAAGCACTTCATCTCCATCACCTCTAGCTTTCAACCTCTCTACCTTTACTGTCCAGGTTTCTGTACCATACAGTAGTACTGGGTACACAACTATTTTGCACACCTTACTTTCTAGCTTCTTTGGCATTCTTCTGTCACATACTACATGACACTATGTGCCAGTAAGCTGCAGCCCCTCTGATCTTAGCTTTGACCTCTACATGCAGACTTTCATTCTTCTCAGACACCACCCCCCAATACTTGAATCTGTTAACATGTTCCACTATTTTCCCTTCTATCTCAGTTTTCATCTTCTTCCGAACTCCATTTGCTACAATTGCAGCGGTCTTATCTGTACTCAGTTTCATCCCATGTGCCTTCAGTTTTGCATTCCATCCCCCTATCCATTTCTGAAGTTCTTAATCCCACATCATCTGCATACAGCAGCTTTGTTGATCTGTCTCGTTTGACCTGTTTGTTAATGTAGCCCATCACCAGTATGAACAACAGTGGCTTCAGATCTGAACCATGGTGTACACCTGATCACATTGGGAACCTCTCTATCAGATCAAACACTGTTCTTACATGAGTCATAGCTTTATAGGATCATAGGTGTTTACTAGGCTAACGACAGTAAGGGATTTTTAAGCTTAGTCATGCATCCCAAATCTCTGAGAAATTCTGGTACCCTTGATAAGTGTAAGCAGGGGCTTGGGAGATTAAGCATTTACAAACAGGGCTCTGGAAAATTAACCATTTACAGGCTGCTTGTGTCCATTAGAGACATGGGTGCCAAACCAGGGATGAATTTCCTGTTCCCCTTACAGTTGTCCAACTTACACTTGAATTGGGTTAGGGAGGAACTCTGCTTCACATGGATGGATAGCCTGTTCCACAGACAGGGTAGCCTCTAAGATAAATACTGGTTGCTCAGCATGTCTTGTTTATATCACAAGTAAGGTTTATGTCATTAGAATGGGTAATTCTGGTGCTGTTTGTTTTGTGAATATGCATGCAGGCTATCAGAGTGGGGTTTGACAATGACTTGTTTGCCAGGTATAGAGCTCCCCTCAACAGCCTGTAGAAGACAGAATACAGGTATAGTCCCTTGAGGTGGCCTGCATAAAACATGTTATGTATGCCCTATATTCTTTGAGTAAGGAACCTCTGTGGATGTTACAGTTGTTGGATATGCCTGGTTAGGTACATGCCAAAGGTGGCATTGTAGTCAATGATAGGTCTGATGAATGCTGAATATAGTGAAACAATAACTTCCTTTGGCCTAGATGCCATACCTTTGTTTATAAGTTGCACAACATAGAATTATTTCCTCACTACTGTAGACACATGAAGGCCTAAGGCTAGATTGCTGTCTATGTTTGTCCCCAATCCCTGACTACTGGGCCAACTCGTAGAGGTTTGTTGTCAATATAATAGTCATCAAGGGTGGATGACTTCCAAAGGAAACTGTTATGCATTTATTGGCATTTAGTTTTAGCCCATGGCTCTGAAACCAGTTGTTTGTCTGTGTCAGCCCTTCCTGGAGAACATTTGTGTTGGGATGGGATTCAGTGACAGCTCCTAATATACAATCATCTGCAAATGTAGTCAGCCTGAGGCCATTGACATTGGCCATGACTTCAGAGAAGTAAGTGCCAAAAATTAGTGGTCCCACGACCAAACCCTGAGAGACTCCGCTTGTGAATGGCCTCTTTGTAGAGGTGGCCTCCCCAATTATAACTTCCTGGGTCCTGTCTGTGAGCCAGTTAGCTATCCAATGGGTGAAATAAGGGTTTGTACCTAATCTCTTGAGTTTGTCAACAATGCCAGACTGGGATATTCTGTCAAATTCCTTGACCAGTTCAAGGTAGGCAGTATGAACCATTTTGCTCTCATGCAGTGCTTTGGTGACCTTCTCAAAGAAGTCCAACAGGTTGAATAGGCATGACCTGAGACCTTGTACATGGCCTACCCTAATTCTAGCAATGTTTCTGGGACTTTGAAACACTGCAGAGCTGCCCAAATTATCTTTCTTGGGACCTTGTCAAATGCTTTCTCCAAGTCTAGGAATTCCCAGTTGTACTCTTTCCTCATGTTTAGCTTCTTCTCAGCTATCTCTTTTACTGCAAAAAAATGGGTCATTCGTGCTGCATTTTGATCTGAATCGAAGCTGCTCATCTTCCCATCTTAACTTTCTTTGATTCTCCATATTCAATTATCCATATCACTTTCTCCAGAATTTTCATTCAATGTGACAGGAGTTTGATACCTCTGTAGTGCCCACAGTTGTGGATGTCCCTTTTGTTCTTGAACACTGGCACTAGTATGCTTATTCTGCAGTTGTCTAGGATATGCCTTTCTCTCTGCAGTGCTATGAGGATCCGTAGGAGCCATTTACCCCTATTTCACCCAGCATCTTTATCATATCTGTTGTGACCTCATCTGACCCCGCTGCTTTCCTTGACTTCTTTTTCCTTAGTGCTATTCTCACTTCTTCTATGGTGGGCTTTTCCCTTTCTCTCAGACTAGGCTGTGTCTGGTGCAGTACAGCTTATGTGGGCTTTTCTTCATTTAGGAACTGTTGTAATATTCTTTCTATCTGCATTTAATGTCCTGTGGACTGCTGGGCCGGTTGTTGCTGGTATCTCTCATGAAGGGTGTGATGCCCGTGCACTGGCCCAGCAATCAAGGAGCCTCAATCCTCACCACTAACACCAGTGAGGGGTGTCCATATAGGGAAAAGGGTAATAAATACACACACAGTAAAGTACAATTTCCCTTAAGAGCACACAGAGATCACAGTCAGTCTGGGGCTGGTTTTTCCATTCATTTCTCTCCAGGTCTCTAATCAGACTCCTCACTGGCACAGCTATAGGGTCCAGATCTCAGCCTAGTGGGCAAGTTAAAACCTCTAACACTCTCTCTGTCCAACCAGTGCCTCGTGTCCCTATCCAAGTAGCTCACACACACACACACACACACACACACACACACACACACACACACACACACACACACACACACACACACACACACAAACACACACACAGACTTTGAGATAAGAATTATATACAACCACACAGACACTCATGGGGAAGGCTGACACAGATTCTCCAGCTGTGACCCCATTCTGCCCAGACTATATGGTAGTACCAGTTGCCACCACCCACTAATATTTATCAGCTACTCAAAGGGCCTTATTAAAGGGTGTCCATTTATTACTGTGCAATATTATTATCCAAATGTTAAGTGTGACTGAACAGCCTTTACCTATCTTCACAAAGGGTATCTGACTATCTTCTTTATCCTTCTGTCTTTTCCTTGAAACCTAATATAGTTTCTTTGTGTCATCTACTGACTTACTTTCTATAGTGCCTCTGGTGCCTTGTTCTTTTGCTATTACAACTCATTTCTCAGCTTCTTTTTTTGTCAACCAATATTCCTTCCTAGTCTGGTTTGTCTTTTCTATCTCCCACTTTTTTCTGCATGCCTTCATTCCATTGATGACCTCCTGGACTTCTACATTCCACCACCAGCTTTCCTTATGCACCTTATTTCCATCCCTGGCTTGGCCATATATCTGTTCTGTAGTCCTCACACAAGCGGTTTTGAGGCACTGCCATTCTTCTTCTTCAACTCTGCCTGTCTCCTCCTCTTCTTCTTGAGGTGCTAGAGCCTAGAGTAATTTTTATAACTGTTCTGCTTTCTCACCAGTCAACTTCCGGTTCTTCAGTCTGGTCTCTGTTGACCTTTGAGCCTTCTCTGATCAGTGCTTGCAGCTGATTGTGTCAACCAGTGGTTTATGCTGTTGGCCTACTGTTTCACTGGGGATGACTTTGCAATCACTGATTCTTCCTCAGTGCCCTTTCCTTACTAGGAGGTAGTCTACCTGAGTTGCATGGTGGCCACTCTCCTCTCTGATGTTGTGACTGTCTCTCATTCTGAGCCATGTGTAGGCTACTATCAAGCCATTTCCCAGACAGAAGTCTAGAATGGCCTCTCCTTTATTATTCTTGTTCCACCCATGTGGATCTAGGCAGTCCTCTTATCCTGTTCTGTCTATCTGTCCTGATATGTGCATTCAAATCACCCATTATTAACACCAGTTCATGCTTTTCTGGTTTACCTAGTAGGTCCTTCATCTACTGTCTGAATGCACTCTTTTCCTAACTATCTCAACCCTGCTGTGGGACATTGGCTGAGATTATGAATACTGGTCTATCATTAGGCTGGAGTCTGATTGCCATGAGTCTATCACTATTTATTTTATTTTATTTTATTTTACATTTGTTGACCGGGCTAGTCTAGCTGGATACATGTCCTTTTTCAGTAGAGGCCCAGGGAGAAAAGCTCCAAACATAAAGAGAAAACACAACACATTTACATGTAGTAGAAATAGCATAACATAAAGACAAAAGAAAACACTGAGCTTACATACTGATTAAATAACATTCACAAGTTGTATAGATAATCTTAAACCTGGTTACATTGTGAGGCCGAGAGGTTAAGTTATTAAACTTTGGGATAGGGAAGAGACTAAGGTGGAAAGAGACCTTTGAGATTAGTCTGGTTTAGGACATGGGCATAACCAGTGAGACTTGAAGAATTCTTTGAGGTGATTTTTGAATTGATTAATCGAGGTCATGAGTCTTAGGTTGTTTGGTAGGGAATTCCATAGCTTTCCGATGGAGTTGGCATAGAGAGCGTCACCTCTTGAGTTGTTAGATTTAATGGTTAGTACCTGGACACTATTTGATGACCGGAGGCATTTTAGGTTGGAGTAGGGGGTCAGTATTTTGCTCAGCGAGGGGGTTTTATCCGGTTGGTTAATTATTTTAAAAGCTTCAGTGAGTTGGTTGAGTTTGAGAAGATTGGGCAGTTCTAACCAACCAAGTGTCTTTAGGTTAAGGCAATGGTGAGTACGATACGGTGTTCCTGTTATAAATCTGGCTATATGATTATAGGCTACAGATAGTTTGTTGAGCTCTTGCTTATTGAGGAATGAAAGTACTGGGGAGGCATATAGGAGGGTGGAGAGGAGATGAGTGCAAGCGATGGTTAGTTTAGCATAAGGGGTTAAGAAGTTCTTTATTCTATACATTGAGCCGAGTTTCTTGTTTACGGACTTAATGGTTTGGCTAATGTGTATATCAAATTTAAGCTTGTGGTCAATAGTCACACCTAGTAGTTTGGTATGAGAGACAGGCTCTATGATGGTACCATTTGTGGATTCCACATGGAACGTGTTGCCAGCATTTGGAGGTTTCTTTTCCTAGGGGAGTAGATGCAGAGGGGAGAAATAGTAATAACTTGGTTTTAGTTGGATTAAGTATGAGTTTCAGTTCAGAGAACCATTTTTCGACTATAGTAAAATAGTTTTGGGTTATTGCTTGAAGTTTTGGGAGGGAGACGTCAGAACAGATCAAGGTGGAGTCATCTGCATATTGGATGCAGGTAGCTTTGGGGATGACTGAGTGAAGATCATTTATGAAGACGGAGAAAAGAAGGGGACCGAGTATAGAGCCCTGAGGAATGCCAATGGTGTTAGGGAGTAGGTGAGATAGCCTGTTTTGCCACTGGACAGCTTGTTGCCTGCCAGAGAGGTAGGCGTTAAACCAGCTTATGTATGGGTTGTCGAGATGCAGGGTTTCCAGGGTATGAAGCAGATGCTGGTGATTAACCATGTCGAAGGCCTTTGATAGGTCAAGAAAGAGAGCAGAGGATATTAATTTGTTGTTACGGTTGTTATTGACTGAGTCAACAAAGGAGAGGAGGGCAGTGGTTGTACTATGATGGGGGCGAAAACCATGTTGGGTATAGGACAAAAGACTGTTAAGGGTGAGGTAGTGTAGGAGTTGTTTTTGAACACACCGTTCCATGACTTTAGCTATTGGAGACAATATTGCTATGGGTCTGTAGTTGGATGTTTCCGTGGAGGTCCCGCCTTTGTGAAGAGGGATGATATATGAGATTTTCCAAATAGAGGGAATGGTAGTTTCAGTTATAGTTCTGTTAATCAAAATTGATATGGGATAGGCAACGGCGTCTGACGCTATTTGTAGGTAATCTGCTGGGAGGTGGTCGGCCGCTAGGGTGGTTAGTTTGAGTTTTTTCAAGAGGGTGCGAATATAGGAGGTAGATACTGGTTGTAAGTTAAAGGATGGGTGAGCTGGGTCTTTAGTGTGAGTTACAGTTGAGGAAGTAGTGGTAAGCTGACTGGCTAGGGACTGGATGGTCTCGATGAAAAAAATAGTTAAAAGTGTGGCTATTACTTCTGGATCTTTCCCAATGAGTTTCTCAGGGGTGGGGGTAGTAGATTTACCCGGATGGAGGAGGTTATTAAATCCAGCCCAGAATTTCTTTGGGTTATTTTGGTGTTTATCCTGGAGGTGACAGAAATACTGTTTTTTATCTCGAGTAATGGCTGTTTTAGTTGAGTTTCTAAGCTGTTGAAACTTAATGCGATCTAGAGGAGTTTTAGTAGCTCTCCATTTATCCCAGGCCTGGTTTCGAAGTTTAATTTTAGTTTTAGTTTCACTGGTTAGCCAAGGTGCTATCCGTTCCTTGGTTCTGATTAGTCGGTTTGGGGCATGAGAGTCGAGTATCTTAAGAAATGTGTCATTAAAGTATGTCACGCTCTCTTCTAGGGGTAGAGTTTTTAGGATGGACCAATTACAGGATTTGAGTTCTGCAAGGAATAGTTTTGGGACAAATTTCTTCTTGTTTCTAACAAGTTTATATGAAGGAGGGTTGGTAGGTGGGCATTTATGTTTTAGAATATAAGTTATAAGGTGGTCACTGAGGTCATTGGGAAGGGTCCCTGTGGTATAGTTATGTGTGTCTTTGTTGGTAAGAATCCAGTCAATGATGCTCTCTTTTTGCTGAGCATTTCCAATTCTAGTCGGAGATGAAATATTTTGGGAGAAACCATGTAAGTTAATAGAGTGGGGGTTTATGAGTGCGGAGCAATGGGACCAGTCGATGTTGAAGTCGCCTAGTACTATGGTTTCTTGAGGTTAATTGGTGGCTAACCAGCTGAGAGTTTGCTCAAGGTTTTCTGAGTTATTCCCTGGTGGAATATAAATTACAATATGATTAATGCATTTTTGGGTGTTTAGGCAAATCTTTAGGGCAATAAGTTCTATATTAGAGACCTTGGGAGGTTGGAGTGGATTAATAATGATATTCAGTGTATTCCTGAACAGTACAGCTATTCCCCCACCCTTTTTGTTAATCCGATCAGCCCTAAGGATATTATACCCAGGTGGAAGAATTTCTTCATCCATAGTGGCTGGTTTGAACCATGTTTCTGATAGGCACATGATGTCAGATCACTAGTTCTGATGATATTCCTCACTGCCTTCTGAAGCCTATCTCTCACCACAATTTCCACACCATTTCTAGTGTGTCCACATTCTGAGTAGTAGATCTGGATCCTAAGCCAAGTATCTTTGCTGCTCTGCTCTTCTCTCTTGTCACTTGGATACATAGAATGTCCAGCCTCCTCCAAACCATCATGCCATTCACTTGCAAGCTGCTCCCTGTCAGTGACCCTATATTGAATGTACCAATTTTTTGTTCATGTTTAGCAGGTTGATTGTTTTTACATCCAGAGTAATTCCAGGTTACCTAGGCCAGGCAACTTCTCACAGGCTGGCCAGTAGCTTATAGACCCAGGGCTACTGGGCTTTATCTCAGACAGACACTAGCCAATAGAGGCACATGCACCCCTATAACTTTTAGCAAGGGCACCTGGCACAGGTCGTGGGTCCTCAACCCATTTATCACCAGCAAATACCCATGCCCATTTGACAACATTAGTCAAGACAACCAAATCACCTACAGCTATGGTTTTACACTCTGGAGTGGCTAGCCCTGCTACAGTGCACAGTCTGTGATTCATGTTCTTCTTTCATGAGGATACCATGCACCACAGTAGATACCCAAAGCAGTTGGTTTATACAGTTCTTCCCAATTAGGGCACCATGTAGAGTCTATGCTGCTGTCCACAGCTGCATCCTATTGGTGAGTTTGAAATGGAAACACTCAGAATGTTTTCAGAGTTGGGAGGAACCTCAAAAAGGCACATGGAGAAATTTTATATGTAACAATCTCTGTATTCATACTTGTATGTTAATTTATGTGATTGATCTATGAATCTCTTTTATTAAAACTAATAAAACTGTTTTTAAAAAAACGACACAGGGAGAACATGCAAACTCCAAACAGGCATTGGCTGGAGGAGAGTATCCAACCTTGTACCTTGTGCATGTGAAGCGAAGGCTTTAACCATTATGCCAAAGTTCTTCAAAATTGTTAAACTGCCTGCTTTTTTCATATCTATGAATCTATTTGGTAAGACAGTAGTGTGATTTCAACCATTGTGTTAGGTCAGACATAATACGGGGCCATTTGTTTATGCGTTTGTTGGCTATTCTTTTCTTATTTATTTTTTATTAGATGAATTATTACCTCTTGGCAACATAATGCGTTGAAGCTGAGTACCAGGCAGACTGCATGTTCATATGTAAAAGTGCTCTAGTATATATATATATATATATATATATATATATATATATATATATATGTAATACTATTGATTCACTAGAAGGCAGAACGGATTGAGGCACCTAGGCAATGAGACATTTCCCTGTGGTACATTTGGTCGGGGACATGTGGCTGAAGTGATGTTCAGCTGTAGAGACATATGGTTTATGCACCTTCTGTGGAAGGTTGGGCACTGGGCTGGCAACTCGACACCGTAAAACTCCACTGCCAATCAGGAGCGGACAGGTGATCCGCTGTGGTAACCCCTAACTGGGAAAAGTTGAAATAAGAAGAAGAAGAGAAATATGGTTTATAGGTTCATAGCTGGTTACTAGGCTAATGGCCCTAGGGCCTTTGCAAACCTAGCCATGTTATACCCATGTTCGCTAACTGACCTTGGTTAGAAGGTCGTTATTCACACAGCGAGTCTATGATCACCACTGACTATCCCTGTCCATGATGGACATAGGTGCCACCCCCAGAGTAAATTTGCAAGTCTCCCATTCAATTGTCTAGGTTGTGCTTGAATAGGATCTTTGAGGAGCACTACTTCATGCGTATTAGGAGTTGCAAATTTCCTGTGGGAAAGAGAAGAATGCTGTGCCATAACCACAAGTTTGATAAAATGCAGAGGGGAAAAATAATGTCCATGACCCCCAATGCAACATGAGACAGCAGAGAGTATAACAGGCATCAGCGGCAGGCTAGCCAGTGGGCATGTAAGTGGTAGTTAAAATGCAGTGCACAATGAGCAGTGCCTTTGTAATTGGTGAGTGTGGACCACTGCCCCCTTCACAGTGTCTTAGGGAACATTACCTAAAATGTACACTGGAACATAAATGTGATTACAGTAGCTTGTTGTAGTTAGATAAGCATGTACTCTACACTGACCACAATGGTCATTACTTCTTCTACCCCATGCACTTCTTTTTGCCCACATGGAATCTGCAACAGTCATATTTCTCTGCAGCTGAATGTCACTTCAGCCATACGTCCTCAACCAAATGCACTACAGGGAAATGTCTCACTGTCTAGGCACCTGAACCCTGGAGAGATAGATACATCTCCCAGAGACTGTCACTTCTCTGGAACAAGTTTCTAATTGACGTGAAACAGTGCCCCTCTCTGACCCTCTTCAAATGTAACATAGATCAATGAATGTGTGACCACAAATTCACTCCTGGGGTGCCACCCATGTAGCACCTAAGTGATTATTAACTACCATAGACCCCTTACCACTGCAAACTTCAGTCACCTAATCACTGACAATTGGAGCAGCTCGGGATAAACATGGCCAGGCTTTAGGGCCATTAGCCTAGTAACCTCCTATGAATCCATGAAGCCGTGATAGCCCCTCCCCAATTCTCCATACTCTGATAGCCCTCCCCTATTTTCTATACTCTAAAAATAGACCTTGTATAATTGTTCTATCATGGTGTGGATTGCAGGAGAAATGGGGTATGTGTTATCCTAAAGGAACAGTATGCTAAGAGTGTTTTATAGGTGAAGAGAGTGTCTGATAGAGTGATGTTTATGAAGCTTGAAATTGATGGTGTAATGATGAATGTTGTTAGTGCATATGCTCCACAAGTTGGGTGTGCGATGGATGAGAAAGAAAAATTTTGGAGTGAGTTGGATGAAGTGGTGGTGAGTGTACCCATGGGTGAGAGATTAGTGATTGGAGTGGACCTCAATGGGCATGTTGGTGAAGTGAACAGAGGGGATGAGAAAGTGATGGGTAGGTATGGTGTTAAGGAGAGGAATGCAGAAGGTCAGATGATTGTGGATTTTACGAAAAGGATGGACATGGCTGTGGTGAATACGTATTTTAAAAAGAGAGAGGAGCATAGGGTGATGTACAAGAGTGGAGGAAGATGCACACAGGTGGATTATATCCTATGTAGAAGGGCTAGTCTGAAGGAAATTGGAGACTGTAAAGTGGTGACAGGGGAAAGTGTAGCTAAGCAGCATAGAATGGTGGTCTGTAGGATGACATTTGTGATCAAGAAGAGGAGGAGGAGTGTGAAAGATTAAATGGTGGAAGTTAAAAAAGTGTGATTTTGAGGTGGAGTTCAGGGAAGAGTTAAGACAGGCACTGGGAGGCAGTGAAGAGTTTCCGAATAGCTGGGTAACTACAGCAGAACTAGTAAGGGAGACTGCTAGAAAGGTACTTGGTGTGACATCTGGATAGAGGAAGGAGGACAAGGAGACCTGGTGGTGGAATGAGGAAGTACAGGAGAGTATACAGAGAAAGAGGTTGGCGAAGAAGAAGTGGGATTGTCAAAGAGATGAAGAAAGTAGACATGAATATAAGGAGATGAAGCGCATGGCAAAGAGAGAGGTGACCAAGGCTAAGGATAAGGCATCTGGAAAATTGTATGAGAGATTGGACACTAAAGAGGGAGAAAAGGACCTGTACTGATTGGCTAGACAGAGGGACAGAGCTGGGAAAGATGTGCAGCAGGCAAGGGTGATAAAGGATAGTGAGGGAAACGTACTCATAAGTGAGGAGAGTGTGTTGAGTAGATGGAAAGAGCACTTTGAAGGGCTGATGAATGAAGAGAATGAGAGAGAAAGACGGTTGGATGATGTGGGGATAGTGAATCAGGAAGTGAAACAGATTAGCAAGGAGGAAGTAAGGACAGCTATGAAGAGGATGAAGAATGTAAAGGCTGTTGGCCCAGATGACATACCAGTGAAAGCATGGAGGTACTTAGGTGAAATGGCAGTGGAATTTTTAACCAGATTGTTTAATGAAATTTTGGAAAGTCAGAGGATGCCTGAGGAGTGGAGAAAAAGTGTTTTGGTACCTATCTTTAAGAATAAGGGTGATGAGCAGAGCTGCAGTAACTATAGAGGGATAAAATTGATCAGTCACAGCTTGAAGTTATGGGAAAGACTAGTAGAAGCTAGGTTAAGAAGGGAGGTGATGATTAGTGATCAGCAGTATGGTTTCATGCCAGGAAAGAGCACTACAGATGCAAAATTTGCTCTGAGAGTGTTGCTGGAGAAATACAGAGAAGGTCAGAAGGAGTTGCATTGTGTCTTTGTGGACTTAGAGAAAGCATATGACAGGGTGCCTAGAGAGGAGTTGTGGTAATGTATGAGGAAGTCGGGAGTGGCAGAGAAGTATGTAAAAGTGGTACAGGATATGTACGAGGGTAGGTGACATTGGTGAGGACTGCGGTGGGAGTGACAGATACGTTTAAGGTGAAGGTGGGATTACATCAAGGATCAGCACTGAGCCCTTTCTTATTTGCAGTGGTGATGGTTGGCAAATGAGATCAGACAGGAGGCCCCGTGGACTATGATGTTTGCAGATGACATTGTGATATGTAGTGAGAGTAGGGGCAAGGTTGAGGAGACACTGGAGAGGTGGAGATATGCTTTAGATAGGAGAGAAATGAAGGTCAGCAGGGCTAAAGCAGAATATTTGTGTGTAAATGTGAGGGAGGGTAGAGGAATGGTGATGATGCAGGGAGTAGAGTTGGTAAAGGTGGATGAGTTTAAGTACTTGGGATCAACAGTTCAGAGTAATGGTGAGTGTGGAAGAGAAGTGAAGAAGAGAATACAGGCAGGGTGGAATGGGTGGAGAAGAGTGTCAGCAGTGATTTGTGAGACAGGTACCAGTAAGAGTGAAAGGGAAGGTCTACAAGAGGGTAGTGAGACCAGCTATGTTATATGGGTTGGATACGGTGGCATTGACGAAAAGGCAGGCGTCAGAGCTGGATGTGGCAGAGTTAAAGATGTTAAGATTTGCACTGGGTGTGACTAGTATGGACAGGATTAGGAATCAGTATAATTAGAGGGTCAGCTCAGGTTGGACAGTTTGAAGGCAAAGCAAGAGAGGAGAGATTGTGTTGGTTTGGAGATGTGCTGAGGATGGATGCTGGGTATATTGGGAAAAGGATGCTAAGGATGGAGCTGCCAGGTAAGAGGAAAAGAGGGAGGCTGAAAGAAGATGATGATGATGATGTATAAAGTCAGTCTAGCCGTTTAGCGTACCTTTCTCAAAAATGGCTTTCCTTTACTAGCCTAAACAAAAGGCTCCGTTTAACAGATTCAAGCGCATTTTTATTAACAAACATAACTACCCCCGACCCATTCCTATCTCCTCCATACTGGTGCAAAAAGGATGTCATGCTCTACCAGATCATAGCTATTGCTGTACCTGTAGCAAATACGTTTTCTCCCTCCCTGATGATATTAGGGAGTATCATCTCCAAACCGTTACCTAACATCATGAAGATGATGATTTCAGCTAACAGTTTTGCCATAATTTTAACATCAACATTTATAAAAACAATGGTCCCAAATAACTAACTACTGGGCAGACATCTGTAGTTTGTACTAAAACCACTATCACTGCTTCATTAAGTACTTGATTTAAATCTTCATTCTCATCCTTCCCACCAGCTAGAGTTCACTCTTCCATCTAGACTAATATTATAGTCTGTTGCTTCCTTGACCAACCCTGTAAACACACTTTTGCCCTCCTCGTGTGTCTGTTTATAATCAGCCTATCTCCACCATTGCAGTTTCCCTAAGTCCAGTGGGAACTGAAAATCTGCTATCACCATAGCACAATCAGAAATATATCTTTCCCCTGTTTCTTCCTTCTTTACCAGCTGTTGTACTAACTGCAAGACCGAAATATGACCTAGTTACTAACTGCAAGACCAAAATATGACCTAGTCTGCTACCTTGCTATGACAGGTCTCTGATGAGTGTAGCTTCTGCCTTGGTTATACCACCCCCTTATCTCTAGTCAAGCATTAAGCACCAGCTGTACTTTTCTATGTTATTCCACTTTATTATATAGTCTGTCCAGTGAAGTATGCAAAAAATAATTAAAATCACCCAGAAATATAGCATGTTGGACAAGACTAATCAACTGTTCTCACATTTATAGCATTTTTCAAAAAAAAAAAAAAAGGGTTATCTCTGTTTGGTGCATAAACATTTCTTATATTCCATCTTTGATTTTTAATTGTGCTCATCATAAAAGTGACCTACATTTCCTCCTTATGTTAACCTCTCAATCTGTAACACTAAGCGACCTGTACAACAGTAGTGTCACACCTTTTTCCCCCCTCCTGGTTTATGGTCTACAGGTACTTTACTATACAGCTTTGATTTAAGATGATATGTTTTTGTAATTTTTAATTTATTTTTTCTAGTCCTATCTAGTCCAAGCTTTTCTTGGACCTTTTCTCCCCGGGCCTCTACTGAAATGGAAATATATCCAGTTAGACTAGCCCAGTCAATAAATGTAAAATAAAATAAATAAAATAAATATTACTATGACAGCCTGTCTCTGTATCATTAATAACATCTTCCTTTTCCTTACAGGGTTTGTACCTCCTACTGCATTCCAAGTGGCTACATTAAAATAAGTCAATAATCCTGTGTTTCTTGATGTATTTATCTGTACCTCTTAGAGGTCATACTGAACTGCCCCAGTCCCCACTCCCCCAATGCACACACTATCCAGAGACATCTCTAGGGCTAGAAAACCCCAGGTATATCTTGGTGTTCATGCCCAAATCCATGAATGTGGAGAGCAGTTTAAGGGAAAGGTGACTGCCTTATCTTCTTTCCACCCACCTGGCACAGTGAGTACCTATGTTTATATCCACATAAAAACTCTAATGTTTATGTTTCACTCTCAGACTTAAATTATTAACAAATTAACATTTTTTCCCAAACCTTAAACAGGTATCATACAAATTAAAAATAAAAACAGTTATATTGTCTGAATGCAGGTACTTGGATATATCTATGTATTGCTACTTTATATAGCCTAGTGCATGTATCTTACCTGCATAGATATTACTGCATCTTTTATTAACATTCTGTTTTATGAAAATATTCTTTAACAGAGAAAAAGTAAACCTGCATCCACACTTTACATATATAACTGCTTTAAATGTAAACCCCATATACCCTTTATAAACGCATTCTATGAACACCTTCAGGAATGCATGGATCATGCGATCCCAAATAAAACCAAGACCCAATCCTCCAAAGGCAGACGTCCTGTCTGGTGGACACCAGCCATAAACAAGCTATACAATAGAAGGAGGAAGCTACTAAATGATAGAGCAAAATTCCAAAAAGGGAAGGCATCTCTGATCAGTATTAGCAAAAAACTACGGGCACTCATAAAATCGTCTAAGGCCAGCTTTGAGAGAAAAATTGCACAGGACACTAAGGATAATCACAAGGCTTTCTTTAGTTATGTTAGGAACCAGGGTGGTAATTCCCAGATATGCTCAGAATTAGTCCAAAATGACAAAAAATACACCGAACCCACAGACATTGCCAACATCCTAGCTGACAGGTTCAGCACAAACTCCCCCCCCCACCAAAAGGGCAAATATCTATTCTAGCAGAGTGCTGCCCCCCTGACATCTCGGATGCTCAGGTAAGAGCCGCCCTCTCCAAAGCAAAAAACACAGCATCAATGGGACCAGACAGTGTCCCGGGCTGCGTCCTACATGAACTCCAAGAAGAGCTAAACCCAAACATAAAACTACTGTTCAATCTCAGCCTTACTACAGGATATGTACCCAAAGAGTGGCGTACAGCAACTGTGGTCCCTCTCCACAAAGGTGGTGCCTCAATGGATCCTGGAAACTATCACCCCATAAGCCTGACTAGCTTGGTCTGCAAAGCTATGGAAAGGATAATCATGGACCTCATAAATAAAGATATTGGAGACCTACAGGCACTGGATCCTACCCAGTTCGGCTTTGTTAAGGGCAGATCCTGCCTCTTAAACCTGGTTGATTTCTTTGAAACAGTCACCAAGGTCATTGACGAGGGGAAGGTGGTCCACACAGCCTACCTGGACCTCGCAAAAGCCTTCGATACAATACCCCACTCGGGCATTATAGATAAGATCACCAGCTTAAATATAAACCCTATGTCACTAGATGGGTTGCAAACTGGCTCAAGGACAGAACCCACATGGTTAGAATTGCTGGAGCCATGTCAGACTCCAAATCAGTTACAAGTGGCATCCCACAAGGCTCCGTCCTGGGACCTCTCTTGTTCAGTATATATTTCTCGGAGGTACAGGCCAACACAGAAGGACTGTGGCTGACCAAGTTCGGAGATGACTGCAAACTGGGCGAAATAATCGACTCTCCAGCCGACACAAGCATCCTCCAAAAGGGCCTCATAGAAACAGTCAACTGGTGCCAGAGCCATGGCTTCAAGCTAAACGCTAAAAAGTGTATAGTCATCCCCTTTGGCAAAAACAAAGTGCCCACAAATAACCACATAGGTGGTAATCCATTAAGTACAGAAGAAGTAATTAGGGACCTGGGGACCCAAGTTGATAGCAATCTCTCATTTGACAACCACGTGGCCAAAGTGGTTAGAAAAACATTTTATATAGCCCACCTAATCATGAAGGGATTCACATCTAGATCAGGGGAGGTCACTGTGCCTCTTTACTCATCCCTCATCAGGCCCATAATTGAGTACAATGCCCCTTTTGGGATGTACCTTACCAGACACCTGCAGCAACTGGAAAGACCCCAAAAGTACCTCACCAACAGGATCAAAGGGCTCAAACAGATGCCATATGCTGCCCGGTTAAAGAAACTCCAGCTCTACTCAGTGGCATACCGCCTGTTCAGAGGCGATCTGTGCCTGACGTATAAAGGGATGTCCAACCCGGAATTAATGGACATGCTGCACCTCAGAAAATCCAAATCCTATCGAGCTACACGCTCGAGAGACTTGAACCTCAGCACTGAAATAAATAGGACATGCTGGAGGG
Organism: Protopterus annectens; assembly: GCF_019279795.1. Lineage (NCBI taxonomy): Eukaryota > Metazoa > Chordata > Ceratodontiformes > Protopteridae > Protopterus > Protopterus annectens. The sequence continues at coordinate 1,024,206,347 of NC_056726.1, read as the reverse complement.
ACAGATTCATAACCCAGAGGCTCCCTTCACTCTGGAATAAAATCCCAGTCCAGGTTAGGCAGAGTCCCTCATTAACTCTCTTCAAGAGGAATCTTGATGAGTGGATGGGAGATCGTAGGTTTACCCCAGGTATGACTTCTGTGTCACTGTTAGACAGAGGCACAGTATACTAACCTCAAAAAAGGGCATAGCAAAATTAATTTAAAATGGGTGGCGAAAGCCAAACACATTCTGGCTAGGCTTATAAATGCCCTAGGGCAGATAGCCTAGTATGAACCCATGAACCTATGAACCTAATTTTCTTTCCCTACCGAATCTTTTTTGGAACTATGATGCAAGTCTTCCCTTACTATATATATCCAAATGATTAATTCTCTAGGGTCCATGATATACATGCTCCATTCATAGTAAAAGAAAGTCTACTTCTGCATTCTGGAATATATAGGACTATGTTCATCCATTAGACAACTGTTTTATAAATATACAACACTGTCATCTCTCATTCATACTTTCAGCCAATCTCTCCAAGCCTCAGTGGAACCAGCATTGTTCACTGGCGGTAGGAAAAGAGCCAGAGAAAACCTCTGACCAAGGCTTTCGGATACCTCTACCAGATTTATCTAGTGAAGTCTTTCCAGTCAACCCTAGTGGTGGCATGGCTTTTCTATATCCCTTTTTAGTCTATTTCCTATATGTTTTCTCTTTTTGTGTCCCTTCTACTCTTTTGCCTTTGCTTATTTTTTGAAGTTATTTCTAGATCATCCTTCTTTACGTGGGGGTCAGGAGTCATCATGAGTGGTTGCTCAAAGCTTAGGGCCCTTTCTTTTTCACCTTCTCATACACATTTATTTTTTTTAGTTTGTGCAGTTTTCCCATCAAATCCACCTTTTTCCTTGTTGATGGTTGCTCCTCCAAATCACCTTCATCTACCATTAATTTTACTAATTTTTAGCTCCTTATAAAAATGTTGCTGCATCCTCCACTCTCAACCAAATACATTTATCTCCATCTGCTTTTACTGACAAGATAACTGGATATATCAAATGACCTGCATAGTTAAGCTGGAGCAGTTCTCTTAGCATTCTTGCCATTTATTGTCTCAAAGTATACAGTCTCAGCCAATAATCTGTTGAAGATAAACATGTCCTTTCTGCAAGAGATTTCATCATACCATCTACTATTTCCCATCAGTCAGTCTCTAGTGTATGCTAGACTCATGACCATTAGGAAATGGGTGGTCTGTACATTGTATCTCTGACTGGAGAACGAACATTCTCCAGCTGGGTGTTAATGGATGAGTAATGCCCACTGCAAAACATGCCTGCCATTTCATAGCAGCATCTTAAGCTGCCATGAAGCCCAGACAGTTAGAAAGCAACCACCTCAGAACACCCGTGTGAATACATAATTTGCACAATAACACACACTTGGCTGGGCATTATTCCTTGCTTAACAAGTGCTTGGAGGTTTGCTTAGTCTTCTGTGTAATCTGCTCTTTTTTCTTCAACTCTAAGAATCCATTCAATCAATGGTTTTAAATATGAAAGATTATGTATTACCTTGTTAAATAATCATTTGATTAGTGATCTTAGGTCTTTCTCTGTGATGGATTCAGTTATTTCCATTATTCTGATGTTCACTCAAAGACAACAGTTTTCTAATTCATCTTCTTCTTCTTTTGGCTTTTCCCTATTAGGGGTCGCCACAGCGGATCACCTGTTTCCATTTCTTCCTGTCCTCTGCATCTTGTCTGTCACACCAACCACCTGCATGTCCACTCTCACCACATCCTTAAACCTTATCTTAAGACTTCCTCTTTTCCTCTTACCTGGCAGCTTCATCCTTAGCATCCTTTGTCCAATATACCCAGCATCCCTCCTCAGCACATGTCCAAACCAACGCAATCTCGCCTCTCTGGCTTTGTCTCCAAACTGTCCAACCTGGGCTGACCCTCTAATATACTTATTCCTAATCCTGTCTACCCTCATCACACCCAGTGCAAATCTTAACATCTTTAATTCTGCCACATCCAGCTCTGATTCCTGCTTTTTTGTTAATGCCACTGTCTCCAACCCATATAACATAGCTGGTCTCACTACCCTCTTGTAGACCTTCCCTTTCACTCATACTGGTACTCGTCTGTCACAAATCACTCCTGACACTCTTCTCCACCCACTCCACCCTGCCTGTACTCTCTTCTTCACCTCTCTTCCACACTCGCCATTACTCTGAACTGTTGATCTCAAGTATTTAAACTCATCCACCTTCGCCAACTCTACTCCCTGCACCCTCACCATTCCCTCTATCCTCCCTCTCATTCACACACACACACGCACACACACACACACACACACACACACACACACACACACACACACACACACACACACACACACACACAACCGAGCCACTGGGGATTCACAAGCCAGTGCATTTCTTCATGCCGGTCCTAAGCCCAGATAAATGGGGAAGGTTGCATCAGGAAGGGCATCCGGCATAAAACATTTGCCAAATGAGATATGCGCAAACTAATATAGTTTTCCAAATCATCTAATTTCTCTATTTACTGCCTGCATTCCTTACCAGATGAGTTGTTTGCATTTCTACTGGTAGCGCAAAACTTTTGTTGTCTACTTTTAAACATTTCTCTGGCATTTTCCATATTGCCCATCTTTTTGGTGTGTCATTGTGACCTCATTGTAGGTGCCCATTCCTGCTTCCACTACCGACATTTTTTTCAAAAAGTATAAGCATACTTTTTTCAGTTGATGCAGTTAAACCTCTCCAATAGGTTTTCTGGGACACCACCACCTTTAGCCATTCTGTAATGCTTGAAAACATCCTTTGTATCAGCAGTTAGTAGAAATAAAAGAATTAGGCATTCACTGCATTGGATGTCATTTGTTAAGCAGCCATCTTACACTCAAGCTAGCAATACAGATTTTTTTAGTGACACAATAAAATGTATTCTCATAATATATTTTAAATATTTTAAACATATGCAATAAGAAACAAAAGTCAGTAACATGTAATTATTCCCTTACCGTCATATGACACGAAAGCTGTAAAAAGCCAACAAGTGCTCACGTGTTCTGATCCATAAATGATACAAGGAATTAGACTGTAAAGAGGATATACTGGTAACTATAAGACAATCAGGTAAATCTGCCCTGATAGCCTTCATCAGGCATAACTGGATAAAACTTAACATTTGTTCTAGACGTAAATCCAGAAAACATGGAGCAGTTCACTAGTTATCACTGTTTGTTTAGGCTTTGAAAGTTCCTATTCCTTAAACCTGTCTTAGCACACTACCAGCAGCAATGTCTTTTACAGACAATTGCATATATTCCTGGAAATACATAACTGGAATCTTTCAGTGAATTTTTGTGTAATTTTTTTTTTTTTAAATATTTTTATTAGTTTTAAAACTTTTACAAAAAATGAAAATAAATACAAAATAAGGAACTTGTAAGGTACATCAATCCAAGAAAAAGAAAGTAAAGTACATTCTAAATTAATACAAACAGTTAACAACAAGTTTTGATTCGTAGACAAGCAGTTATTGTAACAAGTACCTTACTCCTGATTGGGTAAAACATTCACTAGGGTGCCCCAGAAAAACATAATACAAATATAAATCAGGCCTCCCAAGAGGAGGATAACTGTAATCAGGTAATATACTATTATATAAAATATAAACTGTTAACTATTTTGTGGGTAAACCACCTAAACTAAAATATACATGTCCTAAAAACCTATTTACACTATATTTACAATATATTTACAACATGGATGTCAGATGACCTCTCCAAATAAATACATTTTTGTGTAAAATTTGACCAAGGAAAAATGTTGTCACTGCAGGTCCAAAAAAATAAAAAAATAAAATAAAGAAAAATGAAATAAAAAATACTGCTAATTATAAAGCCTGAAATGTGACATGACTCATTCTTCTGAGATATTTGCTATTGAAACTATGGACCGGAAAGTAATCCTTGCAGCCATTATTGTGATGTTTTGTCTTCCCATTGCTCTTGATAAGGCTAAAGTAAAGGTCTTCTCTACTTTATCTCCCATCCATTTTCCGTTATTATGAAAGTCTGCTCGGTGTGGTTATCAATGGAAAATGCAATACCTCTCCCCGGCCAAACATCATATGTCAAGCCAGATCATACCACAATAATATTGATAAGGAAATGCTATAAACTGCAGGATGGAGTAACCAATAATACCCAGCGAGTCCCTGTAACTGTTATATTGCACTACTGTAAGTCATTAATTAATATAATTCCAAATGGCAGCATTTTATCTGGCTGTATTTTCATGATTTAATTTTGGGAAGATTCATATACATGCATTTGCCAAGAGAAATCGACATATAACCTTTCATGCCAATCGCTCCTTATGTATCCTGTTATACAACCTGACTTCCTATCTTTGCTTTTGCTGGTACATTTCTACATGTCAACATGCTCTCTGTGAAATTATGTCCGATCTTGTTTTCTTATGTTTTCTGACTTACTACCCACGACCCCTTCTCTTTCTTCTACTCACTATTGTCAGCTTCAATCCTCTTATCTTCTGATGAAAGAGTATGTTCATAGCTTCATAGTTCATAGTTTAGTACTAAGCTAACTGCCCTTGCGAGCCATTTTAAGCCTAGCCTATTATCCCTTGTGAGACTGAAACCCTGCACCTTGTGTTTGTAAGGCAAACACCTTAGCCATTAAGCTTGCTGTTCTGCCTTCCGACATCATGAAACATTATCAGATCATTTTTTTATACAGCTTCCCCTCTATTCTTATCAGCATTGTAGCTTGTGTGCTTCATATACTCTGTTATGTTAATCTGTTTTCACTAAACCTCCCCAGGAGAAGACTGTTATTACTTATGTGCTGTATGCCTTAGTCTGATAGAAACTGCATCACCTTTTCTCTGTTCAATAGGGATTGGGCTCAGCAGGATTTACATAGAAATAAAATGCAACAATTAAGTAAGTAAATATAGTTGGCAATATCCAAAATATCCTAATGAAGTTATTTGTCATTACTGTTTCTCTATAATACACATTCCACATCACACATCAGTGTATCTCTGATAATGCTTGTTATTGTTTCATTCACCTGATCATTTATTGCTTAAAGAGGAAAAACCGGATCATAATCATATCTGAATTTAGAAAACCATTGACAAAAATGTCAGGTCCAACAATTCCTAGTTTCTGATCTTCTGTGTCCGTGTACTAATTAATGGTTCATGACAGAGTGACACTGGGAGCCATAGACTGTGACTAACCAGGCTTGGAAGAGCTACATATCAGACTACAGTTTTTAGACCTGTGACACAATTATTCAATGACAGAATGACATGAAATTGGAGGAAATACTGAGCCAAGACTACAGTGACCAAAACAAGAAGCATACTGCTCAAATTCTTTTCACAGGAAATCTGTCCAAGCCTAAAATAATCGGGAGACAAAGGCCAAAAAATAGACAGATTTTAAATATTGCTTTTATAAACTTAGAAAGTTGCTAGAATAACAGGATTTTTGTCAGCATGCATTTTCTGAAGGATATGAAGTCTGAAATTGAAATTTATTTCATCATTTAGTGACGTCAATCCTCAGTGATTTCTCAGAAAATCATAAATTTTATGAGGAACAGACCAAAAATATGAGGCGAAAATCTGTACATTCTGTGAAAATCTGGACAGATGAGAAGTATGCCAAGGAAGAAGGTGAGATGCATGGAAGAAAAGACATTATAAAAACAAGTCGGTCGGACTGAGGGCCCATTTGCATTGACATTATTTTTTAAACAATTCCTTGGGGTCTCAAGGATTGAATGAAGAAGGTGCTCAGACACTGACTGGTGCTTTATGACCAGGAATCCTCTACAGTATTTTTTGGGGCACAGAATAATTTATTTTTAATTATATTTATTTACTTATTTATTTATTAGCAGAATTGTCCAAAACATAACACAGGTATTGAATGCAGTTTACTTTCATGTAGTATTTCTCCATATTATTTTTATGACCAGAAAGTTCATAAAAATATCATGCTGTGTTCCTAAACCTAAAATAAAACATCATCAGCCTTTAAGAGTGCTGGACAGATAAATCCTATAAAGCCTGTGTGGACAACTGTCCATATTAATGTTCTCCATTCCAAGGAATGACTAGTGGCACAAGTCCTGGAAAATACAGTTAGGATTTATATTACACTTGTTGTTGTTGTGTCTTTCGGCTTTTCCCGGTTAGGGGTCGCCACAGCGGAACTCCAGTTCGCTAGTGATTGGCAGTAGAGTTTTACGTGCCGAGTTGCTGGCCCTGAGGCACAACCTTCAACAAAGGTACGGTCATTCAAGCATGTCTCCACACAGAAGATGCTCTAGCTGAGAATCGAACCGGACGTCTTACTGTGAGGCAACAATGCTACCGCAGCACCACCACCGCAGCATATTATGCTTATTCTTATATCTCCAGTAGGACGCTGACTTTTTATTTCATAAAGCTACTAAGAGATGTATAACTAAGTATAAATATTTTTGCATGATACAAATGAGGTAAGGCACGCTAGTTAGTTATTTATGTATTTATTATTTCTATACCTTGTTTATTAATCAGGTAGGTGAACCATTCCCAAGGCTGTTTTCAGTTATGACTCAAGCCAGTTAAATAAAATCCAATACAAATATAGCATGGACGTATATAAAGAAGTATTGAATAATGCAATAATAATTCAATTGCAGATACATTTTAATGAACTAATACAGTTAATAAACAATAATGGGAATGCATAGAAATAATAAAAAGTCTGTTTCTAATTACAATTTAAAATTAAATAAAACAGTGCCGAGGAATACTTCAGTGCTTATGACATATTATGCATATGATTTGACATCTATTTACTTGAAAGAATAATTGGAATAAAATACAACATGAGGATTTTCTATGAAAAACAATTATGATTTTTAAAGCTACAATATTTGTATTCATCAGTCAAATATTCTTGTCAATAGGATCTTAACTGCTCATAGTTGATACATTTCTTAAGTTTCTAAAACAACAAGTGCCAAACTACTGGGGCTATTTACTAAAGGGTCATTTGCTGAGAGGTAGGGAGTAGATCGGTCTTCTGAGAAATACTCCTTTTCGGTTTCATGGGGCATAGGAAGTGAGCTTTGCAGCAAGTTTACTTTTCAAAGGAGAGCAGTTACTAACATTTGTCCATGAATCCTTGCCCAAGCACAATAACCACACCGATTATAACAAGTGGCCAGGCTTATTGCCAGACCAGTAAATAAACATCTAATAACATTTAACAGGAAATGATGAACATAAAAATGAAATATCTCAATACAAACAAAATAAACAAACTAGTCGGGCAGTATTCACAAACTGTGCATTCCTGAACAGAATAAATATTCAAGCAGTATTAAGACCTCGCACTGTTGGCAAGCTCCGCTAACTATATATCCCAAGAACAGCATCATATACTGTTCACTCCTATCACTTGACAAACAACAAATGAAAGATAACGTTGGGGGTCCTCTTATCCAATAGACCATCTTGCCCATAAATTGCCCAAACATCATACATTTCTTAATTCAACACAATCAAATTTTGTGTGGGAAGGAGGGTTGATACAATCATCTGCCCCAAACAGACTGATGTCCTCGTGTCCATAATTTAAATTCTCATCATTCCACCTTTCTTCTTCCTACCTCTACCTCACCTCCTGGCTCTCTAACTCTAAATATCTTCCTATCTACTCAACTACCTGGATAATTAAAGCTGAACAGCACTATGATGGCATTTATGAACAAAAATGTCTGTCCAGGCATACCCTTCCTATCTACAAACTCCCACTTGGACACAGTAAGCACACCAACTTTGATAAGTAACAAAGTTTATTACCAGAGCATTAAATAAGCATGTAATAATATTTAACTGACAACAAAGAACATGCATACAAAATATATCAATAATAACAGTATAAACAAATGCGTTAGGCAGTATTCACACACTGCTCAGCCCTAAACAACATGAAAGCAACACTCGTAGCCAATACCACAAAAAGCATACCCCAGAAACACCTTTCTATACCACTAACTTCTAGACTTATCAAAACTGCCTGTGAAAGGCAAATGGGGGGATCCTTTTATATATAAGGCCATCTTGCTCATAAACCACACACCAGACTGCCTGTGTGGCACATATTCATATCCATGACCATGAAGCATCTTATGCAGCTTAGGAAGCTCCTGTAACTGCATCTTTAAATGGCAAAGACACATGTACATCAAATAATTGTAGTCTAATGTACAACATCCTGTCTGAACCACACAGGATCATTATCTGCAAAATTCTAATGCTATAAAATTAGGAACTTTATCAAGAAGTTGCCCTACCTGCAATACTGTTAATGAATGTCCTAATGTTCTGTATTACTACTACTCTCATTGTCCCACTCCAAAGTAACCTAGGAATGACAGATGACCATTCAATCACAGCGACTAGGACTCTTTGCTATAATGTAAACTAATATCTCACCGTCCAAGATAATAATTTATGTTTTTCTAAGTTTTGGAAACTTGCACAAATCATTATCCCTCTGAATGAACCACAGTGACCTTAACTTTTTCATCTCCTGGCTGAAACTTTTTCACGGTTATCAAAAGCTGATTCCAAAACAGATCTTTGGTCCCCAGGCACATCAGGTTTCAGACTTACCATCATTAGCCAAATCAGATACCCAGCCTATATATATATATATATATCTATATCTATATCTATATCTATATACATATATATATATATATATGTTCTAAGCATAAACTTTCTCCCAAGCAATGGCCAGACACAAAGAATGAATGGAATATGTACCCTCAACAATACCCCGGTGCCTCATAGCCCACTTCAAAATCACATTAAAATTCCTCACATTAACTGGCTTTCCATCCAAAACTAAAAAACAAATCCTGTTCTGAGCATATACCTTCCTCCCAACAATGCCCAGACACAATAAAAGCTGTCTTTTCCGGTCCACTACTAGGTGATCTCTCCCAATCTGATCTGTCTTTGACTTTCTAAGCCAAATCAAAAGCACATCTGGCATTATACACATATCCAAATAGCTAAGCCTCTTTAAAATCTCACTAATCCAAAATGCCCCTTTATTCATTAAAGCTGATGAAGTAGCTCACAAAAGATATAACTCAAAGATAGCAACTTCATACAAATCTTTCAATATCACTTTCAACCACTGTCTAGCAGTTGATAAGCTAGCATCAGCCAGTATAGTTGTCTTTTTTCCTCTCCCAAATTTTCAACATTGTCAAAATCAAATAAGGCTTCATAAAATCCAGCAACCTGCAAACTCTGCCTTTGCACTCAAGCCTGCCAGATGAACTTAAACTGACTTCATCATGTCCCAGTCTACAACATTCTCACCACATACCTCACCTCACTTCTAACCTGACAGAGCAAACCCTATACTGCTAAGGCAAGTCCCCTACAAAATCCACAAAAGCAGCCAAGGTTGCACTATAAACCCTTTCTTGCTGACTTAGCCCACAACTGCGGTATCATCCAGGAAGCAACAGCTTGAGGGTCATGCATATCTCTTCTGGTACAGCATAGATTGTTCTTCCACTTCTGAAACCAGAGAAGAAACTGAAAAAAAGACAAGCTATCAGCCACCATGTTCCATCTGGTTTACTATCACAATGCCGACGTGCACTTGCACGGCTATGACGTATTCGAACAACAGATGTTCGAATACTTCATATTTCGGCAGGTGATGTGAGCGAACGTTACCATTGTGAATGGACTGTGCATTCGCAATTCTAACGTTCGCTCATGTGAGGGGTTCGCGGTACAGAAAGGTTAAGGAAATACATCCCTTTCCTCACTGTAGTGCGATCTCGGAGTTGGAATATTAAGGTAGGGGGGTGTGGGGGGTGCAGGGGGGCTTGCCCCCCTGCATAACTGTGAGTTTAGGCTAGGTAGGTTGGTAGTTACGGGATGGGTGGGAGTGCTGTGTATTGCCGTAAATGTCACGAGCGACATTTTCGACAATACACAGCTGTTTTCGACTTTAGGTTAATTCAGAAATGTTCATTTCTGATGTATAAATTCGAAAATGCAGGCACGTTTTATTCTGATTTTTGAATTTATGATAGTAAACCATTCCATCTACCATAAATATATACTTAGCAGAAAAGGGCAAATTAATACTAAGGGGAATACAAAACCAGTTTCTGCAAAAAAAAAAACTGAATTGCCTCAGATGTCACTGACTTCTTAACAACACCTGCACTACTGCATCATTGTCTGAATAAGAAAAAACACATTTTTATTTCTCAGTTGTTGTCTTGGCCACACATCATCAGTGAAATGTTTTACCACAATCTTTAAAGGGATTGGGCTTTTCATTGTAGACTTCTTTCATCAGGCGTTTTCATTCAGGATTATTTCATTTTCTAATAATGCACTTGTACAATTTCCAACAAAGTAATATCCTTACTCCTCTCCCTTGATGAATCCTCAGGTCACGCTGCTGGAAACAATTTACCCTTAAAATATGCCCCCATACTTAAACTCATGTACAACTGCAAAAAGTCTGATGAAACCTACTCACCTTGCCAGATCACCACACCATTAAAATGTACCAGAAATTAATCCAAATTTCCAAGTCTTCCTTAAACATATTAGACACTCTTATCCTGTAATGTTTTTGTTTTTCTTTTTTCATTATTTTACATTTGTTTACTGAGGAGCTCCAACTGGGTTTTTGGCCCATTTTCAGTGGAGGTCAGTAGAAAAACGCTCCACAAGTATTGTTAACAAAGCCATTGTTTAAAACAGTTGGACAAATGCAAAAATACAATTAACATGAATTATTAAACAATAATGACAATTAAAAACATTGTAAGTTTGTGTATACAGATAATTACATGGAGATTCCGACAGATAAACCAGAAGTGGATTGTGGGTAATGATGGTTAAAGAGAAGACATATTAGATGAGCTAAGATTCAAAGAGAACTGAAGAGATATAAGAGAGTAAGTATGGTTGGGCAAGTATTTTAAAACAGAGTTGTTCATGAGATGACAGGAAGCAGAACTATAGCTGCAGAGGGGAAGTTGAGGCAAAATAGGAAAGAAGGAGGGTTTTAGCCTGGCTTAGTACCCTCAAAATGTTCACCTTTAACCTGTAAAAACCTCTACCTGGCCCTGTCAATCTACATAGAATATTAGTAGACCTAATAGTTCTATGAACTCCCAAAGTCTGGCTTTCAACTTGCATTTCAAGGCTTCAATTTCACTATACAGTCTTATCAGCTTACTCTTCAATACCTAAAAAAAAAAAAAAAAAAAAAAAAAAATCCCAAAGTTAAATCTATAGGTAAATTTTAAAATGTTAGCACATTTGCTGGACCTTCCCACTTATCCTTAGCTAATAGCATGCCCAGCTCACTGCACTGTTCTAAAAATACTGAATTCCCTTTCCAATCTTCTCTTTACCCTCACCAACCATTAGAAAATCATCTAGATAACATACATATATATATATATATATATATAAGTATATAAGTATATATATATATATATATATATATATATATATATATATATATATTTATATTTATATATATATATATATATATATATATATATATATATATATATATATATATATAAATATATATGCTGCTAATAGTTAATCCACATTAAACTACCTTATTCTCTTTCTCCATCAAATTTCCCTAGCACTGTCCGGCAATATCCATCCCAGTCCTGGACTCACTCCCACCCCACAAACTTCCCTCTCACATATCCTCAAACACTCAAATCCATTTGCCTCACTACAGTCAGCTCTCAGAGCCTTTGAAATAAAATCCCTACCCTCCATGCCTGGCTCACCAACAATCACCCTGACATAGTAGCATCTCAGAGACCTGGCTTAAACCCTCCATAAAAGATAAAAAAATTCTTCCACCTGGCTATCAAATGATTCACAATGACAGACTTAACATGAAAGATGGAGGTGTAGCTATTATCTACTCTTCTACCAGTACAGTTACTCCATACTCCAATCATATTCCACAGTTCACCAAAGATGAAATGACCATAGCTCTACTAAAAATCAATAATCACAAGTCCATATGTATAGTCAACCTCTATATGCCCGCAGTCAGCAATATCCCAGTACTAGAATATATCCTCTCTTGGCTTTCCTCTACCATGAAAAAATGAAACCTACATCCTTGGTGACATGAACATTAACTGGGCCAATATAAACTCTCAAACCACATCTCATTCAATCAACCTCTTTAACTTCACCCAAATCATAAACTCTCCCAGCAGACCCAACAAAGATGGGACCTCTGGCACCATCATTGACTGGATCTTAACATCCCATCCAAACCTCATTTCAACTGCTGGAATCCTTCCAGACCCTCTCAGTGACCACCAACCTGCCTTTGCTGACTGTCACCCATCTCCTCTTCAAAACCAACACCACTACCTTCAAACTCACAACCTCTCCCACTTCAACCCTCAGACTTTTTCTGACTGTCTAAAACACTGACTGGACCCGTCTAAGAGCCCTACCCCTCGACATTGCCACTAACTACTTCAATTAAACTTTCTTAAACCTACTCAACAACCATACTCCTCTAAGAACCAAACATGTCAAAGATAAAGCCTCCCCCGGCTATCAAATTAAACTAAAGTAATCATGCTCCAGAGACAAAAAATGGAAGCAATATCAAAGAAACAAACACCCTAACACCCTACTTGAAGTCAAACAACTCCGAAATACCATAAAAAAAACTAATAACTAGAGACCACAAAGCATACTACTCCAAACTTCAATCCAAGTACTCAACCAACCCTGGGATACAATCTCTTCTCTCTTCCACCCTGGAAATAAAGATAACCCCTGTCCCAACCCCAACATCCACCAACCTCGAAAATGCCACCCAATTCAACTCCTTCTTTGTAGATTGCATAGTTAAACTATCCTCCTCCTCTTTCCCCAACCCTAACCCCTCCTGCCCCCCACACCCCTCTAATGACAAATCTCCTCCCTCCACTTTTAGCCTAAAACCCATCTCCACAGGTACAATAAAAAACGTCTCCATCAACTAAAACCTTGCCGCAATGCACCTGACAATCTACCATCACCTTTCCTCAAAATAGCCGCAGACAGCATTGCCTTTTCCATCTCCAGCTTAATAAACCAATCCATCTAAGAAGCCTACATCCCTTCTATCTGGTGACATGCATACATCATCCCTCCACATAAGGGTGGTAAAAACAATGACACCACCAATTTCAGGCCTATTGCCATCCTTTCCCTGCATTTTAAAATGCTGGAAAAATGTATCCATTCACAACTATTGCCATACTTAATATATAACAATCTTCTCTCCCCCACTCAACATGGATTCGGCCCTGGCCACAGTACCATGACTGCCCTCCTTTCCTTTCTCAAGACCATTAAACAAGCACATGACTCTGGCAAACTCATATTTACCCTGTTCCTCAATCTATCCAAAGCTTTTGATAACGTCTCACACCTCATGCTCCTATCTCAACACTAATCTCTCAACCTCTTTGCCTCCACCATAGGCTGGTTCTCTAGCTGCTTCTCTGAATCACATTTGTCCCGGGTAAAAGGGGCATAGTAGCTAACATATTAATTGATCTGAAAATGTATACTCGAAAATTTAATTTGAATGTTTGGTTCAACAATATGAATGGTGATAATAGTGCTTACTATGAAACTAGATTATAAAGCCAAGTATATTTAATCCACCCACTAATAACTTGATAGGCATGTATGAAAAAATGTGTGAAAGGGATACAAGAAGATTTTTTAAGAGACCAGATTGTCAATATCATACCAATATGAGTAAAGAGGAGCAAGTACTTTTAGTTGACTAAGCAAATGATAGGGACATTCAAATAATGAAAACTGATAAGGGTAATGGTAAATTATAGATAGGGGAAACTACTTCAATGGTATGAATATATTACTAATGGATGGGACGTATGTAGAAAATTCCATTAATGAGATTCACATTACTAAAAAGAGGGTGGATCTATTACTTGAAGACATGTTGCAGGAACAAATAAATGAAAATGAATATCAGTATATGAAAAATGAATATCCTATGAAATCTAATATTTTTGGAATACCTAAGATTCACAAGGGTCTAAATAATTTAAAATGTAGACCCATAGTTGATGGTAAATGTTCCAAAACATGTTTTATAAGTAAATATTTAGATGTTCAACTTCAAAAAGGGTTAAAGTTGTTTCCCTACATATGGAAGGATTCATAGCAATTTTTAGAAAATTTAAAAAAAATTGAAATTAAGGAGGATGTAATATTAGTTACTATTGATGTTTGTAATTTTTTTTCTATGATACCCCATGAGCAAGGTTTAAGTTGGTTGGAAGTCCAGTTATTAAAAACGGGAATATATGATCAAGATCAAGTGAACAAATGTATTACCCTGATGGAAGTGGTTTTAAGAAATAATTTTGTATACTTTGAAGGACAGTACTATAAGCAGACTGCAGGTGTAGCGATGGGGGCAGCATGTGCCCCCATTTTTGCTAATTATGTCATGTCATATTGGGAGCAAGAGTTTATATTTGCCAGTGAATATCAGCATCATATCATGTATTATACTCAATTTTTGGATGATGATTTTTTAGTATGGAAAGGGGCTGAGACCATATTGGAAAAATTTTTGGTTTACATAAATATGACAGTTGAATTTTTAAAGTTTAGTTATACTTATAGTAAACAAATATTTCATATTTGGATTTAGATGTGAGAATAAGTTCTGAATCTAATCAAATGACCTCCATGATTTATAGAAAATCTACATTTTCTAATTCCTATTTGGAATTTGGAAGCTAGCACCCATACCATCAGAAAAAATGTATTGTTAAGGGACAATTGGTACAGGTGGCCAGGATGGTTACTAGACAATGTGATTTTCTGGAGGAGGTAAAATTTATATTGGGAATGTTTACAAAGAGGGGATACCCTGCAACACTTTTGAACAATCTTAAAGAAGAGGTGGTTAAAACAACCACTAGATGGAATGTACCTATCATTATTGGGAGGTATTGATAATGGATCCATGACAATGTATAAGAAGGATAGAGAAGTGGTAGCGTTAAGTTTTATTACAACATATAATTTGGATTCAGACAGTGTGGTTGAGGCCATTAGGAACAACTGGGAAATTTTACAGTTTGATCATAATGTGGCCCAAAAGGTGGGTAAAACACCAAATATAGTGTATGGAAGGGATAGATCCTTTAAAAATATTTTAGAACGCTCCCATAGGATTGGACCAATTAATAGAAAAATAGGTAATTTTAAGTGTGGCATGTGTCCTTACTGTCCCTATATTTTGGAAACAGGAGAATTTTATATTTTTAATGGAAGAGAAATATTTTTAAAGGGCATTTTAATTGTAATAGTACTAATGTGGTGTATATGGCCAAATGCCAAGAATGTAGTACATTCTATATAGGGAAAACTAATAGACGTCTAAAGGAGAGAATATACGAACATCTTGTGGACATTAGGAAATGTAAATTGACTAATGCACTTAGTAGACATAAACAAGATTTTACTAGTCACAATTTTAAATTTCTTATAGTACAACAGTTGGTTAAGGATGTACAAGGTGAAATACTGGACATACACCTAGACATTTCTGAACTTAAATGACAGTTATGGTTGGACACAATCCAATACCCAGGAATCAATGAAAATCTTAGTATTTCAAGTATTTTAAAATTGAGGAATTTTTCTGGGATAGGATATGTATTTATGCATACCATTAGAGTTGTTTAGTTTATGTATTTGTACTAGTGATTTTAATTTGTAATTTTTTTTATTTTTTTTTAAAAGTATAGCTTATGAAGTTTATTGCTTTAAATACATTAATGTGTTAATGTAAGGGATTAATTGGGAGGAGCAATGTATAAATAGGTTGGTTTGGGTAGTTCAATTTGTTGTGATGAAGTCCCCTACTGAGAGTGAAGAAAGCTCTTAACTTGAGTTTTTATTGTGTTTGGAATAAACTATTGAATTCTAACTGCTGCGGTATCTTCATCCACTTGGTTACTGCCTCACTGAATGACAACTAACTATGCAATCGAAATCCTCAACCTCTCCCTTCCTACACACCCCAACCAGCGTGCCCCAGGGTTCTGTTCTAGGTCCCCTACTCTTCAATATATTTATCAATAACTATCACCACACCATCCCTGATTCATCACTAATTCAATATGCAGATGATTCAACAATCATCTGCTCAGCTTAATCCCCCTCTGACCTGCTTCTAAAAACCCCTATTAGCTTTCTCTAATACAGAAACTTGGATGCAAGACAATCACCTGGCCCTAAACCCTAATAAAACCAAACTGATGTTTTTTTCCCCTTCTAGAAACTCCCTTATCAACAAAAACGCATTTGCTATACTCAGCTGAAACCATGTTCCCATTGAAATTGTATCAAATACTAAACTGCTCGGTGTTATCACTGATGATCACCTAAAATTTGACACTCATAGCCAAACCACTATAAAAAAAAAAACACCAAAAACTAGGACTCCTGTACAGACACAACCGCTACCTCATTCACTCCACCAGAAAAACCCGTGCCTCTTCCTACCTTCTCCCCTCCCTTATGTATGGTGCACCTCTACTAACCAATCTCCAACTCAGCCTACAATCCAAACTCGAATCCTGCTACAATAAAATCAGCAAATTTGCTACCAACTCAAAAAACTCATTGCATCATTGCCACTCTCTCCATACCCTGCAATGGCTCGCACTACCCAATTATCTTAGCTTTCTTAAACTTACCACTGCCCACAAGTTCATCTTCAAACCTTCCAGGTGCACCTCTCTAAACCCCTGCATTCCTAACCGCTCACTCAGATCAGAAAACCAAAATCTCCTACAAATCTACAAACCCTCAGGATCCCCTGGCCATCTCCTGCTATCTTGCTCCATATCTAAACTATGGAACTCTCTACCTCCCTCCCTGCGTAATACCCCTAACCACAGCAGCTTCAAATCTCTCCCATTCTCACATCTTGCTTCAAAATGGACATGCCCATTCAACTCTCCAACATAAATCTCTCCCCTAACTATTTTAACTCCCACCCCCTACCACACCCAATTCTCATACCACTACATTGCTTACTACTACTACATTCCACTACCTACAAAGGACAGGCTCCTGCTGCACTGTGGCTAACCTTGTTGGAACTTCTTATATCTAAAACTGTGATTTTATTACATATAATATGTATTATAACTGTGTACATACAAACATTTTCCACCACTGTTCTATTATCTGTATTTCCTTGCATGTATAAGTATTATGCCCCATATGTATTACACTGTATTCTCAGCTTAATGTAACTAATCATACTGCTTTGTATATATTTGTAATTTACTTATTTGTTATTTGTCATAGGAGCTTTCCCCCGGGTCGCCACTGAAAATGGGCTCTTCTTGGCCCAGTGGACTTCCCCGATCATTAAACTTAAATAAATAAATAAATAAATAAATAAACAAATAAATAAATACACCTCCCTCTGTCCAGTTGCTCCCATAATCACTGTAATAATATGCTAAACTTTTCAAATGTTGAGCAAACCACTGCGCAACCCATAGACATAGTTTTATTTTGCCCACAAACACATACCTAAAACTGACCAATCAACCTGCTGACTTGGTGATAGACAAAATGCTGATAAAGTATCTGACATAACTGACCACGAGTCAGTAAAGCTATGAGTCATTCTAACAGCATCATCCAGGAATGCAGACTGAACCCTCACTTCCCTCTTTTCAATATGATCCTTTAGCAACCACCCACCCACAAGAAAGGTGATGTATCATGAGGAATTCACCCATACTTGTTTGGGCACAAAATCCAGTGTCATGCCTCTATAAGATAAAATTTTAGTGAGTCCAAAGGACCCAATACCCTACCTGCCTCAACCTTTTTGCTCAACAATGCCTGAGCAGTATCGTTGATACCTTTAACAGACTGTAGGTTACCATATACACACTGACTACTGAAATGACATCCTAATTGAAAACCCAGTGGCAAAACAATGTTTCAGTTCCAGCACTGCCTCCTTATCTGGGAAGCATGGCATCTACACCACAAGACCTCAGTCTTAATAGTGGATTACAATGGCTGGCTTACCAGCCTCTTCTAAAAATGGGAACAATGTATTATGACTCTAAAACTGCATCTTCCTCTAATTTCTGCATCCCTTGATATACCTTTTTTAAACTGCATCCTGTGACAAAAAGGGCCCTCAGCCTCCCTGCCCACTTTCTGTATACTAGCAACTGACTCCATTGCAATGGGCTCTGGAGGATGAACAAACTTCTGAACCTGCAGATTGTCCATATACATCTGCCTACACTGAAAGCCCAACACACTTTTGCCCTGCTCGTGTCTTTCTCTTGCCCAAGATTATGTGATCTCCCCACCTGCTCCATCTCTCATTGTTCCAAGCCAGATATTGTTGTGCCTTTTCCCAACACAAAGACCTATGCATGGCTTTCAGTATTCTAAAACAAGCCATACTTTACCACCTCTTAGCTGCTGTGCTTTATTTATCATCAAAAAACAGGGCAATAAAGAAAAGCTTTGCTTAGGATCTTTCTCTTGGATTATTACCATTGTGTATACAAACCCCAACTACCAGTTATCCCACAATCTAATCCTGAAACCAATTGCTCTCCTTTTATCCAAGACTGTTAAATATTTAGAACACAGTTTAAACAAGCCCTGAAACATCCTCTCCTAATCAAACAATTAAATTACCCCAGCAGGTCATCCTTTCTCCCTCACTACCAAGTAAGCCAACATTTCCCTAGTCAGCTCCCAGAGCTACTATTTTCCTGGATTAAATAAACTAACAACCCACTAGTTCCATACAGAAATCCTTTACAAATCTACCTGATGTGCAGAAACATGGCCTTTTTACTGAAGCCCTTAAAGCAAGTGACAGGGTTTTTTTTCAAAATCCATTAATTGTTCTTTAGAATTGGATTAACTACAAAATATGTTTGTCTGACTTTCACAGATACATACTTGTCAAAGTCGAAATAGTTGTTTATTATTGTCCCTAAATCTTTAAATATGTTATCCTTCAAAATCTGACCATTTATTTTTCAACAAAAACTTATGTTCTCTTGGTCAGGTCTCTTAATAATGCATTTATTGGGATTAATTGCAAGGTCATTCATTCTGCAGTAAACGTGTTGTTTTTGTATAGGGTCCTGGTGACCTTAACAAAGTTTTATTGAAGTAAACCACTACATAGTCATAACCATGTTTAGCTGTCTAAGGCTCTTTTACATCTTGGAAGAATAGTCCAACAACAATGGCCCTAGTACAGGGCTCTGGGGGTACCACTGATAAACTTGGTATAGACAAGTAAACTTACAAAACTGACCTGTTAATTCCCACTGTGTAACCAGTATAAAAAGGTCTTAATGTAGATGGTTTGTGTTAGTGATTAAAATCAGGGAAAACCAGGCACCCACTATTAAAAATGTTTGAATGTCATTTCAAATATTCTCCTGACCTTGCCTGTGACCTTAGGTAGTAGATTATTACATCACTGAAGTAAATTGGCAAGTACTTGCTGGTGTCAGCTTGCTTAATGTCTGGAATTTTAATTGATACAGGCATTTTTATAACTACAGGAGTTTTACAAGGGAAGTAGATATTGGCCTCTAATTTATCAGTTCTTAATTATGCCTTCACCATTCAGGATATTATGGCAGCTATATTGGATGAAGCTATAACTATGTCCAAAATGACTCTGGTCTGATTAGTGGTTCAAGTGTTGATGGCACTAGCAATGGACATGGACATACCCATCCTGGCTGTTAGTGGCTCAAGTGTTGATGGAGCTAGCAATGGACATACCCTTCCTGCCGGAGTGAATCTCTCTGTCTTGAATCTTGTTGATCTTCGGGTCTTGGAATAGATCATTGTACCTGAATGTGTGGGTGGGTAAAGGAGCTGGAGCTGTCCTTGGGCCTGGACTTTGAGAGTCTTCACTAACCACAGCGCATGACTTTGCAAAATGAAGAAAAACAAATACCTGCTCATCTGTGAAGCAGTGATACCATTTTATTCGCAAGAAAAACAAAAATAGATAAAAAACATGTGAACTAAGCACTTTCACACCTTATAGGGCTTCTTCAGAGTTAACGTGTTAAACAAACATTCATATTTTATTTCCTATGAAGCATGACATCATATCCTGAGAAAATACCCTCTAAAAATACATTCTTAAAAATCTCATCCAACTGCAGTATATTCATGAAATTTACCATCCAACTGATGGTTGATGATAAATAAAAAAACATCACAGACTCTGCATGACTCTCTTTTACCACAGTGTAATAAAAACACTAGCAAAACATATGCATAGAGAATGAACATCTTAAAAAGTTGTAATATCCAATTTGTATCACTAGGTGGCATACTTGTTAGTTATATAACTGTTACCCTGCTCTTTAGAATGGGTTTAATTGATATGTAGTCATTGATCCCTGGGCAGTTATGGGCATGTAGTCTCATTTGCAATTCAACCTCTCTGATCTCTACTTCTAGCTTAGCCCCCAAGCCCCCCCCCCCCCCCCCCCATCAAACAGGAACTTTTTAAAATTCCTGCATTGTGTACTGTGCATATACTAGGAACTGACAGACTTTTTGTTCCTAATGTCGAAGACATGTTCTAAGATCCTTTCTTTTAATTTTCTAACAGTTTTACCGATGTAAAATGCCAGACATGCCATGCAAGATGCAATATATACCACACATTTTGTCTCACAGTTGCATCTGCCAGGGCATTCCAAATTCTTATAGAAGCCAGGGATAGAAATGTACGGTCCATCATTAATGTACTTACAAAATCTGTAGAAACCACACTTACTCATTAGTGATCTAAAAGCAGAGGACCTCTTCTTGCCACCTGATTCTAAAATTTCCTTCAAGTTTCTACCTCTACCAAAGGTGGTTATGGGCCTACTGCCCAGTTTCAAATTGAGCTGAGTAACAAATCCCAACATCTATTCAGTCCTGGGATTATCATCTGAGAGCAGTCATTGTGTTCTACAACCATGGCATCCTGTCCTGAATGTGTTTCCACATTTAAACTAGTGTCACTCAGGCTACCTTGTATTCTCAGTATAGGTTTGAATCTTGCATTTCTTTTCTTTGTCACTTCCTTTTTATTTTTACCAAAAATTCCAAAAGATAACCTCTATCCAGTAACATGTCTATTAGTATATTCATTTCCTTTACACAATTTTCATCCTCATTAATGAGCCTACTTAATCCCACCATCTGGACTGCCACAACACTTTTTTTTTTTTGTTGAATAGGATGGAAACTGTCAAACCTTAATAGGAAATTCGAATATGTTTTTTTTTTTCTGAAGATGGTAGTTGTAATTTTACTGCCTAACAGTTTTTTTCTTGATCAAAATATCCAGAAAATCTATTTCAATTTCACTTGTTCTGGATGTAAATTTGAGGTAACCCACTGTACTATTTAGATAATCCACAAAATGTAGTGCTTCATCTACAGACCCTTTCCACAATATTAGGACATCATCCAAAAAGTGTAAATAACACTTTATTTTGTCCTTGTATGTGGAATTTAGTACGTGCTGTGCTTTCCAGCCTGCCACCATCAAGTTTGCAAAAACTGTTGAAGACTTGGCACCCATGGCAACTCCTGTCTTTTGGGGGGAAGAACTCTCCCTCAAAGAATACAAAATTGTTAGTTAGCACCACCTCCATTACTTCAACCAAAAAATTCACCTTAGTAGGTTCATATTTTCTGGATTGGGTTAACATCTGTCTATAATGTTCCAGACCTTCATGATGAGGAATGACACCAAATAAATTTACTGCATCCCTGCCAAGAAAATGTAGTCATCATGTGTGCTGATTTCCCTCAGGACCTCTAGGCACTGCCAGGAGTCTCTCAAAATCTGTTTCTGTTCCTGCACTAGCTGTTTGAACCAAAAATTTATATATGCAGCCAGAGGTTCTGTTTTTGATTTCCTAGCCGAGACTATG
The DNA here is from genome assembly GCF_019279795.1 of Protopterus annectens. Classification (NCBI taxonomy): domain Eukaryota; kingdom Metazoa; phylum Chordata; order Ceratodontiformes; family Protopteridae; genus Protopterus; species Protopterus annectens. The sequence goes on along the minus strand of NC_056726.1, from coordinate 1,024,184,160 downwards.
GGTCTAAAGGGGGGGGGGGGGGCATTCTGTTTTTTGTGAATCTTGGATATCCCAAACATGGCTGATATTATAGGTGCCTCTACTTGTAAATAATCCAATTCCGCCTTACTAATAATTCCTTGAAAAAAGGAATCTTTTAAAAACAGGTCAACTTTTGCATAAGCCATGTGGATTTCATTTCGGATACCCTTTCTTATGTAGTGCTATCATTCAGAATGTCAAACATCTTAATGGTGTAATCTAACTGACTCATTATAACCATATCCCCTCCCTTGCCCGGCTTCATGACCCTATAGTGCTTATTTTGCACTAGGTCACTCAAACATTTTCTCTCTTCTATTGTCAAATTATCTTGTGACATGTCTAGCATTACAGGGCCTCCTTATCTCCCCCTCACATAACCTTTCAAATGCACCCCCCCATTGAATTACTAGGGGGATGAATATGCTTTAGACCTGTGTGGTCCATTGTGTGTGGTATACCTCTTCCATCAAAGTACAATCTCAAATTCAACTGTCTGGTGTGCAATTTCAAGTTAAGTATCATTCTTTTTATATCAGTTTTAAAGCTTGGTACATAATTAAGACCCTTGAATAGCAACCTTAAATGTATTTCACTCGTTTCAAGATCACTCAGGTTATATAATGTAAAACCCTGATATGTTGATACACTGACAGTGGAAACATGATTGTCTACCACATTAGAACCTACATACATTTCATCACTTGTCATGTCCATAAAAAAAATGGTACATTCTTGAGTAGAGTCATTATCAGTGCTGAAATGTCCAAGAACAATTGCTTGATTACTTTCAAGCCTCAGTTCCATCTCCCCCTCCCCCTCCATCTCGGTCCCTGCACCGACCAACTGTTCTGCCCTCTGCAGGACTGATGGCCTCTGTTCCTCAGTTGCTCTGATTGACATACCTGTGGTGAATTCACTAAAAAATGTTCACCATTGCCAGCATTCCCACTTTCTGATTCATTCAGACCTGCGTTGTCCCTTCCATCATGATTAACATGTTGCATGGCATCAGTTTGTACTCGAGAATCAGTGTCCTGTTTGGGGGGGGGTGGAGGGATAGGATATTCCCTGTGCTCAGCATATTGTTTGGCATCTCTATACAATTTATTATCTTTCCTACTGATATTGTCAGTGACATATTTGCCCAAATCAATGAACACCCTGTTAAACTGTTCAACCCTCTGTTCAAATAACAAGTCACTAGTAATACTTCCATGCAATTCCAAAATACCTTTTTGCAGGTCTATCAACTTATGATCATTCTCCGGAGTAGTGATTCTTATGAGTTCCAAACCAGTATTGTCAAATAGCTCCATTAATTCCTTTTGTATCTGTGACCCATTTACTGTCCCATGCGGATACTTCCAAAGGTGTAAACCCTTTGGAACTTGTCTTTTTGCAATGGAGTTGAATAAAAATTCATTATCCGACTGAATAGCCTTGAATTTCCTAGACAAACATTCAAAAGATGAAATCTGGCCTTCCAGTGACAGAGCCTGCCCATTGTTGTCTGCAGGCATTCTGCTATCTAACTTTGGAGAGTGGAACAAGCCATTTTCATCCCTTCTCAATGGGAGGGGGGTTTTTGCTCACTTCTGAAATATTCCTTCCTGATGCCTTCGTCGCTATAGGAGTGTACAAAGTAAACATATCCATTTGTGTGTTATTCATTGCTTGTGGAATATTGCACCGCGATTAGTGACCAATTTAGATGATAGTTCCTGCACTGCCATTGTTAATTCCTTGATGAGTGCTTCCATAGTGGTATATCCCAGCCTCAAAGCTTCCAGGTAAATCAATAACCAGGGCATCAAACTTCCACAACATTACAAAATGAAGAAAAACAAATACCTGCTCAGCTGTGAAGCAGTGATATCACTTTATTCGCAAGAAAAACAAATAAAAATAGATAAAAAACATATGAACTAAGTGCTTTCACCCCTTATAGGACTTCTTCAGAGTCAACATGTTAAATAAACATTCATTTTATTTCCTATGAAGCAATATATCATATTCTGAGAAAACACCACTAAAAAAAATACATTCTTAAAAAATCTCATCTAACTGCAGTATATACATTTACTATCGAACTAATGGTGGATGACAAATAAAAAACATCACAGACTCTGCATGACTCTCTTTTACCATAGTGTAATAAAAACACTAGTAAAACATATGCATAGGGAATGAACATCTTAAAAAAGTTGTAACATCCAATTTATATCACTAGGTGGCATACTTGTTAGTTATATAACTGTTGCCCTACTCTTTAGAATGGGTTTAACCGATATGTAGTCATTGATCCCTGGGCTTTTATTGACATTTAGTCATATTTGCCATTCAACTTCTCTGATCTCTACTTCAAGCTTAGGGTCACCCTCCCCCCACCCCCAACATCAACCTTCACTTTGTCTATAATGAAAAGCAGGAACTTTTTTAAATTCCTGCATTGTGTACTGTGCATATACAAGGAACTGACAGAGTTTTTGTTCCTACTGTCCCGGACATGTTCTGAGATCCTTTCTTTTAATTTTCTAACAGTTTTGCTGATGTAAAATGCTGGACATTCTGTGTAAGAAGCAACATAAACCACACATTTTTTCTCATAGTTGCATCTGCCAGGGCATTCCAAATTCCTATAGAAGCCAGAAATAGAAATGTACGACCCATTATTGATGTACTTACAAAAATCTGTAGAAACCGCACTTACTCGTTAGTGATCTAAAAGCAGTGGGCCTCTCCTTGCCACCTGATTCTAAAATTTCCTTCATACTTCTATCTCTGCCAAAGGTGCTTATGGGTCTACTGCCCAGCTTCAATTTGAGCTGAGTATCAAATGTTCCTTCCCAAAATCTAGTTAGTCCCAAGATTATCATCTTAGGGCAGTCATTGTATTCTACAACCATTGCATCCTGTCCCAAATGTGTTGCCACATTTAAACTAGTGTCACTCAGGCTACGCTGCATTCTCAGTATAGGTTTGAATCTTGAAGTCTGTCAGTTCCTTGAATATGCACAGTACACAATGCAGGAATTTTAAAAAGTTCCTGTTTTTCATTATAGACAAAGTGAAGTTTGATGTGGGGGGGGGGGGTGACCCTAAGCTAGATGTAGAGATCGGAGAGGTTGAATGACAAATAAGATTAAATGCCCATAAAAGCCCAGGTATCAATGACTACATATCAATTAAACCCATTCTAAAGAGAAGGGCAACAGTTATATAACTAGCAAGCATGCCACCCAGTGATACAAATTTTTAAGATGTTCATTCTGTATGCATATGTTTTACTAGTATTTTTATTACACTATGGTAAAAGGGAGTCATACAGAGTCTGTTGTTAGAGTTTGTGAATTGTGAATATAAAGTTGAAATTAATTCTGCTACAAATATATGAAATATAAAGAATAAAATAAGAAGTTTGCTTTAATGTAGGAATATAGCTTAGCAATTTAAAAATGGCATTCATATTGTGTGACATAGCTCTGGCTGAAATAAGTGAAAAACAAAGAAGATCTATTAATGAACATAATATATTCCCTGAGCAGTTTGTTTCCTTTCAGACTTCTGACAATAAACATGTTTTTATAGTATGTGTTTTCCTCAGGATACATGTTTGTCACAGTATTAAGAAAAGCTTGACGTAATTCCTCATAGATAAATGGACATGGCGTTTTATTGAATCATCAGAAAAAAGCCTAGAAAAGCAATTTTGGAAAGTAAGTATTATATGCTTTTCTCGTTTTTGCAGAACACTTTACAAATATCCATTAACAGACAGGAACAGCAGCAGAACAGCCTGTACAGATGTTTCCTTTCAGATTTCTGTTAATGGCATCCTCACATCAGCAAAAGTGCTTACAAGTAAATCACAAAAGGCAATAGAAAAATCTACCAAGAGGAAAAAACAAAATCTATGTGCATGACTAGAACTGTATATAACTGTATTAATTCAGATATGTTAGAGGTATTTTGGTAGAAACACACTTGTTTCGAGGTATTGTATGGAGAAAGGAAAGTCATCATCTATACTGTTTGTGAAGAAAAACTTTGTAAATATATGCTACAAACTAACAGAAGAGTGTGTGTGGTTTGTTTATAAAAAGTTATTTATTGGTTACTACTCTTAAAGTCAGATGCTGCATCAGTGTATATTTTGCAAGTTTCTGTGGTTAACAGACTGTGATAATTAGACTTTGATTTCAGCAGTAAACAGCCAACAGGACTTTGTGTCTTAAGAAGACTTTAAGTCCAGTCCAGCAAATTCCAGCACAGCATAGATGCAGCACACATAAAATACATTTTTCAGTGGTGACCATGACAACGTTCCTAGCCTGTATCCAAAAACAGGGGGAGTGGGTAATGCCTCATATAAGATCACTCCTGTAAAAGCACAGTAACTAATGTTTATGTGAAGTACTTCAGTTTTCTACAGTTTTCTACAGTTTGTAGCAATGCAGTTCATCAGACGTCTGAATCTGGAGTGAGACTGCAGAGCAGGAAGATGAGCAGAGCCATAAATTCTCCAAACAAAGGTACAATACAAAGTTGTAAGACTGAAACTGCCATTTTTGCTGTACCAACTTCACAAGTGACTACAGAGACTTTTCAGCCATCTACAGTAAAGCAGCCTGGCCATCTGCCTCTCTGTTGACTGGTAAGAAAATTTTTCTGTGTTACATACAGTATAAATGCCATAGAGGTAATAATAATAATAACAGAATGAAATGTATATACAGCATATTAGCAAATGTAAAACCATATTAGGGCAAGTTAAAAGTAAGGCATTATGCAAATGGATTACACTATCTGACTGGTATCTGAAACAAAATCATGTGTGGTATTAAAAAATGTTTATTGTGTGTAAAGTGTCATAAAAATACAGTGCATGCCACTATTCAAATGTTAGACTGTACAGACAAAAAATTTAATGGTAAAAAACCAAGAAAAGTTAATATGCTGACATTATATTCGGATGTTAGACAGTTATGTTCTGTCACCAGATGTAAAAGGCTTATTTCAGAGTTGCAACAACAGTCAAATCAGTTACTGATAGAACCTCTAGTACTTTTTGTTTCAAAATAATGTAATAAACTTCTAAAAGACAGACACAATGAGTTGAGTAAGCTTAGACAAGTTATACATGCATCTTTTCAAAAGTGCATAGGAGTTTTAGATTCAGCAGAACAGGTTACTGAAAAATATCAGAAAGACCATGCAACATTACAGGAAACTCTTCAACAGTAGTTACAGGATAAAGAAAATAAATTAGCTGAACTGACAGAGACTGACTTCCTGCATACACAGCTAATCTGTGCAAAAGAAATATATTTTATAATATGTTTGTGTTTTGAAAATGTTTAAGCATACATGGTAGGATGGTAGAATCTGGACAAATCACTCTCAAATGTTTAAAACTTCCATTCAGTTAAAGCAAGACATTTATCAGTACTACACTAAAGTAGAGCATATGACTGCCACTCTTAGCATAATCAAAAGGTAAACAAAACTGTTCTAGTGTATAAAAATTAAATAAAATAGTTACACAAAACAGTTCTAGTGCAAAAAATTAAATAAAAATAGTTGAGTAAAGATTTAAAGTCACAAGACTGACATGCTTAAATAAAGATTTAAAGTCACGAGACTGACACGCATGTGTTTTCTTTTCATCTAAAATACATCTATTACAATGCACAAAAATAACAGGCAGACAGCAGCAAATATAAATAATGTAAATATAAACATATGTTAGTTAAGCTAATATCTGTTTTTTTTTACAATTTTTTATAATTGTATATTAACACCACACCAAACAGTTAAAGTTCTGAATTTTAAAAAGAAATAAAATCACAGATGGTATTAGTCAAACAGTTTTTTTTCTAAAATTAATGGCAGGGCAGTTAAATAAATACATAAAAAAATACTGAAATCCATGTAAGCTAATTGTAAAATAATGTCTATTTATGTAGTATAAATGCATAGTTATGAAAATCACAAATACTTATTATATTTCTATTAATGTCATATTGCAAGTGTATTAACAGATGATTAAAGGAAAAATGCTAAAAGGGTTAACTGAAATGTGAGCTGAGACCTTCCTAGACTAGATGAATAGTTACAGGAAATGTTGAAAAGATAAGATAAACAAGACTGATTGCCAGACAAGTAGCTTGAATTTTTCTAAAGCATTGTTGTTATTAAAACGTAATTGTTAAAATGTTTACAGGCAATACTATTTTATAATTGTAATAAAATGTTACAATTGTGCATAGATGTCACTGATAATCTGTTTGCAAGTAAATGTTAAAAGTAAAAAAAAAACTCAGTTGAATCAAGTACAGCCAGCAGATAGGCTATAGTATACATACAGCTAATGTACTAACATGTAAACAGCATTTTTCAGAGTATATTTCACTGTCAATTAAAGTTTATGGGCAGTTCATAAATATAACCACAATGTTATGGTTAAAATGACATTGAAACTACATTTTCAGCAGTGTAAAAATGCTTGTGGTAGCACATGGTTCTTGTCTATTATAGTTAATTCAACAGTTGCAAAGAGTTAATGGAACAGTTCTAAGTCATAAATTAAAATTTGTGATCGCAAAAAATCAATAAATAAATTCATTAATTAATCAAGTTAAAAAGTAAAATTAAAGCAGACACAGCTCATAACTAATACAGTATTTTCACAGAATGGTCTGCAAAAGAAGAAGTTGCTAGATACATTCAGTTTTGGTAGTAATACTTTTATATCATTGTATTAACTATGTAAAATTGCATTTTGACTTGTTGTATCAAAAAAAAAAACTAAAGGTTTGGTTTCCTAATGTGTTTCCTATAAAAAAAAGAGGGAATTGTTAGAGTTTGTGAATTGTGACTATAAGGTTGAAATTAATTCTGCTACAAATATATGAAATATAAAGAATAAAATAAAAAGTCTGCTTTAATATAGGAATATAGCTTAGCAATTTAAAAATGGCATTCATATTGTATGACATAGCTCTGGCTGAAATAAGTGAAAAACAAAGAACATCTATTAATGAACATAATATATTTCCTGAGCAGTTAGTTTCAGACTTCTGACAATGGACATGTTTTATAGTATGTGTTTTCCTCAAGATACATGTTTGTCACAGTATTAAGAAAAGCTTGACATAATTCTTCTTAGATAAATGGACATTTTTTTTATAGAATCATCAGAAAAAGCCTAGAAAAGCAATTTTGGAAAGCAAGTATTATATGCTTTTCTTATGTTTGCAGAACAGTTTAAAAATTTCAATTAACAGACAGGAACAGCAGCAGAACAGCTTGTACAGATGTTTCCTTTCAGATTTCAGTTAATGACATCCTCACATCAGCAAAAGTGCTTACAAGTATATCACAAAAGGACAATAGAAAAGTCTACCAAGAGGAAAAAAACAAAATCTATGTGCATGAGTAGTACTGTATATACTGTATTAATCCAGACATGCTAGTAGGGTTATCACCTGTCCCACTTTGCGAGGGACAGTCCCTCTTTGGGCAGTTGTGTCCTGACAAAAAATATTAAAATTGGCAAATGTCCTGAGATTGTAGGACATAATTATATCCCATATTTTATGTAATAGTTCCATAAAATAGATATTTCTGTATCTAAAATACCTAAATGTTACAAGAAACAGAATAAGCAACCAAACAGCTACAATAATAAGCTTTATTTAGGCAAAAAAGTAAAGTTCTATCCTTTGTACTGACTGTGGGTATGTGTCAGCCTGTAAAATCTGATGTGTGTCCCATAAATGTCCCACTTTGGCCATTTGAAAAGGTGGCAACCCTATATGCTAAAGGTATTTTGGTAGAAATACACTTGTTTCGAGGTATTGTATGGAGAAAGGAAGCTCATCATCTATACTGTTTGTGAAGAAAAACTTTGTAAATATATGCTGCAAACTAACAGAAGAGTATGTGTGGTTTGTTTATAAAAAACTATTTATTGGTTACTGCTCTTAAAGTCAGATGCTGCATCAGTGTATATTTTGCAAGTTTCTGTGGTTAACAGACTGTGATGATTAGACTTTGATTTCAGCAGTAAACAGCCAGCAAGACTTTGTGTCTTAAGAAGACTTTAAGTCCAGTCCAGCAAATTCCAGCAAAGCATAGAAGCAGCGCAAATTAAAATACATTTTTCATCTGTGATGTTTTTTTATTTGTCATCAGCCATCAGTTGGATAGTAAATTTCATGCATATACTGCAGTTAGATGAGATTTTTAAGAATTTTTTTTTAGGGGGTGTTTTCTCAGGATATGATGTTATGCTTCATAGGAAATAAAAGATGAATGTTTGTTTAACACATTGACTCTGAAGAAGCCCTATAAGGGGTGAAAGCACTTAGTTCACATGTTTTTTATCTATTTTTATTTGTTTTTATTGCGAATAAAGTGGTATCACTGCCTCACAGCTGAGCAGGTATTTGTTTTTCTTCACTTTGCAATGGTATGGAAGTTTGAACACCTCATGACTTGTCCAGCCTACTCTGGAAATGTCAGCATTCATGGAAGAAGCAGGGCATAGAAAAGGCTTTCTGCAAGTCTATGTATTGCTTCCAGCTGTTAGCTCTGTTCTGAATCTCCTGTCCCAGGCCACCAACAATTACCTTAGCTATGGAGATAATACCAGTATTACACAACATTCTCCACTCCCTTTCTGCTATCAGGCAGTATCAAGGGGGAGCAACAGTCAATGGGGAGAAGACAAAGAAGCAGATGTTTATCTGGGCATGGAACAAAAAAAAAAAACTACGATATTGAATATTCAGGATTGTGGTGATTCATTTACTTCATGTATGTCAAATGGAAATCTTTTCCAACAGAGTAGAAGCAAGTAATAGTTATACTCATTCTAAAAAGTGACAAACCGGCTGAACTACCAAAATTCAGATGAAGTTCTCTTCTTCCTGACCTAGACAAACTACTTGAGAAATCAGCATACATTCATGTTATTCTCTCCTTTATCATAACCTGCCTGCAACATGTATTCATAAAGGATTATTATAAGGAACAAGCAGCCAAGCTTGTCTACTTATAATTCCTGACACTATATTAATAAACAGTAACTGAAAAAATGCCCTATTGATTGACTTTACTAAAGTTTGTGATAGTGTAAACCATAACCTACAATTAAACACCCTTTTCTTTTCTAGGTTGGGTTCCTCAACAGTATAATGGTCTTCAGGTCACCTTTTGGACATGTTCTTTGTGCTCGGATCTAACAATGTTTGACATTTTTTTGAAAACTTCTCTGCATCGGCTCTTCAAGAATCAGTTTTACTCCCCAATCTGTTCTGCCTCTTTATTTCCAACCTTCCATTTGAACTCAAATTATGCAACTTATTTCTGTACACTGACAATGCTGTGATCTTCAAATCCACCCCTCAAAATATGAATAGGTTCATAGGTTCATTAGGTACTAGGCTATCTGCTTGAAGGCATTTATAAGCCTAGCCAGAATGTGTTGGCTTTCGCCGACCCCTTAGATTAGTTCCCTGTGCCTCTGTCCAGAAGAGCCATTGAAGTGATCCCTGGGGTAAACTTTCTATTTCCCATCCACTTGTCAAGGAGTTCTACCTAATGAAGACTGGAATCTTTTTCCAAAGCATGGGAAGTCTCTGGGACAGGAATCTATTCCTCCAGCATGTCCTATTTATTGTGGTGGTGAGGTTTAGACCCCTAGAGTGTGTGGCTCGAGCGGATAAGGTTTTCTTTAGGTGGAGCATGTTCTGCAATTCTGGGTTGGACACAGCCTTGTATGTCAGGCAGAGATCACCTCTGAGTAGGTGGTATGCAACCTCGTACAGCTGGAGTTTCTTCAGTCTAGCTGCATAGAGCATCTGTTTGAGGCCAGTGATCCTCTTGGTGAGGTACTTCTGTAGTCTTTCCAGCTGTTGCAGGTGTCTTGTAAGGTACATCCCAAATGGGGCATTGTACTCTATGATGAGTCTGATGAGTGATGAGTACAGGGGCACAATGACTTCTTTAGATCTGGATGCGAACCCTTTTGTGATAAGGTGGGCCATGAAGAAGGATTTTCTAACTACTTTATCAATGTGATTATCAAAGGAGAGATTACTATCTACTTGGGTGCCCAGATCCCTTATTATGTCTTCCGTATTTAGGGGAATACCACCTATGTAGTAGTTTGTGGGTACTTTGTTTTTTCCAAAGGGGATGACTATGCACTTTTTGGCATTTAGCTTGAGGCCATGATTTTGACACCAGGTATCCGTCTCAGTGAGACCCTTTTGGAGGATGTCTGTGTCAGTCGAAGAGTCAATTATAGCCCCTAGTTTGCAGTCATCTGCGAACTTGGTCAGCCATAGTCCTCCTGTGCTTGCCTGTACCTCTGAGAAGTATATGCCAAACAGGAGGGGGTCCTAGGACTGAGCCCTGGGGAATGCCACTTGTGACTGATTTAGAGTCAGACCTAGCTCCCACAATTCTTACCATGTGGGTTCTGTCCGTGAGCCAGTTAGCAACCCATCTTGCGATGTAAGGGTTTATGTTCAGGCTGGTGAGCTTGTCTATAATACCAGAATGGGGAATGGTGTCGAAGGCCTTTGCAAGGTCTAGTTAGGCTGTGTGTACTACCTTTCCCTCTTCTATAGCCTTGATAACTGTCTCAAAGTAGTCCACAAGGTTTAGGAGGCATGATCTGCCCTTAACAAAGCCGAACTGAGTAGGGTCCAGTGTTTGGAGGTTCCCAATGTCTATGTTAATGAGTTCCATGATAATGCACTCCATAGCCTTGCACACCAAGCTGGTCAGGCTTATAGGGCGAAGGTACCCGGGGTCTGTTGTGGCTCCACCTTTGTGTACCGGAATAACCATTGCTGTGCACCAGTCTATGGGAATGTAACCTTTGGAGAGGCTGAGTTTAAACAGTGTGTTTAGGTGAAGGGTTAGTTCATCTTTGAGTTCATGTAGGATGCAGCCAGGGACACCGTCTGGTCCCATTGATGTTGTGCTTTTGGTTTTGGATAGGACTATTTTAACCTGTGTGTCTGTGATTTCAGGGGCTCTACATTCTTCTGGTATGGTTATGGGCCCTTTTGGGGGTGAGGGGTGGGTGAAGTTTGCGCCTAAGCTGTCTGCCAGGATGTTGCCGATATCAGTTGGTTCAGTCTATTTTGTGCCATTCTGCACTAACTCTGAGCAGATCTGAGCATTGCCACTTAGATTTTTGACATAGCTAAAAAATGCCTTAATGAATTAAACAAACTTAAAGCAATGTTTATTAAGTACTCTATATGAGTGCAGAGTGAGCAACATTCACTAAATGATAAGAAAACCAAATGTATGTTCTTTGGTACTCACTCAAAACTTAAAGCCTTAACTGTCCTTACTACCCACCTCCCTTAGCATTCAGCAAGCAATCAAGTGATGATCAAAGGGAATCCAGTCTGATGAAGCGGTGTGGTCACCATGAAAGTGCTTACCACTTTTTTGGATACATCTATTAAAGATCCTGGATTTTAGCCTATTGGTTTGGTATTTCTTAATTTATTTTATTCTTATTTTTGTATTACCAACCTTTATCCTGCTATCATATATATTTTTTGCGTTACAATTCCTACCACACCTTTCGGCCACCAAATCAGGACGGAAATACTAAAGGTGGAGGAGTATCCATATTCATCAAGGATACTCACACCTCAATGCTAGTTGTCCAACATGATGCATCTGAAATTCTCCAGGTGGAACTAACACTAGGGGAGACTGCATTCCAAGTTGTAGCTTGCTATAGATCCCCCACCATGCCCCACGATTCATATTAAGGTACAACTGAATGCCCTGATACTGGGAGACTTTAACTACCCTGCCATTAATTGGGAAAACTACTCGGGTACCAACACCTTTGTCCAATGGTTCTTGGAATTCATAAACTCCAATGCCTTGGATCAACTAATCCATAGTCCCACTAGGGGCTCCAATATCCTAGATTTGGTCATTACCAACATGGGAAATCGATGCTCCACACCAGTGGTCTCCCCCTCATTGGTCAGGTCGGATCATAAGCAAATCACCCTTGACATCCACATCCCACCCCCACCCCCCAGTAAGGATACAACCATGAAAAACTTCTCCAAAGCCAACTTCATGCTACTCAAGTCAGAAGTGACAAACTTCATGATACCCATGAGTATGGGAACCATAGGTTCAACTGCTGAATCCTACACTAAGGCACTGTATGAGCACATCCACCTGCACATGATTCAAAACCTTGGGGCAAGGGTTAAAATAACCATAGGTCTCAAAACTGCATGACATCAA